>NC_133930.1:84054961-84358461 GCF_964199755.1 Larus michahellis
GGTGGAGGTAGGACTCCTCGCTCTTGCGCTGTTCCACCACGGTATTTCCAGATGGGAGCACACAGCCAGGTCTGTTGTAACCACTTCCTATGCCTAACCTGGTTAGGTGACCAGTGAAGGTGGGCTTGAAAAAATAAGGACAATTAGGGTCTACAAAATCCACAGGAATAAATGCACCCCTATGTTCTCTGCCTCTAAATTTGATGATTCCCAACCAGTCTCATTTGCAAGTGTAGGAAGGGAGAATGTCTTACCATCATACCATTTACAGCCGTTGGTGTTCGTAGTGATGTTGTTATGCTTTGCACTGAACTGTAAGATCTTTAGGGCAGAAGATCTCCAAGCAGATTCCCAGTGCAGCTGGTGCTGTTCTTAATGGGATGCTATGGCAAAAGCTCTGCTCCGGAAACCAAAATGCCACTGTTTGTAAATTTAGTAAAGCTGGAAGCAGTGCTCGTATTGCGCATGAAATGGAGATGCCAGGAATTCAAAACTGAAAAGACAGGCTCAAAATATAATAGCTAAAAATAAATACTTGATTTTGGGTATGGTAGCTGTGACATGCAAACCCTTACGTTTTCAGAGCTGGCAAAACCCCTTCTAAAACTACCTCTTATGATTAGAGTGGATAAACTAGAATATCACTAGCATGTTCCTCACACCTAGGTATTGCCAGCTTAATAAGGAAAATAATTGTTTATTTGTGGCCTGCACTTGTAGGCTTTATTATTGGCTGTATCTTCAGCTTCTAATTCTTTTTCAAACCCATCTGTTGCTACATGAAAGCCATTCGTGGGGCTGTCTGCCAGCCGTATCTTCCCTTTGAGTGAGTATGTTGCCTTTTCTATTCCTAATTTCATTAGTATTTGAAACCACTGTACATGGTTCCCTTGTCACAAGCTGAATTTGAGGGTCCAGGACATTACAAACCTCATTGTGGCTGTTGAAAATAAGATCAAGTATCAGAACCTTCTGCTGTAAAGCAACAAGCTGCTTTGTCAATAAAATTAATCCAAAAAATTTCTAAAGGAGTAGGCAGCTTCCTATGCGTTCCTCCCCTCAGGACAGCAAACCATCACAGCTCTGCCCCTGCCCTGATGGAGCACCAGGTGGGAAGTCTACAGCTGCTGCTCGTCCAGCCCAGCCTGCACTGCCCAGACTCACCGCACCTCCACACCGCAGGCGGGTAGGCTGACCATCATGATTTTTATTGTCTTTACGCAGGAATGTAGGAGAGGAGCAGAGAAAGGGTATTCCGCCTGTGTGTACTCTGAAGGAGCATTAACTGACTGAGGTGTGATTACACAAGGCAACATGGTGGTACTGTATAGGCTAGTAGTAAAGTGATTTAACATCACACTAGTTTTCTGGGCTAATTACGCACCTCAGAGGACTAGGCTGCTTTCTGACTAGTTTGGATATCCATGTGCTGCACAAGTGCGTGCAGTGTAAATATAACCTAGCATGTTTTTACCAGCAAAACCCCAATGTAATATTTAGCTTCAAATAATGTTAAATTTAAAATAAAACCTAACCTTTTCAATTTTATCTGCTCCTGTGCTTCCGAATTCAATTTGGAAATGAGGGGATTGAAGAAGAATTAGTTTTGGGTGAAATCTGGTTGAATTTTTAGATACAAGTTACTGCTTAATGATTTCAGTAATACATGCATTAATTATAAATAATAACTTGAAAGTGTTGGTTAAATTCTTACATCTAGATTTTAAAAGTTAAATATTGATAATTCCTCCTTTGACATGCATTTTTCCACCCTTATCTCCTTCCCTCTTTCCTAACAGATCTCCATTTTTAGTTTTCTTCGGCTACAGATACCCGCTCTTAAAAGGTAAGGTGTTAACATACGTTTTAACAGTGTTTGTTCTAAAGCTTATCCTGAGCTCTGCTGTATAGCATCCTACAGTCTAGGATTTAACAGTAAGGATGCTTTTTTGCCCTGTCCCTGGGAATGTTTTCTTTAGCAGCAACATGTTTCTTTTGTAGTGACATGGTGACAAATAGAGATGTTCACTGAGGTAAAAATAAAATGAGATGCTGTAGTACTGAAGTAATTTAAATGACTGTTTCATTTCCATGTGTATTAGAAAGACAATTTTAAAGACCCCTTGCTCCTCTGAGATAGCTGCCTCACAATGTAGCATCTCTTGTGAAACACACGGTGTAGTTCAACATGACTAAAATAAAGCAACACATTCGTAGCTGCTGTAAATAAAAATTGTATGTGACTGGTAAGAAACTGCAATCAGATTGCATGCACAGCAGAAAGAAAAATAGAATTTTACATTTTAAAACTTAAATGCAAAGTGCCAAAGAACGAACTAAAACACCAATTGCCATGAAGAAATCCTTTCTACGTGAGCAAAATACGGAGTGAATATGAGATGAATGAGTAGTGAAAGAAAGGTATCAGGCAGCCTGAAGGCTGTTCTTACTTACTGTGGCTAAAGTAGCCTCCTCAAACTCCGCAGCTGTAAGGAGGACAACTGTGTATACCCTCCATGCAGAGGCTAGAGGACTTACAAGCATGATGAAAGACAGGACCAGAATTCAAAATTATTTTGACAAACTGACGAGGTGGTCTGGAATCAGTGATATGAAACGGAATGAAGGCAAGTTGACAGTGCTTTATTTCACAGGAGAAAACTCCAGTGCAGAAAAGCAAGATGGGAAGTAACTGCATAGAAAATATTATTACAGAACAGAACTTGGAGATTACAAGGGACCAGAAATAGGAATATGAATCAGTGATGTATTAGGAAGAGTGCAAACATGTAAGGCAAGGATGAGCTTGTTCTATTCTGCTTGACGCTGGCAAAACTTGAGTGGCATACAGCTTTGCAGGGCGTACTTTAAGAGAGGAATAAAGAAACTGGAAAGCTTTTGAAGGAAAAAACCAAAGGAATTAAGTCTTTCCCTATACATCATGTTTTCAAGCTTATGGTAGCTGACTGGTAAGTTTTCTGCTATGTAAAAAGATGTTACGAGGACACTGCATCCAATTGTAACAGCTTAGTTTGCACAAAAGGATAATTTGGACTGAAGGTGAAGAGAAGTCTTAAGTCGATCAGTAAGCAATAAGGCATTGTGGAATGACCTGTATGGCTGACGCTGAGCCACAGGGCTACCCTTTCTCTGTTGTGTTTCTTATCTTGGGCTCCAGACACAGTGCTCTAGATGGTGGATTTCAGATATTGTGAAGGAAAAGAGGCCATTTCTCAGGGTGAGGGAGAGGGGAGAAAAGGTGGGGGAACTCATGGGGAGGCACAGACAGAAGTTGGTATGTGAGAGAAAGCAGCAGCAGAGGATGTGGGATGAAGGAAAAAGCTGGTAGCAGGCCAGAAACATGAGGCAGTTGAGGCACTAGAAAGTGAAAAAGTGATGGAAAGCAGAAAAAGTGGGGCAGGTAGACTTGGGAACCTCTAGTTTTAAGGAAACATTCTGCTTCTCTGCATGAAGATGGTGCTAGGTGACCTCAAGATGGCCTTTCTTTGCCTTCTGTTTCATACTTGTCTGTAAAGAAGTGCAGTAAAGCATTCAATTTCTGATCTGCAAACCAAACCTATCCCCTTATCTGCTGAATGCCAATGAAGAAAATTCATTCTTGTTGCTAGGAAAATTTACCATATCAAACTTGATGTCAAATATGATGATTTTCACAGTACATGTAACAAACTTTTTCCAACTCATTGTCAGACCCGTTTATTGAGAAAGGATAGGTGAGAGTGATGGATTTTGCTTACACCTTGAGTTCCTAGTGCTCCTGCTTCAAACAGGACAGGTGCAGGACAGGAGGTAAAATGCTTGTAACTGGGTCACCAAAATCTTTGTGTCCTGTGCTGGGGTGCCGCTAACTCTTGATGTGCATCTGAACTTATTACTGACCCCAGACAACAGAGAAAGGCTCTGCCCATCCTTTGTTAGACACAGAGTGGAAGTTGTGTGTTGCCACATTTTATAAACGCCAATCTGAGGTGTCTTACTTCCACTACAAGTTACCTTGTTCCTAGATGTGTAATGGGGAATCATTGATACACCGCTGTACAGCGCTCTGAACTGATGACACCCGATCAGCTGGGTTAGTCCTGATTGTTAGCTTGTATGATAAAAAACTCCTCTGCATCACCAAAAATGACAGAGGAAGAGGGCCGTGTTGTGGACCCCAATAAACTAATCTGAGACACGGAGCTTCCCAGCTGTCTGCTGCCATGCTAGTATTTTTTATTCTTTAGATAAAACCAACATTGTAATATTTTTAATTATTTTAATTGCCTTATTTCCCTCATAATTACTTACAATTCATTAATTTTCCTCATAAAATCATCTTATTTCTACCTATATTTGACTTCAAATTCTGTCCTCATCACCCCATAAAATTCAAAATTTAACAAGGTAAAATAGTTTTGAAAATAAGATTGTATTTGTGATAACTGGAAAGAGATTGACTTGAAGACTGCACTTGACACTGGAACTCCTGGAAGGAAAACAAAAGCACTGTATTAACTGAACAACCACGTGTCCCTGCAGTCCAGTTATCAGCTGTCTGGAAGGAAGCCCATCTTTATCTTTAAAGGAACAGGTGCATCTCTCTATCTTCATTTATTCTTGGCTTTATACAGGCACATTTATTTTCTGCTGGTTTTCATGACAGCAGCTGCTTTTGTTATTCACGGACTAATTTCCATGGAACTTCTACAGTTTATCGGTTAATAAGGAGTCCTATATTTTATTAGAAATGAGACAGCAAGTATTCTAGGCATTATTTCAAGCTCCAGTTACGTGCTGAACAAAAGCTGTGTGACCATTTTTGTTTCAAGTACAGTAAACAGCTGTCATTAGCTACTGCCTGTGTGGAAATAATAATCTACATCACCACAAACTGAAACTGACCCCCAAATATATGCTTTCATCACATCCATGCTTTCTGTGTGCAAATTCCATTGAAAACCTAATTCTGATTTCTGTTAAAATGTGGGGTTTTTTTCCAAGAAGTACCCACTTACAGTTTTATACAAGCTTTGCAGCATTAGTCTATGATATATAAATGTTTCTAATGCAGTCCCTTCCTCAGAAAAAGACTGCTAGCAACTGCTAAGGATTTTACATTTCATTTAGAATAAAAAAGTGCTGCTTTTAAAAAATACCTAGAAATTATGACTGGACTGCACAGGATTAAAACATTTTTATTATGGTTATCTATGATTAAATTGCTTTTTGATGTGTAAATTGATGTTTAACATCACAAACATCTTGACAGATTACATAGCAAAACTTCTCGTCTGATTTTTTTGTTAATTTTCCAGTCTAACAAAAACTGCATTAACATACATTTAGATTTTACAAAAAAATCAACACAGTTTTGAATGCCCAAGATGTTGCAATATTTAAACTTACAATGTATGTTTTAAATATTTAATCCAAGTAGTGTTAAAGGGACACTGTCAAACTCTTATGACTAAAACTTGGTAATTCCTAACAAAAATAGTCAGAGCCAGTTGTTTATGCTTAAGACATACCATTTACCTAGTAGTGAATTTCTTACAATACAAAAATATTTCAAGGCCTTCAAAACCTACTTTCTACTAAATTATAGCAGCAGTTTACTAACACATCCCATTTCGGGCTATGTTCATATAAAGCTCACTTCTTACCTAGGAAATTATTCCCTAAATTTTGGTCAAGGAAAAAAACCCAGGCAATTGCTGTACCTACATATACTTCATGGACTTAAGCATGGCTTAACAGGGCATTTTGACACTGATCTGGGTATTTAAGGATCTTGTAGCTGATACTGAGCACAGCTTTAAACACAAATGATGGAGGATATCTTTTCTTTTGAATGGGCATGCCTTTAGCCATCGTGAAGGTGAGACACTTACCAGCTGGTTGCTCTGGCGCTGGGATAATGGGGACAATACCATAGACTTAGACAGTAGAGAAGCCAGGCAGTTGGGAAACCTGGCCAGAGATGGAAGCATTGATAAGGTGCTTGGGAGAAAGCCAAAAAACTCTCAGTCCCTGGAGGCAACTCTCGTCAGCCTGAAAGGGCTGACTTTAAGGACAATATCGAATGCCACCCGAGCAAATGGACCACCATAGAGAAAGGTATTAAGTACCTAAGAAAACTGTCTGTGCAAGAGGTGATTTATGGTGACTGGTGAGTGAAAGTAGACCCTGACGAAATGCCATGCCAACGACTTACGTTGCAGAAGTTTGTGCAGAGTGCACCACTGATGTATTCCCACACATTGTCAGCAGTGGTCTGGGGAGGATCTGATGCCGACACACCAACTGTAAATGAAAGTGGCTAACAGAGTACAAAGACAGCCTCTCTCGCCCCTTCACTGCTGTGGCTGTGGAGAAATATCTGAAAATGGCTGAGAAATCCAAGAAATTATTTGAAAAACTGATAAACTGTCCAGGATGGAGACAAGATCCCACTCTTCCTCTGCGTGGACGCACATTGCAGGTGTCAGGAGAGCCCTCCTAGGAGAACAGCTCAAGAGAGATGGAACATGCGACGAGGTACCCTGTGGTTTTACCTCCACAACCATGATGAGGACATGAGGAAGTGGGATGGACAACCTACCGCTGACTCACAGGCATGAGTACACAACTTGCAAAGTGAAACAAATAGAAGAAAGAGTTTTTCTGGGAGGATGGCTGCTGCAGTCTTCGGTAAGCGGTTCTCTGGTCCAAGAACTAACCCAAATTTTGATAGCTACACGAGCCAAGTGAACCCATCTGTTAATCATGGGTACTATGCTCAATATTAGAGGGGCCCTGCCTTTGGCCAGGTGAAGGAGAAGGACAACCGAGTTTATAGACTGTGTGGATTCGAAGGCCTGGCACATTAAAGCCACAAAAGTCTAAAGCCCTGGTGGACACCGGTACACAGTGTACCCTGCTGTGATCATAGAGGGGCAGAATCCATCACTGGAGTGACGGGCGGATCTCAGGAACTGACTGTATTGGATGCTGAAGTGAACCTAACTGGGAATAAATGGGAGAAGCACCCCATTGTGACTGGCCCAAATGCTCCGTGCATCCTTGGCATGGACCCCCTGAGGAGAGGGCATTTAAGGACCCAAAAGGGTATCGGTGGGCCTTTGGTACCGCAGCCACAGAGACTGAGCACATTACCCTGCCTGGTCTTTCAGAGGACACTTCTGCTGTGGGGCTGCTGAGGGCTGAAGAACAGCAGGTGCCAATTGCTACTACAACAGTGCATGGATGACAATACTGCTCCAACTGAGACTCCTGATTCCCATCCAGAACCTGGTTCGTCGGCTGGAGAGCCAGGGAGTGATCAGCAAGACTCGCTCCCCTTCAACAGCCCTGTATGGCCAGTGCGAAAATCTGATGGAGACTGGAGAGTAACAGTAGACTATCGTGGCCTGAATGGAGTCACACCACCACTGCTGAGCATTGCTGTACCAGACATGCTACAACTTCACTATGAACTGGAGTCAAAGGCAGACAAGTGGTATGCCACAACTGACACTGCTAATGTATTTTTCTCTATTCTTTTGGCAGCAGAGTGAAGGCCACAGTTTGCTTTCACCTGGAGAGGTGTCCAGTACACCTGGAGTACTGCGTGCAGCTCTGGAGTCCTCAGCAACAAGAAGAACATGGACCTGTTGGAACAAGTCCAGTGGAGGGCCACAAAGATGCTGCGAGGGCTGGAGCCCCTCTGCTATGAGGACAGGCTGAAAGAGTTGTGCTTGTTCAGGCTGGAGAAGAGAAGGCTCCGAGGAGACCTTATAGCAGCCTTCCAGTACGTACAGGGGGTCTACAGAAAAGCTGAGGAGGGACTCTGGATCAAGGATTGTAATGATAGGACGAGGGGTAACGGTTTTAAACTGGAAGAGGGTAGATTTAGATTAGATACTAGCAAGAAATTCTTTCTTGGGAGGGCATAAGACCCTGGCTCAAGTTGCCCAGAGGAGCTGTGGCTTCCCCATCCCTGGAGGGGCTCAAGGCCAGGCTGGATGGGGCTTGGAGCAACCTGGGCTGGTGGGAGGTGTCCCTGCCCAGGGCAGGGAGTTGGAACTAGATGATCTTTACAGTCCCTTCCAATCCAAACCATTCTATGATTCAATGACTGCCCCAGGGGTGGAAACACAGCCCTATTTGCCATGGACTGATCCAGACTGCACTGGAGAAGGGTGGAGCTCCCGATCACCCATGATACATTGACATCACTGTATGGGGTAATACAGCAGAAGTAGTTTTTAAGAAAGGTAA
Source organism: Larus michahellis (assembly GCF_964199755.1). Lineage (NCBI taxonomy): Eukaryota > Metazoa > Chordata > Aves > Charadriiformes > Laridae > Larus > Larus michahellis. The sequence goes on from NC_133930.1 coordinate 84,063,224, forward strand.
GAAAATAATGAAAATTATTATACGGTAAGGGAGAGGGCCACTCTGTTGTTTATTTAGTGGCCAGCCCGGCCTAAACCATGACATCTGTGAAAGGAGGAAAGTATTACATAACCTTGCATAATTTTTAGACAGAGATGCTTTTTTATTTTGCAGCTGTTTTTTTCACCAGCTCTTACACCTATTGAGAAGACTTCCACTCCCCCATGCCTTAGACAGAGCCCAAACTTTGGGCTCCCTTTCTGTGGGGTATGATGAGAGGGGTGGGAAAAGCTTCCCCCTGAAGTGGAAGCCAAACAAATACGGTTAAACTCCAATAAAATTTGGGAAAAACATTTGCACTCTTTTTAGGAAAGTATGTATGTCTATATACGAAAATATCATCAGACAGTGTCCTTTTAAAAAAGTTAAATATATACAGACTGTTAGAATAATTACACAAACTCTAATCATTTCAACAGTTTTTAAACATCACACATTCAATTTTTGTAAGCAGGTTACAATGTCATTTAGCATTTCTCAACATATTCAACTTTTTTTGTAACAGAGTCAGATGCAATGCACTTTACTTTTCATAAAAAACATATGCATCAAACACCTCATAAGCACACAGTGAACAGCTCAAGTTACATTCACTTTGTGGTAACAAGCGTACCAGCTGTTTAATCCAGCACCTGCAGCAGGGCAAGGTAACGTTAAAGCCTCCATCCTTCCCCTGCCACAGAGCAGTAACAACCGAGTTACAATCCAGTCACATAAAAATACTCTTAAACGCAAATAAAACCTTAAAGCTTGTCACAGACCAGTTCTCTCAAATTTTCAGAACATATTCTGTAAATAAAAATTTCTTTTATGAGCTCAGAAAAAAAAACGACATCAAGCAAGGGCTCAATCCACATTGTACGGACTAGTCTAACACATTAATTCATTAGTTCATACATTCTCTAATCCTAATTCACACGCCCATAAGCAGAATAGTTCCCTAGCCGACGGTGAGAGTGCTCATTCTTGCTCGTCTGTCATGGTGCAGGCGTCCCCTGTACCACACCAGGAAGCACAAAAGGGCTCAACACTCCATCTGCTGTTGGACCCGCAACAAAAGCTTTTTCAGTAAGCCAATGTATCTGTACCTTCCAGCTCGGAAGTTTGGTCTGTAGCATTTCCATGTGTTAGTAGATTCTAAAGAAACTGCCAGACAGCTACTTGGCAAAGATGCAGGTGATGATGATGGCTGCAGCAGCCACTACACAGCAGGTGACAACGGCTGCAGAATAGCCCTCACCGCATTCTGCCCACTGAGTCCTGCGGAGGTCTTGCTCTTGCTTTGACCTAACGGTGCTGGTCTCAAAGAGCCGTCTTAGGCCAAAACCTGAGCAGGAGTTGAGTGAACAGTCACAAACCTAGTGCTACATCAACAAGGTTTCAGGCATGAATGTAAAACCTCTCATTTTGGCATATATGCATCTATCAGAATCGTAACAAAAATAAAACAATATATTTCAATCACAATACATGTGCAAACATGCCTTGAAAAAAATAAAAAGAAAAAAGGTAGCTTTGGCTAAAGCTACTAGCTTACATACTTTTTACAAAAATAGGAATAAAGTAGGCAAAAATAGGCAAGATTTTTGCAGCTCATCTGTATTAATTTGCCAGCTCTTTACTAATGCATACTGCTTTTGCTTCTATCAGTCCTTTCACAAGCCATTTGGGTTTTCAGCAGGGAATAGATAACACAAAATGTAGTCACTACGAAGTGACTCTCGAATTTGTAATGCGAAGTGCTATGCTTGCCAGGGATCTCATGGCACAAGTAGAAACCTTGTGACAAACTCCAGCTTGTGCAATGTAGTTGGAAGCTAACCGATACAGCCTTTCTGCCCCAAATATGTTAAAGTGCCCAGGCAGTACCTTCTCCACGAGACCTCTGTCCACCAACTCCATGAGGCGCTGGCAGCTTGCAACGTAGTCACTTACTCTGCTGTAGGGAAGCCAGTCAATCATGGATCCATCGTACACCACGTCTCCGCTGAACAAAATCTTCCGGTCTTTGTCGTGTAAGCAAATACTGCCTCTTGAATGACCAGGCATGTGCATGACAGTAAGCTGTCGGTCTCCGAGGCTGATCACATCCCCTGCAAACAGATGTGTTACAGGAGAACATACGCATTTATCGTGTATATTGAACACCACAGAAAGCGTACGACCTACCCATGTGCTGAGAGTTTGTACATATTATATATATCCACAATAATGGGAGCAGGACATTTATTTTCTTGCTGTGTGCCAAAAAGGCATCCGAAATACACCTGACATTAATGTATTTTCCAGTGTTAGTAATAGTTAACACGGGTTGTATTAATTGCATCTATTCCCACCCCAATAAACTAAACAATGTGAAAAGAAATGTGTTACAGAAAATAAAGCAGGAAACAAACAGAACACATATAATCCAGGTCTCCTGCAAATTAAGTATTTCACAATTAATTATAATTTTACCTCCACTTAATTAGTCTATAATTCCACTGCTGCTACTTTGAAAGGCAAAATTGTTGAGAGATGCTAGTTTTTTAGCTTAAATAATAAGTTTTAATTAGAATAAATCACTTAGGGTTATAATATGGTGTGATTTATGCTGTTTGCTTAGCTTTACTTGGCATGAGTAGCTAGATTCGCTGAAGCCTTTAGGCTGTTAATTTTCTTAGTAATTTTCCTAGCAGGTGTCTAAGAAAAATGTCGATAACACACTGATGTTTTGGTGTTGTTTTCCCCAAGTCTGTGACTTTTCAGTTCCCCACGTTCTGCCAGCGAGTGCAGGTGCACAAGAAGCGTAAACCAGAAGATAAGGAGGCTACAACTGTCAGCAGAGGCTGCAAATCAACAAGGTAAGAGCAGTCAATGTTCAGCCCGCCTAGACACAGAAAAGGAATCCAAGAAGATGTTACCAGACACCAGATCGAAAATCACCACTGGACTAAAAAACGGGTGAACAGCACGTGAGAGGCAGGTGTAGAGATCGCATGGGTGTAATTGTCCAGGGGTTTCTTTGTTCAACATCCCTCACTTTTCGAAGGCATCCAGCCCTAGCTGACCCTGCCGCTGTACCTTTCTGTTAAATTACGTATTTTTATAAAACCTGATGCCTGAGACTCTGCTGCGAGAAAACTGGGGTGGAGCCTGAAGAAGGAGGGAGCACGCCCGAGAGTAAGAGCGTGTGTGTGTGGGGAGTGGGAAGGGGAACCCGTTGGCTTCACAGCGAAGGGACCCTGGTCGCGGCAGTGACAGACTCGGGTGGTGTGTGCGCAAGTCCTTGACTGTGTGTGAATGCTCGGTCAGTGGCTTCTCCTTTAACAAAATGACAGAACATAAATTGCTGGAGGAGAATCAGGAGCAGCCTACACATATTTTCGTCATCTCATTCAAGCAGATGTACAAAAATAGAACATTCTTAACATAAGGCCATTTTTTTTTTGCCAGCTTAAATGTGAATACCTTTTCATTGTACTAAGCACTGAACTGGTACTTTCAGCAGAAAGTCAGTCTAGGGATGGAGAACAGGCCAAATAAATCTGCTGTTGATTTTAAATTGTAATGCCACCTAATTAAAAATGTGCAAACCCCATTAATTTACAGGTGGTAAATAAGTAAACTTTAGGGCTGTGTAGGGAAAGAAGACCAACATATAAGCACCCTTCTCAGAAGCAGCTGCTTAACGACTGTATGAAACAGTTCTAAAAGAAATAACATCCAGTAACATCACAAAACAATGCTTAAAAATGTAATATGCATTTCAAGTTCCAAGGAGAACAAGAAAAAGTTACCAAACCTCTAGTGTTTTAGCAATCAGAAAGTTACAGATCTGTCTAACACCAGAGACAAGCATGCCACAAATTTAGTAAGACTCAGCAAGCCTAAAGGCACTTAACTGTTGAAAGGCACACCTTTTGTGATAGGACCTCTGGTACTCAACTGAAAAGGATTACTGAAAATGATAGAACAGCATTTGGAAGTCACCGAAGAACTAACATCTGACCATGCTGTACCCAACAGGGGAACGGACCCCTACGTTTGCAGAAGCAGCTAGTTTCAAAATTATCAGAGAGAATTTTTTAGCAAAATTCTCTTTCAGGGAAATGTTGGGAAGCCTTGGTAGGAGAAAGCAATAAACTTGAGTTGATGGTGCAGAAAAATGCCTATTTTGGTGAATGAAACAACAGTGGTGGTGTTTCAGTGGTGAAGTGGCTGAAGGAAAATATTCCCATGGGTTTCAAACTGCTCCTGGCACTAAAAAGAGTACAAAGAAACAGAATATGGCATCCAAAATTTAAAGGAGAAATGTGCAGAATTTAAGAAATAAAAGGACTGGGACAGCTGAAGGGAACTGTGAGTCTTAGAAGATAAAAGTGACAAGGAAAACAGTAAATGGTAAGGCACAATACAAGTAGATGCAATTTTAGCTACAACAGCCAAAATTAGAAGTGCTTGGAAGAGCTGATAAGCTTAAGGTAATGCAAAAACTAAACTCAACAAATGAAGTAAACAATGTGCAAATAAAAGCTGTGGTTTTGGCCTGCAAGAGAATATGCCGTACTCTGTATTTTCAGCATTACTGGATAACCTCACCCCACAGCAATGACACATGCACAGAGATGACATGCCACTTCCACGCAGTATGTCTCAATGAACGTTAACTTCGAAACTCTAACGTGACTTTGACAGCGAGTGTGCTTGTTCTTTTACAATATTATTTTTTTAATTTTTAAAGACAAACAAACTCCTGTTGATTGCCTACAGTCACATCAGATCTGGATGGGGCGCTGAGGAACCTGGTCCAGTGGGAGGTGTCCCTCCCCATAGCAGGGGGTTGGAACTAGGTGAGCTTTACGGTCTCTTCCAACCTAAACCATTTTATGAATCTATGATTGTAATTAATTAATCTTCTCTGAAGCCTTCACACAGTTCAGTTCTGCTTTTCCAAGCACCTATGTGGGATGGCCTAATAGAGCCAAGAAGAGACTAAGTCCCCTGCAAAAGGTGTCACCTGTCTGTCAGACAGCTACCCTTTAACTTCTGCTTCACCGTATTGTACAGCTGGGGGGTTTGCTGCCAAAATAACCCGTCACTGTTATCCATAAGAGAAGAAACGGTATTTTTTTTGCCTGCCATGTCACACTGATGTGAACTCTGTAAACCAAAATCCGTATTCACTGCAGTAGGTATTTCAATAAATGGCTTTGTTCTTTACACTGCTGTGCCTTGACAGTTTAAAAATCATAGAATCATAGAACGGTTTGGATTGGAAGGGACTGTAAAGATCACCTAGTTCCAACCCCCTGCCCTGGGCAGGGACACCTCCCACCAGCCCAGGTTGCTCCAAGCCCCGTCCAACCCGGCCTTGAACCCCTCCAGGGATGGGGCAGCCACAGCTCCTCTGGGCAACCCGGGCCGGTGTCCTTAAAGACCACCTAGTTCCAACCTCACCGCCAGGGCAGGGACACCAAAAATAATAAGGGTGACCGGAGGCCCGAACCGACTGACATACTGTTAGAAGCCTCAGGCTAAACCTGTAGTGCTCGATTAGTCCGTCACTCACTTTCTAATCACTATGATTCTAAGGAAAAAAAAAATCCCGCGCGAACAGGCACAGAGATCAGGCAAGCAGAGGGTGTTTTAAGCACGTTTCTCGATTCCCGTTCGTACTTTCATCACCGAAACGCAGCTTTCACCCGCCAGCCCCTTCTCCTGCCCCACTCACCCTCCTGCAGCAGGCGGGTGGGCCGCACCGGGGGGACGCGGAACTGCCGGGCCCGCCAGCCGGGCCGCGGCGGCCGCGCCACCTCCCGCTCCCACAGCCAGGTGACGGCCTCGTAGTTGTCGCCGCGGAGCAGGGCCGCCGCCTCGGCGCTGTGCACCGCCACCTCCTCGAAGTGCTGCAGTCCTCCCGAGTGGTCGAAGTGAACGTGGGTGGCCACGGCCAGCAGCGGCCGCGGGCCGGGCCCTTCGGCCGGCGGCAGCAGGCCGGCGTCCCGCAGGTAGTCGGGCAGGCTGCGCAGCCCCAGCCCCGCGTCGATCACCACGTCCCGCTGCGAGCCCCGCACCAGCCAGATGTTGGCCCGGTTGCCCGACTCATAGAAGCGCTCTTGGATCCAGAAGATGCCGTCGCCCAGGGGCTTGTGGGCGAACCACTCCAGCGCCGACATCGCCCGGCCGCCGCTCGCAGACGAGACTCCCCTCACCGCCGCGGCAGCGGCGGATGGGGCGGGCCCTGGGCCGGCCCACTGCGGCAGCCGCGGGCGGAGCGCGGCGGCGGGTGAGTGAGCGAGCGGGGGAGCCCTGAGAGGGGGTAAGGGAGCTCTGAGGGGGCGTGAGGGAGCCGTGAAGGGGTCCGGGGGGGGCGGTGTGAGGGAGTCCTTAAAGGGGATGAGGAAGCCCTGAGGGAGCCTTGGGGCAGGTGTGGGGTGAGGGAGCCCTGAGAGGGGGTGAGGGGGGATGAGGGAGCCATGAAAGGTTGTGAGGGAGCTCTGAGGGGGGTGAGGGAGTCATGAGGGGGAGTGAGAGACCCTGAGGGGGCGTCAGGGAGCCGTGAAGAGGTCCTGGGGAGGGTGTGAGGGAGTCCTTAAAGGGGATGAGGAAGCCCTGAGGGAGCCTTGGGGCAGGTGTGGGGTGAGGGAGCCCTAAGAGGGGGTGAGGGGGGTGAGGGAGCCCTGAGGGGGAGTGAGAGACCCTGAGGGGGCGTCAGGGAGCCGTGAAGAGCTCCTGGGGGGGGTGTGAGGGAGTCCTTAAAGGGGGTGGGGAAGCCCTGAGGGAGCCTTGGGGCAGATGTGGGGTGAGGGAGCCCTGAGAGGGGGTGAGGGAGCCATGAGGGTTGAGGGACACCTGAGGAGGTGAGTGAGCTCTGAGAGACCCCTGAAGGGGTGTGAGGGCACCATGAGGGGGCCCTGAGGGATGTTGAGGGGACCCTGAGTGAGCCCTGAGAGGGCTGGGGGGGCCCAGATGTGTGAGGGTTTGGAGGGGTTGAAGCCCCTTCCCCTATCACGTCAGGGCTGAGCGCTTCCCAGGGCAGGTGGACAAGACCTGTCTGTGGTGGGGAAAATGAAGCCATAAAGGTGGTGAAGGGAGCAGGGGGAGCCTCTGGGGGTGTCTGGCAGCTCGGGATGGGGGTGGTGGTGCGGTGGAGGGAGAGTGTGGGGAGAGGGAGCAGGAGAGGGCAATGAGGAGCTGATGGGGGGTATTCCCGATGTCAAGGACTTGTGGCCATCATGACACATATTTTCACCCTTTTACCTTCAGGGGCAACACCTACAATAGTGAAAGCTCGCCTGAGTCTCCTCACACCCGCCACCATCGCACCAGCCAGCGGGGGACCCTGTTCCCACGGGTCTTTCTCTCCTGAAGTCCTCTGCAGCCTTCCCCTGACTGACTGCCCAAACAACAGCGTACGTAGTTGTGAAGGAATTTTAAAAGCTTAAATCTGAAATTTGCCTTCTCATTTTATAGAGTAAATGACACACAAACTATCCATAAACACAGAAACGTGCACAGGTGCTCCATTGGACATCCCTTGTGTCAGCCAAAACACAAGTTATCATGGTAACTTTGGCATGCTTGTACAGCTCCATTTTTCCTTCACAGTTTCTCCATCAGTCAGACCAGTTTATGGTGTCAGTAGACATAAACCTTCTAAGCCAGTATGCTTGAAAACATCACAAATTTCAGTAAAACTGCAGAGTTGAAATACCACTACTTTTAAAGCTTGTTACTTCTCATCAGACTAATGCGGTATTTCAAGACAGTCTTAGGAGAATTAATTTTAAAGCAGCATTTTAAAAATGGACCTTTATATTCACTATATGTAATGCAAACAGTGTGCCTCTCCTTGCTAGCTGGACATCTCCCCTAACTTGTTTGTTTGTTTTCCTCTGTTGTTGGTTCCCTTTTTTCCCACCTAGATAATACAATTGCTCATGCTTGGGGCTTTACTGTATCTTTTATCTTTCTCCATTCTGCCAGGCTCACATCTTGCTTTTCATCCTGTTTTCAAATAAGTTTGCTACTTCTTTTTTCTTTTTTTTTAATTTATTTTTTATTTCCAGCTAATTAAATGCTCAGGCTTAGCTTTTGCTTTGTTGTCTTTCTTAAAATGATTTATTTATGTCTTTCTGCTTATTTTTAGACGCTTTTCTGTACTGCCAGGTGATGTGGAAATATATGATGTGATTTTATTTTATCCAAACAGAGCTTATTCTTGTTGAAAATAATAAGTGGGAAAATACTTGCATCAGCCTGTTTCTCACTAGCACTTAATAAAAGGCCATTGCTTGCATTTGAGGGAATCTTGAAAGATCTTTATCTTAAGTATGTACTTCTTTGCTCCTAATCATAATTCTCTCCTGGATTCCTTGTGATTTTAGACAAGTGTATGAGAAGCTGTAGGTGTTGCATGGTTCCATATTTCCTGTTCGAACTTGGTATCTCACCTGCATGCCAATGATGGGAATAGATGTGATGACAGAGGTACAGCAGTATGTCTGGAACGGACACCTTCTTACCAAGTAGGGTGCAATACACTTGCCTTGCAATTAACAGTAAACAGCGTGTGGGATTTCTGGGCTGGGGCCTTGAATTGATCTTTATACAGTCTTGGGGAGTGAGCAGTAGCACATTGCTTCAGCCTGGCTTCTCTGGCGTCCCATTTCTTGACATCTTCCCTGCAAAAAATGTGTTCCTCATGTTTTGCTTTACTTGCCAACCCATACAATCCTGAGATGAAGATTGGTGTAACAGTAAAGGTGGTGAGATGTGACTGTAAAGATAGTTTTGCAGCCTGTTTTTCTTTTATATCCATGGTGAAATATTTTAGTTAGAAACAACCTCCTTTTATCAGCAGTTAGCTTGGAATCCTTTGGTGCTTTTATCTTGAACCTCTTTGCTTTTGTCTCCTTCTCAGTACCCAAAACTAGTTACAAAGATAAAGGAAAAAAATAATCTGAAGGATTATTTGATAATTGATATTGATAATCTGAAGAAGCCACAAGTGACAAACTGTTTTTTGGAGGAAAGTTCAAACTGCAAAATGTATTCACAGAACGTTCAAGGCCCTTGAACTTTTTTGTTTGTTTCTTTGTTTTGTTATCTTCTTTCTGGTTCTTCTGCCCTGACTGAACTCAAATCAGCGTGTCTAAGGTTTAGAAGAAGAAAGCTTAAAATTCCTGGATTAGGACGTTATTTCAGGCATGCAGAGGTGGCTAACAGAAATGAGGGAATGAAGTTGATTTTAGGCATCTACCAAATTAATAGTATGTGGAAGAACCTAAGATGGGCGTTATAAATGTCTTGCTATTTCAAATGATCTTTGAGAGTTGTTTTAAAATTACTGTAGTCTTTGTTAGACAGTAATTTGATAGGTAATATATATATGCATGCAATACATGTAACAAAAATAACTCTCTAAAAATCTGTAATATTTTCAGTAACTTGAAATGGCTGGGTCAGGTAGAGGAAGAGGACGGGCTGCGTTTACCTTCAACATTGAGGCTATTGGCTTTGCTAAAGGTGCAGCTCTGCCTGATGTCATGTGTCAGCCTCCACCACCATTTCCTGTAAGTACAGCAAGTTTCTTATACCACACTCTCTGCATTCAGGTAAACTGTATTCACTCTTATGTTTAGATAATGTAATGAAATATAAGAACAATGCTAAGCACTTTAGGTCAGTTTTCAAGTACTTAATGTAAATAATTGTTTTTCTTATTATTATTTCTTGTCCCTCTGCTAACTGTTTTCTCCAGTATTTAACTAGATTGCTTGCAAGATGTTCGTTCATTAAAGTCCTCATCATTATTTGGTTTTCTGGACATTACAGTAATGGAAACACGGGATACATGATTTTTTTTTTTAAATGAACTTACACTAGTCTTTGAAGCTGTGAATGGATTTGCTGATTTTAGAAATTTACTGCTGATGCAAAGATTTTGGATTATTGTCTTGTACCTCAGTAGTCAGCGCTTGAAAATAATTTGAAAATAACTGAAAGCTATTTTGTGTAATTAAGGAAACTTAATTGAGATTTGGCATTTGGGATGTATTCAAAAATTAAAGGGGAAGAAAGAGCATTTTCTGACTGCGTTTTGCAGGGAATGCAGGGAAGCTTGAACAATTTTGAGGTGGAAAAGTAGTTCTTACAGTGTTGCAGTTTTATATACAAGAACTTCCCAGTTATGTCAGGATTTGATCAAGGTGCATGATATGATACAGAACTTGCAAGTTTGACATATAATTGGCACTATATTGAGATTTCACTGAATAGTTATTTCACCCAAGGTTTTGACTTACTGAACCAGGTGTTATGTATCCTCTTAGTCCACTTTTACAATTAAGTCGTGTGATTTCATTGATGCTAAGCCATCTATAATTGTTCCTAATGTGAATGAGGCAGTCTGCTTGATAGCACAAGGAAACTGAATTCTGTGTGAACTAAACCTTCTGCGGTTACAGTCAGCCGTGGATCAGCCTTGTAGGAGAATTACTAGCCCCAGTATATGTAAAGTACACCATGGAGGAGTTAAAGATGGTTTCTTCCTTTTGTGAACAAAGTTTCAGGACTAAATTAAACTAGTGCCATTCAAAAAAGTCAAAGTTAACCCAGTAACTAGGATCAATAAAAATTTCAAGATTTAGATTTAGTGATTGGGCAGTGACCGAAAGTATATTAGAGCTGTTGACTGACTTGCAGTGAAATTATTTTAAGCAGTGAATTGTTGCTGTTGCATATTTCTAATAGATATGTTCTGAGTTCTTAGGAATTCCTGTAAATGCAATTAAAACCCAATTAAGGAGCACCAGCTTACCATCAGCAACATTAGTGATTTAAAATGTTGGCCAGCTAGAAAATGTAGCTGGAAGCAGTAAGCTCCTTTCATGATCCAGCTCTGGGACTGTGATAGCACTTTGAGCTTTGCAACCTACCACTCAGGTATTGATTGTGCACCATCTGTCATGTGAGAGAAGCAACATCCATGCTGTAACTCTGCCTCTGTCTCTAGTGTTCTGTATGTTTTTAAAGCTCTTTTTGCTTATTTATCCTACATTTCCCAATTTCAAGATTCATAGTTCAGAAAAAAACCCCAAAATCCAAACCTTAACAATTCATTTAAATTCAACTGACACAAACAGAAATGTCTGCTACCTGGTTCTATGACAACACAACCTGTTCTGTGACAATAGTCGTGGAAAGGGTGTCTCTGTTACTCAGAGTAATCGTACTCAATGTAGTTAAGATGCTGTTTTAGAGTAGGTTAAAGCCAGCGCTACTCTGACTGAAGAGAGAAGCAATGGTTTCTGAGCAAGTTAGGCTGGGGAAAACCGCTTTTAGCAATTAAGAGCTCAGCATGTCTACAAGTGACTATTTCACAGTTTTAGTACTCTTTTTTTTCTTGATTTCTTGATATATTTTTGCAGAGAGATACAGTGAAGTCATAAAAGGTATGAATTTAGTTGCAAACACAGTTATGCATGTCAGAATGCAGTAGAGTACACTTGTGAAGTAGCATAATGCATAGTTGCACTCTTCTGTGATTAGCTGTATTAATTGTAGCTTTTGTTAGTGTTCCTGTACATTTGATGGATATTAAGACCTTATAAATAATACACATAATTTGTACAGAGTACAGACAATAAGCCAGTGCCTCTGAAAACAGGAGAAGACGAAGATTACATGTTGGCCTTAAAACAAGATCTTAGAGGAACTATGAAAAAAATGCCATATTTTTTGGCAGTAGAAGATGATCGTGAAGGTTTGTCTATGTTTATGTATTATTTTTACTTATATCTTCAGTAGTTATTATTCCATGGAGGATGATGTAGTGAAATGCATGTGTTGAAGATGTATGGTATACTGATAATGAGGAATAAAAATTGGGAGCTTAAGATAATAGGGAATCTTTCTACTTAACCACTTACTGAAGTTGTGGGTCACACCTACAAGTGCTGTAGCTGGAAAGCAACTCCTGTGTGAAAGAGAGAGGTATCAAAGATCTATTCCATTTGATATACAGTAAGAAACATTTAGACCAACTATATGCAGTTTTCTCAATTATATGCTAACCAACACAAGCAAACCAGGCATTTCTACATGTTAAAATACCCTGAAAATTTTGCAATGGAGCAAAGAAATCTGTAGTAAATACCAGTGTTGAAGTTTAGCTTCCATTTTAATTGTGTAAAGACATACTTAAAATAATCAATGTTATATTTAATAGCCGGACGTTCTAAAAGGTACTAATTTTTTTCCCCTAAGTCCATTCAGGAAAGATCGATAAGTATTACTGACAAGTCACCTGAAATATGAAGATTGAGATGAGGATAAGTGATTTATTGAGGTTTGCATCAGAAGCAGAGCTAGATTAGAATCCAAAGCTTGATTTTATTCCACTTGACCTAAGAATGTCTTTTGCTTATACGTAATTAAAAATTAACCACTTTGTTATTGTGTGGTAACAGTAAATGCTCTGCTATACTTGGCCTCCAGTCATACATCATTATACTGCTGAAATCCAAGCTTCCTGGTCAGAAAACTGGGGTAGTGGGAAAGAAGGAAAGAGGAGCAGGGTAGAAAGACTTTAATGTCTGTTTACCTTGTTGTGGGGGTATTTTAAATCTAGCGGTCACAGGAGGTTATTACAGTCAGGATTGGTTCTTTTCATTTGTGATTTTTGCCTATTTCTATCGTCCTCCTGAGTGCTTGTTCTGAATGGTTTAAATGGCAAGTGCTGTTACAGGAAAGCAGGAAATACATCATCTTAGAAAATGCCACGTGTCAGACCCTAGGCCTAGTTAGTGCAATAGGCAGTCATTAAAAAGCTTTATAAAAAATTTTAAGAAATCCAAAGTGGCCAAACACTAAATAATCTTTTCCTTTCTATCTTGTGCTGATTTTGAATAATGAGAGCTGACTTGAACTCTAAAATGTGAGGTTTAATTTACACCCCAAAACCATCAGAATATTTTCTGACCAAATATTAATGATGTCGATACGATACAGGTACATCCCCTCTAAATTTTTGGTATTTTTTGTTTATGGTGTAGTGGTGAATTCTAGAGTGTGTGAGGCTGTTTGAAATTTTTTTTTATTATTAGGCTTTGAATGTAACACTAATTAACACACCTTACTGATTGTCCACTTGTTCTTGTACTAAAGCACTGTTAAAAATGGAGCAGCACTCTGCAGTGTGAGCAGTGAACACACTGCCAACCAGATGTTGTGGCTCACAAAAGGCAGAAAATTTCCTCTGACCTGCAGCTGGAGCCCAGCAGTCACCAGGAGGCAGCAGGCAGCTGTAGTGCAGCAGGAGCACGGCCCAGGGTGGACCCTGACAGTGCGGCCAGGTAAAACCTTGGTTATGAGGCAAGGAGAACAGGTCTTATCTTCATTTCCAGATCCCATTATGACAGTAGAAGAATTCCAAATTACTCTTTTATCACATCTCCTCTTTCATCTTCTGCGTAAACAAATTTCAGTTTCTTTGGATTCTCATCTCACTAGAGGTTTGCTGTGCTCTTGATCTTTGTCAGGCTTGAAGTTTGCTATTTTTATTTGAGGCATAAAAAAAGAAAACTGTTATGCCTGAGAGCCTGACAGGGTTATTTCCAAGGAACCAGTCACTGTATGAGAATATCCTGTCTCTGTTTTCCAGTGTGGCCTTGTGGTAGTTCTTACTGTTTACCTCAAAATCATCTTTGTTTCTGCAGCCTTCTTTCTGAGATGCAGTGATCTGTCCTGTTGCTGAGTATGTTCCTTAGTAGAACTGCCAGCTTTGAAGACTGTTTTTCTACAAAAACTGGCAGTTGCAGGGAAAGCGGGTAGACAGCCACTTGATAGACTCAAATAATGTTTCAAATGTTCTCATCATCTCCCTAAGGGTAAGTTGGTAAGTTGAGGTAACGTTTTACTTAACCTTTAGTTGTACAAAAATGCCTCATCTGAGGAGTGGGGTATAATTACATCAGTGGTGGTCTGCAGCTTAAAAAGCTTGCTTTCATCTCAGTCACAGTATGCAATTGTCTCTGGGACTGTATTATGTGGCAGAAGTGGCCTAGCTTTAAGAAAATCACTTTCTTCCGCCAGGGTAGGCTATTTTTAACTGATCTTTTCTGTTATCTGGTTTACAGCTCTTTTCTCCCCTCTATTTCATCAAAATGTCTGGTAGGACTAAGAGACAGACAGAAACTTCTTAAATTGGCTTTGCTATAAGAGCAAATGGATTGTTTTAAACCCTCAGCACAACATCTGTGAGCCAAATGCTCCTTTGAAGTGTGAGAAAGGAAGCATTTTAATTAGAACTGAGCTAGCTATCTTTCTTTCATTATTCAGGTAGTAAACGAAAGCCGCGTCTGATACTACCTCACAATTTTGATGTGTTAGTGTGCCATATAGGCTAGATTTTCATCATTCATTTCAACACTCACTTTGGTGTGTAGCAGGCATGTTCTATAGTAAGTTCTCTATTTTCCTCACTTCATAAGCTATGAATCATTCATATTTTTCCTGTAGGTATATTTGCTATGACTGTGTGACTGTCACCTTGGCAGTGGGTTCGTTAGCTGTGAGTGGCGAGAGTCAGTCAGACATACTTTTTTACAGATGGCATCAGCAATTAGTTCTTCCCTAAAGACCCTCAAGCTGAAACCAAAACTACTACTTCCTTTCCCTCTCTGTGCTGACAGTTTCCTATAGCATCTGTGAAGGCCACCTACATTAAATGCCCCTTGAGACACCGCCATTTTAAATGCAAGGTCTTTGTTGCATAGTTTTAAGTAGCTCTTCAGCTTGCATTTGTCATAACTAAGTTTAAAATCGAGCTTCGTCTCAGATGTTTTCCTTCTCCCTTTTCTCTGGTGAGTATGTTAGAATTCTTTGACTGTAAAGGTCACAATCTGTCTTTGTTACCGTTTATTGTACAATACCTACAAAAAGTCTCCCTGTTTGGGTAATGAGTTATTAGAGTTATTAGTGCAATCAGAATCAGTAATTTTGCATTACATGGTTTTTGCAGTTTGACACAGTAATTTGGCAAGAAAAAATGGGGCTGATTTAAAAATGCTTAAGTTTTGATATTGCTTTTGTCATTAGTGGTTGTACAAAAAAGTTTTTTTGCAGTGTAAGTGGATTTAATTACGCTATATCACTACTGTATTATTTACAATGCATTTCTCAGTTTAGTTCTTGTGTCTGAAAAGAGGGTAAATGGACTAAAAGGTGTTGTTGCTGTTTAGGACACATCTGTGTTATGCTGCAAAGCTTTGCTGTTGCAGAAGTACTTAGAGCCTTGGGAGTTGATCATGATCAGTCTGGGAGGCAGCTTTCTGAGACCTGGGAATTCTGGGTACTCTTCATGCTTAGCACAGTGGTGATAAATGACATGGGTTTTGTAGCAAAGGTTTGATTGTGAAACTGTTGAAGAGTAGAAGACTTAGTGTTCATTTGATGTTTCAACATAGTTTCCCTGACTATATCTGCATTTTAATTTTTTTTATGCTTTCCAAGCATAGAAGTATAAATTATAATAATTTTGCAGGGGTTTTTGGTTTTTTGTTTGTTTGTTGGTTTTTTTTGTTTGTTTTTTGGTTTGTTTTTTTTTTGAGGGGGAAGGCAAGTGTTTTGATTGAAAGGAGATACCCCAAAAATGCAAAGCAATATTTGAAGCTTTTGCCATTTTTGGAGGGGGGATGTAAAATGCAGGTCTTGCAAGTACTTAGCAAATGATTAGTCCTGACAATTACCATGAAAACTGCTCAAAGTAGTGACATTAAACTGTTTTTTAAGTATTTGACAACAGCACAAGAAAGTGTTCAATGTGGGATTAAAAATACACAGTATGTTTAGTTACAGGAAAATATCAAGGACAGTGTCTGGATTACCTTTTTAATTAACTGAGTTCCATAACTCCTTGTACCCTTCTCTATAGCAATTGAGAGGTACAGTCAAAAGTACCAGGACATTGAAAAGGAGCATGCAGCATGGACCCCAGGTAATATCTGAGATTATCAAAGGCTAATTCTTTATTAACCTGTGAAATGTTTTGCTTTTTAAATGTTTGATTCTTTATCTTTCAAGGAATAAAAAAGTATGCAAACATGCAAATCCTTACTAAGTCACATATTATTTGATGAGGGTTATGCCACCCTTTGCATGTTTTCAGATGTAGGCAAAGTATGGTTTTGATGGAAAAAAAGGGGGGAGGGGAATCTAATTTAATTTATTTACGCAGTTGAAACAACTGATTTTCAAGCTTTAGCTCTCACTCTAGCTTTCCTTTTTCCATGGAGATCCCTGTTCTGAACTGGGAGCAAACATTGATGTTACTAAAAATAACCCAGCCTGATGTCTCAGTCACGGGTAGCTGCGTTTTATAACATTAAACTTACACAACCGTACCTGTATAGCGCACCACTGCCAGCTTAATCATAGAATGTAAGTTGAAGGGCATGTGGTCCACTGGAAGGGCTGAACTTCAGCTCTTTTGCCAGTTGTCATTAAGTGGGTGAAATGCCAGTCCTTACACCAGTTCCTCAATTGAAAGTACAGCTAGAATTCCATAGAACTGTTGTGTGCTAAAACACTTAGGTATGCATGTAAATAGGATTGAGCATAACATGGGCCCCTATCTTTCCTTGGTGGGTGGCAGGGGGAGGATTACTGCTGTAAGTCATCATTCGTATATTTTAAAGTTATCTTCTGTACAGATTGGAGAAGACTCCCAAGAGAGATGAAGCCAAAGAAAAAGACCAAAAAAGGTATATTACATAATTTTAAGAAGCATTTAGTACACACTAGTTGAGTGATAGAAGACATAGTGGAGCTGATTAGGGGAAAAAAATGGTAGAAGTGTTAATTAGTCTGAATAATCAGGGCTTTTGGCAGATTTTTTTGAAATAATTTACTGGGTTTTGTGGTTTTTGCCTTGCTTCTGTAGGATATTTTAACTTATTGGAACAGATTTATCTTCTTTTCCTGCCTTTGGTATTGGTGTACCATATTAAGATATGAGATATGTAATAGTGAAAGATTGAAAAAAAAATAACAAAACTTTTTGTTCTGAAAGTTTGTATCTTTAGTCAACACTCCCCCTTCTAGTCAATGAATAGCTGGCTGTTGAGATTTCCTTTATGTTTTGGGTTTCTTAATTATCTTGTTTATTATTTGGTTGACTTTTGCATTTTTTTAAGCGTTTTACATGTGATTTAATGTAGGTTATTTTCTATTTTCCCTGGGTTTACTTTTTTTGTTTATTTTCAGCTTTCTTCTGCAGAATTGTGAACCAGATCCTTCAACAGCAGTTGGAGCTGGTATTGGTTGTTCTTACAGGAAAAGAGTTTTTTATTACACAGCATCATACATGTATTTGTTTTTCAAAGTGTTTTCTGGTATGCATGAGTGTTATTTTAACTTCTCCATAAAAGTCTGTTGCTCTGTTGATGTGAAATAACACTTGGCCTCCTGTATCTAGCTGTCTGTTGTATATAGTTGTTTACTTTCGTGTTCTCTTTGTCCAAGTCCTTCATGTGTCATTTTTCAGTTCAAGGATAAAATAGAAAAAGAAATGGAAATGTGCAGTAGTCATGGAGACTGGCTCAGCTGGAAGCTTTGTTCCTTTTAAGAGAGTCTTTGAGAATTACAGTACTAAAGGTAGACTGCAAGATTCAACTGGAAATGAAATACTTATTTGCAAAATCTCTAAAGAAGAAACCAGTACATA
Source organism: Larus michahellis (assembly GCF_964199755.1). NCBI lineage: Eukaryota > Metazoa > Chordata > Aves > Charadriiformes > Laridae > Larus > Larus michahellis. Next base: position 84,080,973 of record NC_133930.1, read on the forward strand.
CCTACTTTTTTTTTTTTTTTTTCCAAAAGAAGAAACTGCATTGGCTTTTATAAGCCTGGATGCAATAGTTACCTCCCCAAGATCCAGTGAAATCATAAATGCTGATTTATTATTCCTTGTTACAATAATGTGTTTATCATAAACAAAGAGAGAATCACTGCTCACTGTGGGGGATTTTTCCTCTTTCTTTTGTGCCGGTTTCTGTGTTTGCTCTTAAAAGTACATTTTCTTACTGAATTGTAATGGCAGTGATCATCTGACCACCAGAATTCAATTGGATTTAAAAAAATAGTAAAAATAACCTAGTTTTATTTTTTTGGGGGGAATCATGATGATACAGAGGCCATACAAAAGTCATATGAGTCAGGAGGTTTGTAAATAGCTGATCATTAGCCCTTCTGGTACATATCTTTGTTGTATTTTGAGGACAGCCATCTTAGGAGAGACTTTCTAGTTGAGTGGAACAAAGGTGAGGGAGTGGAGAGAATCTGCACCGAAATTCAAACAGGCTTCCTACCTTTCCACCTTCATAGATTGCAGGGATGGTTTGGGGATCACTACACAGTTACATGTACAGGGACGGCGTCATTTTTACACACCTTCCTTTTTCTGGTTTCCCTGAGTGTTTTAACCTAAGACCTGACCACCTGCCTTCTTAGTGTCAAAACTTTGGGTAGAATTCCACATCTGTCCCACACTTACCCCTGTCTGTGGACCACAGTATTCTAGATAGCAGCAGTGCCTGCCAAAAAACCCGCAAAAAACAAAGCATTGACTGGGTTCAGCTCTTGTAGGCCAGCTGTATGCATATGTTCATAGCAATCAGATGTATGCATTTAAGCCTAAGGAACGTGTTATTTGGAAAGATTAAATTGTATTGCTTCACACCTCTAAGCTACATGGGTGTAAGGACCTATTTTGCATGAAGTTCTACTAACAGTGGGTTAGTGTGTCTAATTTTGTGATAAGCTCCAGAGATGACCAGCATTTAGGGAAAGATCTTGCATGTCTGCTTTCATTTGCAGGCTATTTGTTCTATAGGCATTGTCTCTAAAAGCCTGCAGGGGTTTTTGCAGAGATGGTAATTTTGAATCATACTTGTTTTACTTAAAAGCTTACTTCATTCTGGATGTGTTTGCGTTGACGTTGTTCCTGTGTTATTACAGAGCAGCTTGACTCCGCTCAGCTCTGCGCAGTGCTTTTGTCACACAATCCCCTCCTAGGCAAAACACTGAAGTGAACTGAAGGTTATTTGTACCAAATACTTTTGACAAAATACAGTTGTCTTCTTAGCAGCTCTTAGCGTTCTGCTTGAGTATTGGGCTTGAGTATATGATAAAATACATAACCACATTGGGTTACTGTCTGCTGCAAGAAAGGATACCCCTCCATCAATGCATACTGTTTTTCTTTCTGATAACCACTTAGTGCAGCCTAGCATAAAGAAGGTGCAAGTTACCTAAGCTAGCTTGTCTGAGGGTACGTTGTCCATCAGAAGTCGTGTAGCTACACCAATATGGCACTTCACACAGGCAGTTTTACTCTGCTGAGAAGAGTTAGTCTGTGTTAGGTACAGCCCTATGTTCTGAGTTTTATGTGATCGTGCTGGATATAGCAGGAGAGCGAAAAGACGGTTACGTTGTGGAAACAGGACGTCTAATGGAGCGCTTTAAATGCTGAAACATCTCTCACTCCAGAGCTCTGTTTCTCCTCATCTGCTGTTCAAACTGACTCCTGGAATTGGGGAAACCTTAGTTTAGGGTGCTGCAATTTAGGTAGCTCTTGCCTGGGTATATGGAATGCTATGTTTGACCTTCGATCCACCACATAGTTAAGTAGCATAATGAGGTTGGATTGTAGGGAGTACTTTAAGATTAGGGGTGATTTAAGATTGTAGGCAGTAATTTAAGTAACATAAAGGTTATGTTCGTGAATCAAGAGGCTAGGTGGAAATATGCACTGTGGACTAATGAGATGAGAGCCGACTGTGCTCCAAAAGCCATCTAGCTGCAGTAACCATGCCTACTGTTCTGGAGCTAATAAACTGCTGTCTGCCTTTTTTACCTATCCATCTGAAGCACCCAGCTGTCATTAATCCGTTGCATAAGTTAGTAACACTAATGAGTTTTTTTATTTCAAGATGATGAAAAATAACCATTGAAATTTTAGTCTAGCTTCTTAACATATTGTGGGTATGTAGTTGAAAAGTATTTTGTGAAGCTGAATGTCATGCTTTGGCCAAAATTAGTTAACTGTCTGTTCAAAGTGAATTTCAGACTGGCCCTATAGGCATCACTTACATAAATGGGGCATTTACACCACCATGAATAATGTAGCTCAAAGTCTAACGCAATTTTAGTACAGACATCATGGGCTTTCCATGGCATGCTCAAGATGTAAGCTCTTACAAGCAGGTAAAACAGAGAATTTGTGTCCTCTCATGTTAAAAAAATAATAGCAATATATTTTATTTCAGCAGGTGCAAAACCAAAAAAGGCAAAAAGCTCTGAGCCTAAAAGTAATCTGGATGTGTTGAAAAAAATTGAGGTAAGATGTGCACACTGTTTCTAAATTGTACAATAGAAATTGCTGAAGGAAAATGAAACCTTTAGTATGTTTTTTGGTACAAATGGACTAACCAGATCAGCCTTTTTCTGGCCTTCTCTTGCTTCTCTAACAGACAGTTGTTCTGCAATGTGGTAGCACAGGGGAGAGGATAAAGATAGAGCCTGGCTGTGGAGAAACTATTTTCTTTGCTCCTGTTTGACTCTGAACACTACGACCAGTTGTTCTTCACTGGGTAGCGATGTAGGCTAATGGTGAACAGCAGAGCTACTGTTAGAACTTACTGAAGAAGGAATTGGTGCCAGAGCGTTTAAATCTATTGCTGTTTTGCTAATCTACTGGTGTTGGAAATGAAACCATTTAATAAATTGAGAGGGAAAAAACATACAGAAAGAGAAACAGGAGGAATGTGACTGGTCTTGGAGGCAACTACCCACCATGTGGGAATGGGAAGCTTAAAGGTGAAACAGCCTATATTTTTTCTCTTGGTGATCCATCAGTTGTTTGGTGCAGATACATTATTATATACAGGATGTTGTATTGCTTTATGAAGTATGACATGGTCTTCTACTGACAATTATTCTAATGGTGGTAAAGGACATCATCATCTCAGTTTATTACAGAAGACATACTTTTTTAGACTTCAGGTCTGATGGTTAATGCTTGATCAAGTAAGTCCTTATGAAGATCTTGTGTTTCACATCACGTTGTTTTAAATATTAACAAAAAACTTTTGCACAGCATCATTATGCTAGTTGTCGTGCGGTTAACTGCAGCATAACATCTTGGTTGTGTGGAGGATGTGCTGTTGCTGTAACGTGGGATTACCTTGTAAAAGAGATTGCCTTGTGACAGGAGTTGGAAAAGAAGGATGATGAAGAAGAAAAATCTGAAGATGAGAAAGACAAAACAAAAGACAAAGAAGGTGAAGATGATGAAGAAGCTGAAGAACCAGAGGAATATGATGAAGAGGAGCATGAAGAGGTAGAATGTCAGTTTTCCTATTTACAGAGTCAGATCCCACTCACGGAGTAGCGTGTTGGCTGTCAGCCAAAGAAGTGTCCCTAGCTTCTCTGGCACTGAGGGAGACTTGCAGTGAGAGGCATTATTACATCAGTTTTCTTTGTTGCACTACATTGTTTGTAGTTAATTTGAGTGGGTGTTTCAGATTTGTTACTCCCGAAGAGCTCTGAAAAAAGATCTTGCAAGCAGGAATGTGTCCTGCCATAATCAATACATAGAAGTATTCATTTTCATCATTAAAGCAGGGCACAAAATTTACATAAAAAACTAATGCCTCTTCTTTCATAGATATGAGAACTTCATTAGAGTATTTTCTTTTTTCTTTCCCAAGAAATAAGAAAAAACTCCTGTTACTGTTTTAAAATGTGGGTGTTCAAGTTCAGTTAAAACATGTTTCTTTCATAAATTGCCTCCTCCACAGATGTAGTGATAGATTATTTTTTTTCCCTTTTGTTTAGGAAAATGACTACATTTCTTCGTATTTTGATGATGGAGATGACTTTGGTGCTGGCAGTGATGACAATATGGATGAAGCAACGTATTAGCTGCTGTTGCTAGGTGGTGCACTCCTCAAGCCTTACGCTACTTCAAGTATAATTTGGGAGGTAGGCTGAGTATCTACAGAACTAATGCTTGAGCTCTGTTCGTTTTAAGTATACTCTCCAAAAACATGTTGGACAATTCTTTTGAAGTGTACTACACTGTAGAACAGGATATGGGATCTTTTGTTTTGTTCTTTTGCCAAATGTTTTGCAGACAGATGCCTATTTAAGGTTCTCTGGAATGCCTAATGATGGAGTAAGCTCTAAGCCATTGTATTGCCTCTGCACAGAAGAATAATGTAAGCATTTTAAACAAAATTGTGCCTAAGCATTTGCACTAGTTAATTCTATGCTTTAGCAGTCAAATCTTGAAAATAACAGTGAAATTCTTGATGACTGCAGCAAAAAAAGTTATGGCCTTTATGGACATAAGCTGCTCATATTTAGCAGCTGACTTCTCTGAAGAAATTTATGTAATTTCTGAATTCAGGTGACTGAAAATAATTGACCACTAAGCACTTTAATATAAACTGACTTGAAAGGACCTTAGTAATATGGACAGATAACATAATGAGAATATTTTGGTAAGCTATTACTCTAATTAAAAGAACTTATTATTTCCCATATTTTGTGAAGAAGGGACTGTAATATTTAACAATGTGTTACATTACCTTTATGAATCAGTGTAAGTAACAAGGATAATTTAGAAAGAATACATGGCAGAATTTAAGACTGAGAAATTACGGAATCCTGGTTTTCACCAGTGGCACACCGATTAGTGAAGAGAATTTCAGTCCTTCACCTCAGTTTCTCTGCCTCTTTAGGCAATACCAACTCTCCTACCTCACAGAGCTGTTAAGTGAGATGGCAGGTGATAGCTATCCGTGTACTTGTTAATGCATTTATTTACTTTTCTACAGAACAAACAAGACAGAAACTTAACAGACAGCAAATCAATACAAAAAAAACCCAAAAATGTAGGAAAAGAAAGTGGTAAAGTATTTCAAGGCATGAAGTTTTAACTGGGAAAACAAGGCAAGAATGCTGAGAATAGCAAAACCAGAATGTTTGGGAACACGGATTTTATTTAAGAACCAACAGCTATAGTGTAGAAACCTTATTCCTGAGATTAGAAACTTGAGGAAATGACAGCATTCTCTGTTTCCCATTGTCCTTTGACAATACAAAATATTGATCAGTGTTATTTTTGATCAGTGTTATTATATTACTATTGACCAAGGTTAGGTTTTTGTTTTTTTTTTTTTTTTTACTTTTTAAAAACATTCTGTTCTTGATAACTAGCGCTGCTATCAGGTCTAATGAACGAACAGTTTTAAAACAAAACCAATTATTTTATCAGCAAAAGAAAGTACGGAAGTTTTGCTTGTAGTTTGGCATTTTGTCAAGCAGTACTTGATCTCACGGCTGACTGGGAAACAGTACTGCATTATTCTGTGAACTTCTGTATGCAATAGGAATTTGTTCCTTAAGGTGTAGCTTTCAAGTGTTCTGATAAAACTCATGACAGATGTAAAGGAAATTAAAGTAAAATGCTATACAGGTCACACCTCAGAGGTATACCAACTTTATTTTGAAGCGTTCATAGCTATATAACGTTTAATAAACATTCTGGTGCATTGCATAGGAAATGTATTCTGTGTGATCATTTTCTTTTAACATCACACTTGCCAGCAGTTGTTTCCTGAACAGGTGTGCCCGTTTCTTGCATGTGATACACAAGAGGAAGACAGATGTTGTGAACAAGGTAAGCATGGCAAAAATTAAATTTGTTTGCCTCGAATGTAACTGGTACTACCTTCTACTAGCTGTTTCCCTCTGTGCAAGGTAACCGAGACTTCTTGCCTCTCACACAAGGAATGCAAATAGATGGCTTTTGTCAAAGACAGAACTACAGAATTAACACTGGAAGAGCATTACTGCCCTAGTTAACCATTTGGCCACAAGCTGTGGCTTGCCTGAACAGATACAATACCTTATTTTGTAGCAGACTGATGACTTTCTTCATTCATCATGCTGCTGATGGCATAGACAACTGCCTCTCTGCTGTACTGTTGAGAAATATTACTCTGGCAGAAATGAGGTCTTTTTCAGACCTTTGAACTATGGTCATCTCGGTCCTTCAGAGGGAACTGCTGAGTCATAGGATGGACCCTCTAAAACTAGTTTAACAATGGGAAATAAGTCCAACACTTATGAACATGCAGAGTTCCGCAATGAAGGCACTTCTGAAATCAGACTCTGCTGTTCCAGAGGCTAACACTTGCAGCTGTTTTTATAAGTTGATTTTCTGATTGCTTAGAATTTATTGCTACTTACGTTGCTACTTCACAGAAGGCGGCACTGCTTTTAGTGTTTAGGAAGATCGCAATTTTTCATGCCTGTTTCTTAAGCCTCATTTCACAAAACTAACAAGTTCTTGGAACTTTACGCAGAAAAATTCCAAGTTCTACAAGGCACGCACAGGATAAACCATTAAGGCTGCAGTTACGGTATGCTAGATATGAATGCTATATGCAGCTACTGCCAACAAAATACTTGTTGGCCAAGGATTTTTATTTTAGATCATACATAAAAACTAGCCAAAACAAATACAAGTAGTGGCCTCCTGTAATAAAACATGCAAAGTATACACAGCTAAGAATACATTATATGCACCACTTCCACTGCAGTCTAAAATAAAATCTTTATTTTACATATATTGTTTACGTTCTTCTAAAAGCAGAGGAGCAGAAGTATTTAAAATAAGACTTGCATCCTCATTCAGGATTATTTTACAAAGTTGTATTTTCAGCCTTTATAAAATAATTATACAAAGACTATTTGTAACAACATACTCGAAAATATAGCAGATTAAAAGCATGTACATGTTACATGATCCAACAGTGCAATATGCACTTAAATTTAAAACCAACTTCCTGATCAACAATGTGTTGCAATTAATCTAAAACATGACTTACCACTCAGTTGTTTTGGTTTTTGTTGGGTTTTTTTTTAAACAAGTCAGTTTCTAAAAGACTAACTTTAGAGATTTTAACTTAAGTCAGATTTAAGTTCCATACAGAGCAGTTACACTGTTTATTCAGGGCTGAAACGTGATGATGCATTGCCCACTGTGTTATACTTGGGCAAAAAACGGTTGAGATCCCTACAACCTGCAGAAAGCCAAGCCAGCTAATGCTTGTAGATCTCCACTATTGAAGTCCTCCAGTCTTGGAAAGAGACCTCCTACATCTTCTGATAAAGTTAACCCTTTAAATTAAAAATATGCTACATAATTAAACAGTAAAACCATGCGAGGCGCTTGAATAGAGTATAGTACGGTTCAATAAAACAGCTATCCCTTTGTGTTTTTCAAATGCCTGCTTATCCTGAGGCAAATAAAGGCCCATCGCACTTAACTCGGCAACAGTAAGCCACAGGCTTTCCAACACGGTAAAAGCTCAAAGCCCAAGATAAGCGAGAAAACTATTCAGCTGTGTAACTACAGGACAAAAAGCAACAGTTAACCACTGATGCCTTTACTGGTACGACAGGATAGAGACCTTCCTGACAGTCAAACCACAACTGAAGTTATGTTCACATCTGTACTGATGGCAGTTTAATAGCCGTCAGTTCAGATTCATGGCAGCAAATTAGGCTTATGTTGCATCATCACAATAGCTAATTTCATGTTCTTTGACAATTTCTTCAGAAATGGAAGGATAAAGCATTAAAAATGTTGAGGTTTCAGAAATAGAACAAAGGGGAAAGCAGCAGCAAACAAGCTTGCAGCTTAGAACTGACACATTATGTACTGAGTTTTGATCCCAAATAGAAGACATTTGTGTTAATGTGCCAAAGCTCTGTCATCTTGACTCGAGCAAGTCACCTTTTAAAGTTTTATAGCCCTAGAAGCTGTATCACGTTAGCCACCATAAATTATTTTGTAATGCAGTTTTTCATACAGCCTTACCCAGAACTGGTACTCCAGTATTCATGCTTGTGTTAACAGCATATTCTTTTTGTGGAAAGAACTATTATTTTGAAACTATTATCTTTGAAAACAAGTGTTATGTGAAACATGAAGTTCGTGCCTGTTCGCAATCCCTCTTCTAGGGTGGAAACTATGAGTAGTCATACTATCTCCACAGATACTACTTTGATCAAAGGGTTCAAGAGCCACAGATCATAGTTCACAGATCCAGCTGTACAGCGTTCCCTTTAAGCTCTGACCCGCTTTGATTTCAATATAATACATTAAAAGTTATCCAACTCATGTTCGTACACCTAGCATACCAGTGAAGAATATTTGCCCCACTTCAGGCAATAGATGCCCCAAGAATAGATGGGGCTTGAGTCTTTTCTTTCAAAATTTAAGTTGATAAAGCACTTTGGAATACACCCAACAGTTAGGAAACGCTCACTTTATCAGATTTTTTTTATACTGTATATACTTAATCAAGACACTCAAAGAAAGCTTATACTAGTAGTTTAAGGAATAGTGATATTTTTCCATTTCTCTCTTTTTAAGTCCTATTCAGTCAGTCATCTTGGGCTTTGGTAACAAGTGGTACTTTGAACAGGGCAATGGAAATCCTACTACAAGAGGCAAATATAACAAAAAAAAATTATAGGCAGCATCTCAGTTTTTATTTAAAAATATTCTGAGTACACAAGTACCTCCTCCTTTATGTAGGAAGAGTCCAGAATTTTTTTATTTTGTCGTACTTTCAGGTAGGGAAGAAAAGAGGGGAAAAACAAGGTGGTTCATGAAACCCCAAGTGAAACATTCAAGAACAGAGTGGTTGATGAACACAGTATGACGTCAGGAAGAAGTCTGAAGCTGCAACTGGTCTATTCTGCTGCAATTTTGAGGTTCTTGCTAGCAGCCATTGAATCTCATTTGAACTTTTCTAGGAGATTTCACAAAAAAGTTAGTGTTTGAGGTTCATGGGTACATGACCACTAGCACACTCAGGACCCACATGACTGCTGTCTGAAGGATCTGTTGGTCCTGAACAGAGATTAATTGGAGGGGAAAATCCAATAGCATAAAATAAATGCTACTGAAGCAGTCACAGCAAGGTGCCACACATCTGCGCTTCTTTTGTTCTACAGACAGCTGACCAGAGAAGTGCAGTCCAGCCCTGTTAGTTTTCAGTAGGATACCATGGAAGGATGTGAATTTTCAACAAGACTCTCAACTGGACTATGATGAGGCACAGTATCACCTAACAGAAAACCAATTACCCAACTGCCTATACTGAAAAGTACTAAAGAATGGGTTGAACACAGGTGTTGAACACAGGCACAAGATCTGAAGATTCCAGCTTAAGTATTAGCTACTGCCTCTACAGAAGTCACTTTTTTAAAAGAACTTCATAGTGGCAATTGATTATGGAATGATTGGGTTTTTAAAAAAAATATCTTACTCTATAAGAAAGATAAAATTATGAGAACACAGTTTTAATTGACAACTGTAAACCTGATATCAAAATGTCAAGTGTACTATGCATTCTATAAATACTTTAAGATGTTTAAAAGTTATATCCCCAAAAGCCCATTTTAGGGCTGTAAAACATAAAGTGAGGCTCCTCATGTGTTAGTTCAAACTACGTATTTTCAACTCATTAATTAAAAAACATATGCCTATCAAAATAGAAAAAAGTGCAAAGCTTCAGAAACAATTTTATACCTTAATTTATATCCCAATCTTGCATTGAAATATTCAGAGATTACATGATCCACAGAACTATACCTGTACTGGAACACTGCCCATAAAGGCAAGTCACACATCAGTACGCATTTTCTCTGGGTTCCAGATGCATTTTGCATTCTGTGGTTTCCCCTTTATCTAATGCTATGTTACATGTCTATGAGTAACAGTTGCCTGGGGTTTTTCCGTTGTTAAGGCTGAAGATCTTGATTATCAACATTTATACTATTTGCTGGATTTATTCCATTTTGTCTTTGTTTCTGATTTGATGCTGCTGTGGCAAATAGGAAGATTCCGTTGTAGAATGGTGACTGACATCTGCTTTCACTAGAACTTCATAATACAGGAGATAAAAAACTGGAGTTACTATGCCAATAATCAACATAATCACTACAGCTGTCCACCATCCTATACCCCAATCTGCTCCATAGTAAGGATCCTTGCATTTTTTAGTTTTACCATCAGTTTCAAAACAGACCTGTTGGGCTGCTAAGGCAGAAACAACTTCATTAAGATTCTCTCGCTTTGTATCATTACACTTCACTATTTCTTCTATATCTCGATCCACTTCTTTTAAGAAGTTGCCAGCAGTCTCATTAGCAGAGAATTTATCAGATGGTGACATCTCCTGCACTTCTGGGGAGCACTGAGCAGGCCGAAGGACTGGTCTTCCTTTTGGAGAGACGTGTGTTTCTGTCAATACACTGAACTTTTTCACCGGAATTTTGATAGACCTCAGGGCAAAAAAATCTTGATCATTGATAAGATTGTTAACTCTCTTGATATCTGCCACCTAAAAATAAAAACAACAGTTTAAATATCAAAGCTCCATTGAACCGAAACTCTTAAATAAGAGTACTACACCCTTCAGAAATACAATTCTTCCCTAATGAAACAAAGGCAGGGCCTTTTTTGTTTTTTTTTTTTCCTTTTTAAACCCATACCCATTCAAACAGTATGAAGTGAGAAGAGGTCAAAGACCAAATCTGAACACTGTTAAAGCAAGAATGTAATTACGAGGTAACAAACCTCCTCACTTAAGATAGGAAGACTGAAAGTCACTGCAGGCATGTATGTTCACTAAATGTATATTCATCTGCCAGCAGCAACTGTCTCTGTGAAATGAATGGGACTTGACCTCGGTGTTTCCAAATGAAGTAAATTACTGTGAGTTCCTAATTAAATTGAAAACTTCTGAGTAAGGAATATTAAAAATTATGAGCTTCCAATTCATCTAGCCACAGCTGTAGTTTGGATACTCTTTCTGCTTCTGGGGGCTAAAGCAGGAACCAAGCGTAATTTAAAACTCATCTTCCCTCATCAAGTGAGTTCTCACCTTTCCCTATTCTTGCTCAAAACAAATTTCATTTTGCTCTCAGAAAGTTCAGATTTGGAGTCTAACGGGAAATACTCTACAGGGATTTAAGTACCCTTGGAGAATTCGCAGCTTCATTCTGAGACAGCAACTCCCTCAACATGGGAGGTAGAGCCACAACGAACCTCACCATAACAAAGTACTCAAAAATTGGTAGGTTTTTTGCAACACCAGGTAAAGCACACAGGAATTGTGCCTATTTTAGATGCACAAGTACCCAAGTTCATATCCTTCTTGTCCTCTTGTCCATCTGCCTCAGGAGAGGTTACAGACAGAAGACAAGATTGCCGAGAGACCCTTGTTGCTGGGACTCCTCCACTTAAAACACAAAAATGGCCAGAAAAAGTAACTTAGGGCAATCTGTGCCTACTGCCTGTACTAAACTTGTAACTTTAAAAAGTGTTTGGGTTCCTGGGACAGTGTATTTGTTACATGTACCACCCTAAATAGACCGGATGAGCATAAAACACTGCCAAATGGAGCGTTTACCTCAGTGATTCCACCCCAACACAAGTTATGCTTTCTGCCTAAAGCCCTGGAACGCTCTTCCACGTTCTCCATGAATTTCCAAGAACGAGAGCAACTGAGTTATGGTTTATTTCTTGTTTGAGGGCTGATCTAGTAACCCTGCTCAAAATACCTAATTGCAGTGGGTTCTGAAGCCAAGAATTGCTGAAAAAGGCTAAGGTCTGTCATGATTATCGCACAGTGACATCAAGACTTTGGTACCTAAGCTGACGACAGCAGGCCCCTAATTTTATTTCTGCCTGTAAGTATTAGGTGACAGCAAGGCTCCTGTAAATAGGGATTTTAAATTTTGACTAAATCTGACCTCCTGAAAACAGCACAGCCAGCAGTCAGTCCGCCAACACAGCTGATTTCCCCTTAAGACTGGATATGCACACAGGCTGACACCCACCAGGACGGAAGCCTTAATTAGTGCTGGCCAGCCAGAAGCGGTGGGTAGGACGAACACTCACTAATTAACTAATTAAAGAACTCCTAGGTAGGAGAGGGAGGGTGGTCCGAGAGCCTAGTGGGAGTGCTGGGGGCATGGCGGGGAGCTCCCAACGGTACAACCTGCTTCTGCTTAGAATTATTTAGCCAAATTCGCAAATACAGGATTTTTCCCCCCCCCCCTCCCTTAACGGGATGAGGGCCCACGCGTGACCGCGACTTTTACGGTAAAGCGTACACTCTGGGCCAGGCAGCGACACGAGCGAAACGAGAGGCTGATTTCCAGCCGATGTTGTTTTTAGGCAAAGAGGCCGGCGGCGGCGGGGACTCACCGAGCAGCAGTACTGCAGCGCGATGGCGTTCAGCGTGTCCCCCTCCCGGATATCCCTCGCCAGCAGCACGATGTCATCCAGCCTGTCCCTCGACGCGCTCCGCCGCACCTTCTCCCTGCCCCGCGGCCGCAGCTCCGGCCCCTCGCCCTCCTCCTCCGGCCCCTCGCCCTCCATGGGGTACAGGTGACCGCCGGCGGGCGGCTGCGCTATGGCCGGCGGCTGCAGGCCGCAGCCGGCGCCTCTGCCGGCCATTCTCCGCGGGTGCCTCTGTGGAACGGACCGTCCTCCGCCGTCGGGATCGCCCCGCCGATCCCTCCCGCTGCTGAAGGGAGGGGAAGGGAGGAGAGGGGAGCGCCCGGCCCCGCCGCCGCCCCCCCGCAGCTGCCCTACCTGCCACCGCAATGGCGGCCGCCCCGCCACGTCCACAGGGCGGCGCCGCCCGCCCTTAAAGGGCCCGCGCGCCGCCGGGTCCTGCCGCTGAGGGGAGGCAGGCGGGAAGCGGCTGCGAGGGGCCTCGTTCAGGTCTTTTTTCACCCCCTTGAACCGCCCGTGTGGGACCGCGGAGGGGAGCGGGGCTGTGAGGGAACCCGCCGCCGTCAGCGGCAGGCCGAGGCGGCCGGGCGGCCCCCCGCGGCGGGCAGTCGCGGCCTGCTGCCGCCCGAGGGGTGGCACTGAGGCGCCGAGGTGGGCTGAGGGGAGGCCCGAGGGAGAGCGGGAGTGTTGGGAGCGGGCGGGCGTGCAGACTCCCGCCTTTGGGCTTTTGTTGTTAATCCGTCATCTTTACTGACCCGGTCTCTCAGGTAGGAAGCTGTCATGTGTTTAGGCCGGTAAGGTAATTCTTCTAAGAGCCATTTTTGCCTGTAGTTCGCGGCTCCTCCTCAAAGCCTGTGTGCCTTCCAGTCCTGCCTGACTCTTGCTGCAGTGCTGCTCACTCAGAAGTTGCTGCCCAGCTCTATTTTAGAGTGATAGAATGGTTTGGGTTGGAAGGGACCTTAAAGATTGTCCCTCCCACCAGCCCAGGTTGCTCCAAGCCTGGCCTTGAACCCCTCCAGGGATGGGGCAGCCACAGCTTCTCTGGGCAACCTGGGCCAGGGGCTCACCGCCCTCACAGCAAAGAATTTCTTCCTCAGATCTCATCTAAATCTCCCCTCTTTCAGTGTAAAGCTGCTCCTTCTTGTGCTATCTCCCCCCTCCCTGCTCCAGAGTCCCTCCCCAGCTTTCCTGGAGCCCCTTTAGGGGCTGGAAGGTCTCCCCGGAACCTTCTCTTCTCCAGGCTGAAGCCCCCCAGCTCTCTCAGCCTGTCCTCCCAGCAGAGGGGCTCCAGCCCTCCCGGCATCTCCGGGGCCTCCTCTGGCCCCACTCCAACAGCTCCATGTCATTTTTATCCCTTCAAGCCTTTCCCCTCCCCCCCAGGACCAGCTCTGCAGAGACACAGGTTTTCAGCCCATGCTGATGTATTTTTTCGCAAGAGAGAAACCGTAAATTAAGCCCTGTAGATATTTTCAACTTTCCTTCCCTTGTACAGTCATTTTCACTATTAAAGAACTGTCCACAGCTGTTGCAGTTGCTGAGGCAATAGGCAGTAATAGGAAGACTAGGAAGTGAGCTGAATTTAATGTAGCGTGGGTTTCTTCTGGTGTGGCCTTAGAAGGACATTTTTGATTACAGCAAGAACAAGTACAGTATTTTTTACAAAAGCTGACAGCTCTAAGGTTAGGCTGAATATGCTGTAACAAATTATTGCATTGTTGCTGAAGACTAATGCGGTTACAAGTCATAGTTCCTCAAAAGATTAAATCTAATGTTTAAAAAAAGAAAGTAATTTTAAATTAGTGGGTTTTTGCCTTTTGTTTTTGAGTCTTATTATATGATGTTCTCAGACTTTCCTGAACAACCAAAAAGTTAGAAATGTGTTTGGTATTAACAAAGGCAGACTTGTTTTATGACTTTAGTTTTGAAAACTTAAATTACTTGAGTTGGAACACATAAGAGCTAATGATTGGGTATCTCCATTAAGTGACATGCTTCACACCCACAGAAGCTAACAAAGATGGAAGCCATGTTTCCAACATTGTAAAATAAGCTATCGAGATGCAGTGTGTTCTTGTGTCTTAGCTTATTTTAAAGAGTAAACACATATATTTCAGTATCTACCTTTAAAATAGTGCTCTGTTGTGGATGAGGGATGGATCAGGTAAAATTAAAGTATTCCTAAGGCTGTCTAGGTACTCCCTAGCTAAGAAAAGCAAACACATTTCAGCATAGATGTTCTGTCAAGAGCAGAGAAGTTCTGTGTTGTAAGTAAGAGAAGGTTTGCATGAAAGAATATAAATATTCTCAGGTGCAGAAGTCAGCAGTAAGCATAAAACACGAGCTGGCCCAATTAGTCAGGTCTGATTGCTGCCCTTTGCAGAGAAGCATGGAGCAGTACTAATGTGTAGGCAGGATTTCCTTCCAGCAAGAAGCTGGGCAAAGTTAGCAGAAGCTAATTTTCAGGCTTTCTTATTCTGCATTTGTTAAAAATATTGTTGTAGATGCCAAGCGCAATTGGAATTCCCTCAAACCAAAGCTTCTTACATGTCAGGAGACTATGTCTAAACCATTTCGGAGCCTAACCAGGGATATTTTCTTTTCTTCAGAGTATTTCATAGCATCTTCCCAATCAAAGCCTGCTCAGAAATAAGCCTTCTATTTTTATCATAGGTCAGATGCACAGCTTGTGCTAATTAACATAGCTGCACTGAAGGCCTTAGATACGGCCTTACATAGAAGCCGCTGTACAACAAAGAGGAGCCTTGGTTGTCAGATTACATGACAAATGTGTGAACATACTTGCTGGGGTCCCAGAATGATTGTATGTGTTTCTGGGAATGGCAAAATGCAAGTAGATTGAATCTTCCACCACTGTTTCCAGCGAGAGCAGTACTGACGGTGACAAAATTGAATTAATTTCCCATAAACCCTAAGTTTTCTCATGTGATCTCAAGTTGAGGAAAAGTAATTATAACTTAGTGAATTAGAATTCCATCTATTAAGAGGTGTCGTACCACATCTGGCAAAGAATATCTGCAGCACCAACCAGTTTTGTTTTGGTTTTTAAAGGAAGCTTTCACTAATAGAAGTGAAGCAACTGTAGTTGTCTGTAACTGGGAAACTGATGACTCAGACTCTATTCATGCTGTTGAAAGACTGTTTTATGGGACCCGTCAGAGCTGTGGGTGGACCTGGAGAGGAGTTTGAAGGCAGACTTCATACACAGTGATGCCTGCAGCGGTGTCTGATGATTGTGCCATCATACACCACTAATGGCATATCCTTTTGGAGGTTTTCTTTAATCTTTGAGTGGTGAGGCTGCAGAAGAGGTCAGAGCAGGGAATTTTCACCGTTTCTTTTATCTAAGGAGGTGTACCATCAGGTCAAAAAAGAACTGCTGAAGCAGCACTCTGCCTTAGAGGGGGGAAGAAAGTATTGGAGTTTGCTTTGACCCTGCTACACCCCTGTGTGTAACTATTTGTAACTAGTGACATTTTCCCATCAATAACAAAAGGGTATATTCCAAACTTGATGAACAAGACTGTAGCTGCGTAGCTCCCATGAATGCTAATAGGAATACAGCCTTTCTCCATCGCCATGTAAGTTACTTTGCATATCCTAATAGTGCATTCTCAATGAGCAACGGGGTCAGTGTTAATCACTCCATGGCATTCCAAGAGCCACTGCAGGGATCTCTACCAAATTCCCCTTGGTCATGTTATATCTAGTGTGGCTTGGTCCGAGGTAGGAAGTTAAGCACACACATAGTAATACTAAAAAGATCTTAAGGAATTAATAGAAAGGAACTGTAAAGGAGATGTTGGAGGACAGACGTAACTTGATAGTCATTTTTAATTAAAAAAAAAAAAAATTATTTCTGTCTGGAAGTTACATACATGTCATGTGCCACCGCTGCTTTTGTTAGTCTCTAAATCATTCTATGCTTTGGGACCACAGGGCTAGATTTACATTTAGATATTTAGTGCCAAGTATCTAACTGCATGTTTTAATTGCTTGAATGACATAGTAATGACTCATTAAAAGATTCACATAGAAATAAATATGCATCCTTTCTTGTCTCTGCTTCCCTGATTGGTACTTGGGAATGGTACTAAAATTGTAGGAAATAATAATGTCAAGGTAGATCTATAGCTCCAATGGAGTCAAACGAAGTGTGATGTTATTAAGCAGTGTCTGACTGCAAGATGTGTAAGGTGCAATAAGAGGAGCTATCTAAGAACTATAAAAGTATGCAGGAAGCAAATAGTGCTAAATCTGCAGAGGCTTGCAGTGTAGTCTCTTCTCTAGTGGAAATATTTGCATGTACACACTTAACTGAAAGTATTATAATCTGGGCCTTGAAAATTAGCAGAAACCCTTTTTAGTTAGCCAGGTTCCAACAGTTTCACTCTAAAATGGGTTAAAACTGACAACAAAACTTAATTGTTTAATTTAGTATTGTTGTGGTTTTAATGAGAATGAATTAAAATTTATTCTTGGATTGAGACTGTTATTTCCCAATTTCATGTTTCATGTATTTGCTGCTTCCCTTTGGTTACTCAACATCAATTGGTTACTTTTACTATGAATATATATTAAATTTAAATAAAATTAACTAAAAAGTATACTGTGTACCTTCCATAAGACAGCCAGCAGGGTGCATTGGTTGGCTGATATTTGGTTTTAAAAATCTATAAAGAATTGCATATTTGCTTCTGATTTACATTTTACTTTGCTTAGGTGAGGTGTCCTCTGAACAAGAAAATCTACCAGTGAAATAATTCAGTTACAGTAAAGACACGTCCAAGAGACATGGCGTATAGTCTGTTGAAAATTTATTTCAAATTATTTGCAGACAGATTTTGCTCTAAGATTCTGTATTCCTTCTCGTATACCTGTACTGATGACTAAGAATTTCTGTAGTGTGATAACTGAAGTTCTTTTTTTAAAACATTGTCATAGAATCCTTCCAATTTTAGCTGGATGAATCTGTAGTTAAGTCCAGGAATAGCTGTTGCTTTTTTATATGTTTTGCCTGAGTAAATTAAAAAACCCTTTCAGTGCTCATCTTGTTTTTTCTCTGAAGGAATTTTTGAATTGTTGTCAAGTCTTTCCTTTTTTTTTTTTTTTTTTTTTTTTAAAGGAATTAAACATTCAGAGCTTGTTAACTGTTTTTCTCTGCTTTCTTTAGCTCTCAGGTTTTGGGAATTTTGTTTGCATCCTCTGTGGGTTTCAGCGTTATTTTTATAATGCGGATACCAGAGCTTTATGCAGTTTCAATATTCACTCCATTAGTGCTACACACAAAGGTAAATGATTCCCCCACCCTAACTTGTCACTAATCTACTGTTGATGTATCTGAAGATAACACAAACTCCCTTTTTTTCACAGTCACAGCATCACATTGGATACTTACGGTGAGGTGCTTTGCTGCTAGAGTTTCTTCAGATGAAAATGATCCAGAAGATCCTTTCTAAGGTATAACCTGTATTTTAGCTTTGAAGGTATTCAGCAGTGTTAATATGACTTTTTTAAACAGAAACAGCTTACCAGATGAGCTATATCACTGTAATATTGTCATTTCCTTTCTGCTAATACTGATACCACAAACATCCAGTTGTGATTTTTGGATTTAGAGGGAGAGAGTGCTGAGGAGCAGCAGATCTATTTGTAACCCTTGTTGAACTACATAACAGAGGTGGTTTAATTTGTTTATAATGAAATTTATATTTTGTTCATAATCTCTTACTGGAGAGTGCTTTTTGAGATCTACCAGCTAGTTTTTAATCCATTTTACAGCACTGCACTGCTTGCTGGTATTGCACTATGTATTTACCATATGGTAATGTGATTAAAAAGTCCTCCAACTCTTCAGTTCTGTTATACCAGCACAATTACTGTCATTCAAATTTATAATTTTTCAGAATTAAACCACAGTGCACTATTTGTATAAGATTACATATTTATTCCATTCATTTATTTTACCTCCCTATAAGTGAAATTCCACATCAGCCTTTGCATTATTTTGACTAGGTTTGCTGTCAGGCTGCATTTATAGTCTACGTTTCCTTTTGTATCTTTGGAATTGATTATTACGGACATTTAAAACATGGTTATTAAACTTGTCCTTGTTTTGCCAACCCAGTGGTTTTCCCTTATGTCTGTAATATGCTATAATTTACACAGTGTAATTTAAAATATCTGTTCTCTAGTTCGCTTTTCCATAACCTGTATACTGATTTATTTTTTATTTCTGATTGAATTTTTACCATAATATTGCACTAAGATGCATGCTTATTCAGATTTTTTCTTGATTGTAGAATACTGGCTTTGTGTCATTCTAGTAAACTCTTCGTCTTAATTTTGGAAATGGAAAGCCTAAGGATTTTGATAGTTTTCCCCCACAGGAAGGGGTTCAGTGTTACATGGTATTTTTCAAGCACTGGGATTTCAGCTGTAGCAGAAGCTTTCTTTGGCCTCCTTGGTACTGATAATTAGCCCTTAACGGTGCCACTGCAATTTAGGTGTGGTTGCATCTGCATTGATACAGACCTTTCCTTGGTTACAAGCCCACCGACACACATGTTTTTACTGTGGGTGTGTTCTGTATCGGTACATTGCTACCTGTGGCTACGACTGAGAAAAGCTTTTCACTGGCAAACAGTCCTTTGATGTCGTTCCACTGAGTGGGAAAGTGCCGGTATGCAGGCCCCGATACACCCCTGCAGTCCCGCTAACTGTGCAGCCTCTTCTTCCACGCTTCTGCTGTTCTTCCCACGTGAAAAGAGGCCTATAGGCAAGTGAGGGAGCTGTCTGGAATATCCTAGCATTACTTTTATCCTTTGTTTTAAGCTCCTCACGGCTGGAATAGTGGGGTATGCTGAACAGCTTTTACAAAAAGGAAAGGGAATAGTAGAAGGGAGTGGGAGCGGGAGCAGGGAGACTATCTCATGGTAAAGGACCTGATTCAGAGTCTTGAAAAGCTTTAATATCTGAGCAGGCATGGCATTCACAGCCTGCTATATTGATAAGTATTTGAACTATGTATTTAAGGTGCCTTCAGTTTTTACCTATAATGGCATGCAAGTGTAAATTAAACTGTTGAATTAATACTCCCTGCTCCTGATATTAGTAATGGTACTGTAATTGTAAACATCTTGCTATGCTTTCTTTCAAATTTTCAGTATAAAGTCGATCTAAAAAAATGAAAATTTATCATGTACTATAGCTATCTGTAATCTAGATTATTAGTATAGAGTTTAAGAAATTGTTCTTTTTCATGCAAAACGGGCTGGTTTCAGTTTTGCCTTTATCTTTGTCATTTTTAGATAACTATAGCATATTTTAATAGATATCAAAGTACTTGTAAATGAAATCATCCCATTCAACTTTATTAAGCATTTAAAGTATGATTACAAATGTCCATTTTATGACATAAATAAGACAGTGATCTAGTAGACATAGAAACTCTTTGATGGGAGCATTTTCATGAATTCTAAAACAGATTCCCGCCACCCCTGTTTTCTTACAACTTTTGTCTTTCTATTCGATTCAGTTTCTATACGGGACAGCAGAATGTGTCAGAAACCTTTAAGCTCTTTCAATGAGTATCACACATGTTAATGCAAATACATTATGAGTAATCCCTCCATAAGTAGAGACAGTAACACAGCCCACACGACATCGGTAAAGTGTTTACAAGGTATTAATATGCCTACTGTGACAAGATGTATTTAATGGGAAGCAGCAAGGAATTTGTTTTATTAGTTTTCCTCCACCCTCAAGTAATAAATCTTAAAAGCTTCAATATTGATTTAATGAAATGAATGGCTGAATCGTTCTGGAGAGGCTCTGACAAGAGGACAAATGCTTCCATGGTTACATTGTGCTATGCGGTATGGTTACTGAGCTTTGTTGGTTTCCTCCCTCTGCCATTGAAGTAAAATAACAAACCACAGGGAAGCACCACACATGGTGGGCATAAACTGGAAGCAACTTAAAGAGATCAAGTTAGCTGATCTTATACAGATTTTAAACAATATGAGTTTTATTGATTTATACTGTATACCCTAAACTTCCTCCTTCATCTGTCACTTTCTCATGGAATGTTTTTATTTCTTGTCTTGAACCATCTCTTGCTTTTGATTTGCAACACGGTAAATTAAAAGGCTATGTAAAAGTGTGTTTCATAGTAGTGTTACATAGGTTATATTTTTCCAGAAATATTTTTATATCAAGTGATGTTACTGCATCAACGTGGGCTTCTACAATACCTAGATAATGAATAACGAATCATGTATAGAACTTTCGTGTGTAGTTGGGTTGGGTTTTTTTAGAGTCCTTTGCAGTATAACATAATTAAGTGGTTTGATTTTCCATCTCCTTGCATCTCATATACTTAAATTGCATGTATCACAGGGAAGAGGGAGATAATAAACATGTAACTTATAGATGTCACATTTTAAAAAATAAAAAAAAGTAATGGCACACAGTTCTTTCATTAGCTTAAAAATATTGCAGATCAAGCATTACATTAAGAGAAGGAAATCCTGAAGGCCTTAGATTTTGTTCAGGACGATGTGTAAATGAAACTGAAAGCAGATGTATCGAGAGTAGTTGCATCTTTTTCCTTGCAGACCAGCTCTGAGAAGAGCACGTGTTATCCTATTAGCAGCTGTAAGGTTTTTTCCCTCTACACCCTTGACAGTCCCCAGGATCACTATCTCAGCATCAGAATGCTAAGATGTTCCAGTGCCCCTTTATAGACACAATTTTACAGCAAGGATGGATGCCGGGATTCCCCACAGCTAGGAAAATAAATTCATAAATGCGGAGGATAGTTACTTCTGAGACAGAGGTTCTGGCCCTGCGGCTTCCCATTGGAAGATTACATTTGCTGTGGTTACTTAATTTCACGTTTACTCAAGTAATATCTCTTTGATCTTGAGGGGGAACAGTAAGCAACAAATAAGGAAATATTTCCATCTTTCACTTAAAGGATTTCAGAAAAGAGAGGAGTCAACTCTTAAGTTGAAATACACAAGTTATTTGTGTTTCCAAGTAGTTTTTTTCCTCATTTCAAAGGAAGCAAACAAAATACCGATCTGTGAATTGGGAAAGCAAGTGAAGTTGTATGCAGCAGCTGGAACACTTTTGCTTTTATCTTTACTAGTCTGAAATACTTTTTGAGGACTTTGAAATTAAGAGCAATCTAGATGCAAGGGATTATGGAGAGTTTTTAATATTCTTACTATGTTTTACCTTCAGGAAAATACACTTTTGGTGAGCGTGGTTTTTGAATTTACAGTCTAGTGCTTGACATGCTCTGAAGTTGTGTGTTTAGGTGGATGTTTTATGAGAAAGTTTCTGATTTGCTGTGTACTATCTACATTGTCAGTGACATGCTGCAAATGAAGAGCTGGACACACTTGATTGGAGGAAACAAGACTGCAACTTTATTTAGCAACAATAACTGTGCAAGAGGAGCAGGCAGACGATTCTTGCCAAGTTCTCTTCTTGCTGTTCCTCCGTGTGACCTACAAGCCAGTGAGCATCCACTGTGGTTTGAAAGGAGCCACTGAACGTTGTAAGACCAAACCATCTCTTCAGAGATTGCATTCTTTTTGTGTCGTTATAATGGCACAAAATGACAGAAATTGTGTAAAAATTGCATGCTGGAGCTTGATCAACCAAATCAGATGTGCAGTAAGTTGAAACAAAGAAGTTATATTCTCATTAATTTGTTCAGTTTTTTACACTTGAACATATTTGTTTTCTAAAAGTCATCTAATTTTTTGTGAAAGTCTTGTCAAATATGTAGCTAAGTTCAGTAACAAAAATGTTACGAGTATATGAATAGCATTTCTGCTGTAACGTGTGTTAAAATAAAGCAACCTCCCATGAGTAGATGTCAGGGAACATGTACTTTGTTCCTCATAATAGGAGTACTTCGTTTTTTTCAGTTAACAGCTCTTTTTAAATATTAACATCAGTATGCTTTATCAATATACAAGTAAGGAGCTGTACTGTAAAAAAGTTAACCTTTGGCAAGCTGATCACAGGAAGCATAAACAAATAAATGTTTGTCCATCCAAAAAAGAGCACAATGGAAGGTCTTGTTTTTTGGTTTCTTAAATCCTGGACATCTATGAAAAACAGAGGATCGAAACCTGAATTTATCTACATCCATCTGCACATCAGCCAGTTCAGCATAAACCGCCGGGTCAGAAGCATAATACTCAAATTTTGTCAGTCTTCTCAGATACTTAGTACTGTTTGTATTGGTCTACTTTGTGCTCTTTCTTGTATGTGTTTGTTTACTCATCAGGAATCTCTGCAGTAAAATCAAGATTTTTAGTATTAAGGCATTCCCAGTCCATCGAGAAGGATGTGGAACATTTCAGGAACGAGAGAGGTGCAAGTGCCTGGTACTACTGAAGAGGCATCAGGTGATAGCTGGCAGTGGTTGCACATTTCTTTGTGGGGTGGCTGGATAGGAGTCTCCAGAGAGTGCAGCTAGATGGCACCAGGAAAGTGATCAGAAACCTCATTTCACATTTTGAAGAACGGACAACACAAGCTGCATCATCAGCTGTTGTCGATAGTGATCAGAAGCCAGGTAATAGACTAGTCAGGGTCTAAGATGAAGACACCTTTTTTCTTTGAGTCTTGGTCAGTTCTGCCCTCTTTCAAAGCACGACTTTTAGCATAGTTCCCTGAAGACCAAAGTCATGTTCTGTAGTTCTGGGTGCTTTTCTTTCAACACTGCCAGTTAGATCTGCTCCCCAGTGTAATCACATTGAGAAGAGGTAATAACAACACGGGGAATGCGTCCTAGACATCAGCCAAGCAGACAGCCCCACAAGGAGGGATATAAGTGCTTGTGGTGGTCTATGATGTTCCTAAAAATGGTCTGTCTTTCAGAAATTCTTACCACCATGGATCATTGCTCAAAGACGATCCACTTTAAAAAAAAATAAATAAAAAATCCACCAAAACCAAGTTAATTTCTTGCAAGAAAATCATCTGTATCTTGCTGATTACTCTGTGAAGAGAGGAGCAAGATCAGCCTTGGTATTCTGCCTGTACACTAGAACTGATCAGAACAGTGTCTGATGGATGTTGTGTATTTTTGAAGTGTTGGATCATACTGGAATTGACTCATTAACAAACAGGAAAGAAGTAAAGTTAACTTGTGTCTGGTGTATTTTAATTAAGGATTGATCTATGAAAAAGAGCTATGCATATGCTTAATGTTCCTCATTCTGAGTAGTTCAATCTGCTTCAGCTGAAGTACCAAATAAAGGGATAGATAGAGCAATGTGGAAAATTGTGCAAGACTGAAATTTCAAAATTCTCTTTCCTTGCTGCTTGCATCCAAATAAGTGCTTAGCCCAGACTTTTGAGGCTTGGATGCCACAGGTGAAAACAAATCTCAATTTTAGTGGCATTTATGGATGTTCAGAAAAAAAATATTATAGACATTTTTTTTACTTTCTAATATTAGTAGATTAAGATTGCAATACCTGTGATTCAAAACCAAATGGCCTTCGTACAACACAAAAACGTTCCTTAGTAGAAACAAAAATGTAAAGAAGAAGAGAAAATACTCCCTTCTGAAGCCTTTTGTTTGGATTTTTTTTTTCTTGCTCCTTTAAGTCCTGCTTTCCTTCTCCGGGATTTGTTTCTTCTTCTGACTCCCTCTTCTCTGGTCTTTCCTTTCAGATGATGCCAACGAAGGGAAAAGGCAAAACAAACAAACAAACTGGAGTCCATTGACTCTATTGCTGCCGATTTCAATATTGGTTTACTCGCAGCAGAGCCATTTTCAACTTGCAGCGTTTTAATGAATTCAAAACAAAGGGAATCCAAACAAATAAAGAATTGAGGGGTGCACTTAGTACACCTTATTTACTGCTTTTATTGAAAAGAGACGTTAAGGCTGACCTGAAGGCATAGTTCTGTGCAATGCCAGATCTTTTGTAGGTCCAATACCACGCCTGATTGTTTATCCCTGACATTTGTAAGGGGTGAGAGCGCTGTGTGGGCAGCATGCTGAGCTGTTAAAAGTGTGTGCGGAGCACCCCATGTCAATCACCAACAACCTTCCAGCTGTTTGAGGACCACACTGACCAAATCCCACGGGAGCTCTGCCTCATCTTCCCCTCTAATAAAGGAGAAGGACAGATCTCTGGAGTGCTATGATGAGAATGAAAAAAAGTAACTGGGAAGTCCTCCAGAATCGAGAGAAAATGTGGATCACTGCATGTTGAGTGGGAGAGAGCAACAAACGCTACAGTCATTTTGGATGTGGATGCAGTTTTGTTGAAAGGCTCCATGACAGTCGCCGTGTGAATTAGCGAGCCCAAGTCTGAGTTCTGACTCTTGCTTTGTTTTCCAGCTCAGTAATTAGCAACACTTAACGTGCTCAGGTCTGTTGTAGTTGAGAACTGATGACTATTAAGGCAGCCCCTCTGATACTGAGCAGCTTGATAGCTATTGGTGGGAGCCCCAACTTCCCATGGAAACTGGACAACAAAAGGAAAACATGAAGTAATTTATGTAAGCTGAAACAACATTACAGAATAAAAGATAAAGAGAACCTTATACCTCAAGTATCCTTTCCACCTGTTGATCCAGAGAGGAAAAAGAATATGGGATCTAGATTGTGAGGCTGAGATAGGAAAATAATGGCGGTATGGTATTGAAAAACATAGTTTTCTCTCATGCTTATACATTAAGTTCTGTCTAATGCAAAATTTGGCAGCTAATAGTATGGGCCTTTGAAGGACTGACCCTTGCTCTCTTTTCAGTACAGAAAAACTGGAGTTGGTACATGGGAATAATGCATAATAAAGTATTGATCAAAAAATATATTAATAAAGAAACCCAGGTGGACTACTGCAAGAAGTGGTCAGACATATAACACAGATGATCATACACATCTACTTGAATTTCTTTTTTGTTGTACAGCATGCCTTCTTAGAAGAAAAAAGTACACTTGTAGTTTTTTTTAAAATTAGATATTTTATTATAATGTTTGGTAGTCATTCCAGTGGATTGTTTCCTTTGCTCTGGAGGTTTATTCTGGTGTTAGAACTGGAGTTTATTCTGATTACTAATGTCTGCTTTTGTGTCTGCATGTTAGATCATCTATGCCTTTATCTGTTACACTGCAGATTTTTACTTATCAACGTTCATTTTCACTGTAGCTGTATACAGAGTAAATCCAGAGGTTCATCTCACCTAACGCTAACCTAATGTCATTATCTGAAAGTTAGGTGGTAGTCTAAGATAGTTGTTTGGAGTCCCCATTTAGGCAGAGGAGAGAGAGAAGCACCTCTTAGAGGTGGTCCATCTGGTCCGGCTATGTGACTAGGTTAGACTGGATGGCTGATGTTGGCTGGAATGCTTTCTACTTTGAAGTGTCGCATTTACTTCTATAAGCAAAATACTTCTGGTGGTCTTTTAGTCTTTTACTAAGTAATTTTTCAAACCTTTTATCATTATGAAGAATCTTCTTCATCTTTTTCTCTTTGTTTCCATTATTCCTGGTTTGTGAACACCATAACACAGTATTGAGGTAGTGACCAGGCTAATGCCATCAGAAGGCACAGAGTCGTATAGATCCTCTAATTTTTTTGTCCCTAATATTTCTGTGCTGTATTCTTTCCTTCTATATGCAAAGATTATGTTAGCCTTAGCAGAATAAGTGCTTCCTCTCACTGTGATTTCTATCACCGTGATTGCTGTTTCCATATGCTCCAAATAAAAGCAAAGCAAAGGAAGCTCATTTGAAATGCACGACTTTTCAGTAAACTACATCAAAGGTTGTAAAAATCATTCTGTTTTCATTCCGGGCAGAATCCTATTTTGTGCTTCACATTTTCCTCCTGCCTTTCTGTAAATGCTCTGTTTGTGAAATAAAGCCAAGGGTATTAATATCTAAAATTAGGCTAGAGTTACATTTGGATTTGCTTCTAAATACACATATGCTAACATGTATTACAACAGGCATTTACAAGAGATTCTGTGTATTCAATGCTAACAAGGAATATGGGATTTTAAAAAATGCATCTGTCAAGTTTCACATTAGATGCCTGTTGGTTGTAGCATTGCTTTTGCACCGAGTTGTGTCAGAGGCATGATTTTTCGAGCTGCTTCGGAGTACTGTTTTGATAGAAGAGTCTGAGGATTTGGGACCAAAAAAATGACAGGATCCAGTGAGCTCACAGTACCTGATATGTGGTTGTGCACTGTTGTAGACTGGGAATGTACTGGGTGTTGGATTTCCTTGGAGTTGGAATCGATGCTTTTTTAAAATTTGATAGAATGGTTTCAGCTTGTATGAGAGATGCAGGGACTGTGGGAGTGCTAGTGCATCTAACTGGATTCACCTACATGAAATGCTACTGCTGCATTCGTTTGCAATAGCATTTCCACTTTTTAAGATGGGTTGCTACCTCACAGGTTCTGGAAAAACAGAAAAGACTGTGTAAATGAGACTAACTCAGATTCCATCAAAATTCAGTACTTTCTATGTTTTGTGGCTTAGATGCTTCAACATTTATTGGATAAGTAGCATTTTTGATACTTGTTTACCATTAAATGGGAGAATTGGGGAGTTTGTGGGCCAACACTGGCAAGGTCCGAGCACTGCCGTTGTGTCTTTGTATGTCTGCTGTGGTGCAGGATTTGCTTGGAATGGGGTGACCATAAAATGTGAATTAGATGTTAGTTAGAGAAATTACTGAGTCCAGAACGCTTGGTCTAGGATTGGGAGTTGTTTATCCCTGTCGAGCACAGAGTAGCTGTGAATTACGATGAGCTGCATGTCCTGGTGCAGCTGAGGACTTGAATCCAAAATCTGTCATAATCCAGTGGTAAAACCTGCCAGTTTTTGCTGCCTGCAGTAATAAAAGAGCCTGGTCATCGCTAGGTGGAAGAACTGCTGAGGCAGTGGCTGGAGGGGCTGGCTCTATCTCAACTACAGCAGCGCAAGGGCAATTGCTGGGGTTTGAGAAAATTGTGTCCTCTTCCATCCCACCCCCTTTTATCCCTGCAGCAGGAGTTGGAGGAGGGAGGAGAGTGCTGGACGCTACGCGGCGCGGAGGAAGGAGGAGGAGGAGAGGGGAATGCATAATGCGTGAGTGACAGAGAGCGTGCAGGCGGCTGGCTGAGTCCAGAAGAGGCGGATGTCCATCTCCCCGGGTCTAGGTAGGTTTGTTGTCTCTCTGTTTGAGGTGGTAGCTGCTCTGGAAGCATCCTGTATCAGGGGCAGAGATGTTCACTGTCCAGCCGGACGGAGGGTTCTGCCGGCAGCACCTGTTGCAGCAGGGACAGGGTTTAACCAGCGGCAGACAGTGAGCGTGTCCACTGGAGAGTAAGACACTGCTAAGGTTTCTGTTGTTCCAGCAGCTCCTCTTTCTGCTCTGCAGAGCAGGGCAGGTGGAGACAAGGGTCTTTCCAGTGGAAAATCCTATTCTCAGGGCAAAACAGCCTGACGCATCCTCGCTGGCAATTTTTAACACTCAAAAAAATGCGCAAAACATTAATTTGACTTTTTAAAAGAGGCAAAAATAAAAGAAGCCGAGGAGCTGCGCATGCATTGTCTGTTGCAAAGGAGAGTGAGTTAAAAGCGAGAATGAATTTCTCAAATCGTCATCTGATAAAGTTTTAAACGTGTTAATAATTAAAAAATGACGTGTAAGTGGTTACAATTGGAAATATTGCTTGTGCTTCTTGCTTTTGATATGCTGATTCTGTGTAAGACATTGCATAATTCACTCTGGCTAGCCCAGATAAAGTTAAGATCAAATGTATACGGAACTGCTTGCCAAACATCAGTCATTGTTTTTTAATGAGTCTATAATTGCTTTATAGTGCAGATGTGAAATAACATGTGATTTTCAAAAATCTTAGTCATTATATAGAAGCCAAAGGTGGTTTTTTTTTTCTGATAATACTTTGCACACATCTTCTAGAATGAGTCTTTCAGTTAAATACTAAACATTTTGAGAATCTGCCATGAAGGCAGTTTAATAAATGAAGGTAGAATGTGATATATTCAGTCTATCTTAAGCCTAAAACAAGCTTTCTCCTACTAAATGTGTTCAGTGTTTCCATGTGGAAAGGAGAACCAGATTCTTGAGGAAATAAAATAGTTGGTGGCATGTTAGTCTTAAAATTGAAATGACCAAATATTTGATAATGTAAAAGCTAACATATTGCAAGGGCGCACAGTTCTTTATTTCTAATTTGCTGTTATTACTAATATTTGTGTTGTTATTGATTTCTAACATGCAGTTTTGTGCTTTACTAGCTTTCTAATACACTTTTGTGTTCTAATAGCTTTACGTGAAGAAATCAATGGTATTTACTAAATTTGCATCTGAGTGAACTAATTAACATCGATAATGGGAGCACATGCTTATTAGCTTGTAATTGTGGTCTGTGTCTTGGTCACATGGAAATCAATGGGAAAAACGATATTTGCTTCTGTGAGAACTAATGCTGGGCAGTTTATTTGTACTGTCAGCACTTTTAAGGCTGAAAAATAACACTGGATGAGTTTTAAAGAGTTGATACTGGTGAATGAGATTGATCCTTATGCATTCAAACCTACAGTGCAATACTTCCCTTGGAAATTGTTGTGAGCTTTATTCGAATGAAATTTTCATAATCACATCTACAACATAACCTGTTATTAAAACCTCTAATATACACGGAATTTTATTATTTAAATTTATTGTCTTCCAGGGCTTTTGTATTTGTTTTTGGAATTCAGTTAAAAACAAATAAGAGCACTTAAGTCTGCAAATGCTTACACGCATATTTTACTTAACATGTGAAAATGATGACTGAAACTGAACTATTGGAAAAGCTACGAAAGCATGTACCTTTAATGTATAGCACTAAAGAAGAATACCACTACAGAGGTCTGTAAGGATCTCGGTCATTGGGTACGAACAATTTATGGCAATTTGGAAAAAAATACCAGTGACTCACAAATCACCTTTGATTCTGGTACACAACTACCATCGTTGTTCAGAATTACAACACGGTAATGATGAGGTGATTATTAATTATTGTATTTTTGAAGTACGTAGCAATGGTCTATAAGCTTAACAAAACTTTAATTTTAGATTGTTTCATTGAAAACTCGA
Organism: Larus michahellis; assembly: GCF_964199755.1. NCBI lineage: Eukaryota > Metazoa > Chordata > Aves > Charadriiformes > Laridae > Larus > Larus michahellis. Next base: position 84,110,681 of record NC_133930.1, read on the forward strand.
TGGAGAAGTATTTCCTTGCACACTTCGAAGAAACAGAGAATTAAAATTTGTCTCAGCTACATCTGAAGATTTTTAGCCTAAGGTGATTTTTGGAAGCATCAAAACAGTAAACTCTATGTCTGACTCACAATTATTTGAGATGGGTATCTGGTGCAATTTATCTTCATTTTATTGTTGGATAATGCTGCTCTCTGATTTTTGTCTTTCTTGGCCAGCGTTTTCCAGGGTGTTCTTGGTATTGGGTCAATTTAGTTGTTCACCAAGAAATACAAATATGTAGGTAGATGAGAGAAAATGCAAAGAATATGCTGAAATTCTTTGCTCGGGGAGTATTAGGCCTTGACCTCCTAAAGGTATAATTACATACATAACTATTTTTACATGTGTAATCCTATTGATTGGTTTTACTCATTTGTAGAAATTATGCTTGTGTTTCAGCTCTACGAGACTGGCTGATTTAGGTATAGTTACTGTTGTATATAACAGTGAATATAACACTTTTCATCTCTAGAAATAAGCGTACATAGTGTCTGGGTACTTCTGTCAATGTGTATTAAGACTCAGATGCTGTTTAACATCTCCATCATCAAATCGAAGCTTACAGAATGATTACGGCTTACAGAATGATTACGGTTGATTGTAGGCATTTGTCGTGGTTCTAGAAATTCAAGAAATACGTCTATCAAGTGGGAGCTATTTTACTGTTTCCTAGGGAAAAAAAAAAAAGGATTGACAGGAGGTATGAATGTTAGAGGTTTTTTTATCTTATTCCAGGTGGACCCATTGTAACTTTTTACTCTGAAGAAGGTTATTGGATCACAAATGATTATATTTCTGTAAAGCCTTACTTGCCTAAGTCACTTTTTGAGTGAAGAATCTCACTGGAAAATACTTTGTGTCAATAAACATTTTCAAGATTGAGTATACTTCATACATGAGAACTTGTGGCTGTTTCCAGAAGGAATTTGGAAGCAGGGGGTTCTGAAATATGCTTAGAATATGAAAAACATTTTTTCATAGATCGGCTTATGAATATTTCCTACATGGCTATGAATATTTCCTTGTTTAAATTCCTTTTACTGAAATAATTCGTAAGTCCAAACCGAGGTTGCTATTAAGATAAAGTTGTACTTACTTAAACAGGCTTATTTGACAGGCTAAATTTCTCTGGCAAAATTAAACATCAGAAAAGATGCTTTCTATGTTCATCGCAGCTTTTCTGTTTGTGGATTTTTTAGCAAGTTGAAGATAGAATTTCCTCTAGAATGTTATAGCAATATCTTTTTGTATACCAAGAGATGTTTGCTTGGTTATCTCTCTTTGTATCCAGTGTAGGTTTATTAGTTAGAGTACAGTTATGATTCTCATTTTCAGGTGGCGAAAGAAACTTCCTTCTCCTCAGTCACTTATCCTGGACTGGTCCAATATGTTGCTGCTCTGAATTGTTTCAAGCTTTGCTTCATTAAGGATTTAACATGGCCTTAATTCAGCCATCTGTTATGGGTTTGGCAGACCCACAGATCTGAGGTATTGGTCAGAGCTTTAGAAATTTCCCACATTTTTAAAGGTTAGGAAAAGAGCTACCTTTATGAATAGATTTTGAATAATTCTCAGCAAGACAATGGTGCAGAAGTGGGGTAAAAAATGCATGTCATTCTCTGAAGCACAGGGTCCCCTGTCTGCCTTTGGCTCTGCTGAAAGGCAATTAGCATTTCAACCAGCCAATTTGGTTACATGCAATGAAGTACTTGGGTTTGTAATTTGCTGCTCTCGGCTTGGTGCTGTTGAGAACTAGCTCTGTGTAATCCTCTCAAAGCACCTTTCTTTCCAGCATAGTTATTGTTGCTGGTCTTAAATAACTAATCAACAAAGAGATTTCCTTGTCTTGAACTACGGGGTGCCTTAGAAGAACGAAAAGAAATACCCAGTTAATAAGGGAATGATTATAATTATTAAATAGTGATTATTAAATTGTGACATAGGTTAAAAGGTTTAGAAAGCCAAGGAAAGCACAATACATGATAAAGGTAGTGTGAGAAGTCTTTGGACCCAAACAAATTTTGCTTTGGGGAGTTTTCTTCACCACATAAATACTTTATCTTGTGTTTTATATAAAAACAGATTGCCCAGATTTAAGAGATTAATTCACAGCATAGATTAGAGTGAGGGCCCCATGCTAACCACCTTCTCGAAAATGATACAAATGTATTTTTACTTCTACAGAAATAGATCTGGAATAAAACCAACATTCTTTGCTAACCAACATCTAATAAAAATTGAATGCATTTAACTGTGGAAATGAAGCTTGTTTCGATATACATTTTAAATGTAATATATATGGTTGATTCAAATTTTCATGTTTAATAATACACTTTTATGAACTCAAGAATAACTCACTGACACAATTATTCTAATAATTAGGCAACACATTAAAATTCTGTTTGGCTCATACATGCGTATTAACTTGTAAGAATCCACTGTGGATAGCAGTAATTCCTCTGTCAGTACACCCAAAATGGTGCCACCTAATCCCCACCACGAGGCTGTAATTTACTCTTCTATACCTTACAGATTTTTTTTCTTGCAATATTATTATGTGTGAAGCACTATTGCAAAGCAGGTTGTTACATTTTTGGTTTTAAGTATGAGAAAAATAGCCACTATACTGCAGAAGCCCAGAATTACTTTTCCTGATATATGCTATTCATTCAGGCCATAGTACTTCATTCAGGACAAGTACTAAGTATTTGAAGCTACATTTTTTTGGCTTCAGTTCACGTGTTCTAAAAATATGTGAAGTAAAAGTGTTGAGGACATGCGAGAAATCTCCAAAGTAGAGATACAAATGGAAATTATTGTGAAACTTCAGATCTTTACTGAAGTAGACTAAATGGGCGTTCCTCACTGAAGCCTCCTGGCCTTCCTCAGATGGATTTGTGGTTCCATGTGTGCAAGAGCCTGATCCTTTGGCAGGCTCAGGTGCCGTTTGTTCTACAATAAACATGAGTTGGGAATGCTAAGCAGCTTCATGGATGAGTTGTTTGGGTTTTTTTCGGTTTTTTGTTTTTCAATTGGTGTTTTTGTGCAAGAAACCGTTTGAGAGAGAGTATGAGTGCTTATAGTGTCTCAAGCCCTACTTGGAGCAAAATGCCTATGTAAAAACCTAGACCCTGGCTCTGGAAAACCCTGGAAAATAATTTCCATTAGTGAAAGATGCCTGCTGTTTTCATTAGAAGTATATAGGTGGGAAAGGATTTCCAGCGTGGAACTGAAAACTAGATTTACCTTTTGCTTAAACCTACACCATATGCTAAGTGAACTCTTCCAAAATAACATCTTGGTTTTTTACGGTATATAAGCTTCCCATCAATTGCATGAGATAAATTAGAAGTTTTGCAGCAGAAATCAGTGTTGTTTTGTTGGTATAAATTAGGGCAAATTCAGCTTCCTACCGGTGTGTTTCTTGACATAGTTAATTAGCAGATTTCAGCCAAAGTTTGTTTACATTAGACTCTGATCTCTGTTCTAAATATAAAGTAACCTTAATAACTCCAAGTCGTTTCCCTGGACTCAGGATAAAAATAATCTGGATTTTACAGCTAGTCAGAATTATTGTCTGGTTCTCTGTTTGACCGGCAAATTATAAGGTAGCTGCAAGTGTTTGTAGAAGAGGCTTGTGTTCGCTCTGCTTGCTGCAGGCAAACAGAAGTCGTGGGCTCAGCACCATTTGAGAGCTTTGCCCTTTATTCCCTGCTCAGAATGAGAACTGGCAGAGCAGGCGGCTACCTCAGAAAGCCTTTAGCATTACCTGCCTTAAGACGTAAAACTTGGGTCTCCAGTGATGATTACGTGCTTTAGAACTTAACATTTAGGGATATGGTTTAGATCCGCTCAGATTCTTCTGAGGAAGTGAAAAGAAGCTCCCAGAAAACTTACCAGGGGTACTATGGGCTTATTACACTTTTTACCTCTCAGTGACCTCTAATAACAGGATGAGGTAATTTGGATTTCTCATCGGTCTTGGCCTCGGCTTGCAGATTTACCACTTGCAGTATTGGCTCCCGGCTGTGACAGCAGATTTACCTTTCTGACTAGTAAATATAAATACAATGGCAGGCAGCTTATGCATCTTTTCTTCCTTAGGATTTCTGTCCTGACAGGTGTGTCCTCTTTCAAGGGAACATAATTGAACGAGCAAGAATTTCCACATGGAGGTGTTGTTCAGGTTGCATTAAATTGGCCATTACCAGTGATACACGCGGTCACAGACAATAAGTTGTTTTTTTTTTAAATATGGCAACTGTTAGAAAGCAAATGGTCAGGAGAATCATTGACTGATGTCAGTGTCATTAATCTCAAATGCAGATAAATCTTCTTAGCCCCTGAGGTTGCGCTGGGGTACTGTTCTGTCACGACAGCAGTAGTCAGTAGGTAAGTAAGCAGCTGAGCCCCAAAACTTCAGGACAGTGAAAGCTGATCAAGGGATTTTCAGCACGTAGTAGTCTGCATTTGTGCTTTGGCTAGCACTTTCCAGTGTGAGTAATTAGAAGGGGGATGATGGGCGGGTACCTGGAATGTGTGTGTAGTAAAGAGGGAGACAAGAAATCCTAGAAAAGAACTGGAAGCGCAGGCATCCAGTGACACTGAATAAAAAAATTGGTGAGGCAGACTCTTGCCCCAAATGTCGCAACTATTAGCACAGTCCAGGGGTGCAGACAAAACAGTACTTGTGAGTTACTGTAATTCTCAGGCTTTATCCACCCTGAAGCACACTGAAGGCAAAAAAGGGATATAGCAAGATACTGTTTTGAAATAGCACCTTTGGAACACTCTCTTTTCCAGTCTCTATTAGAGTGAGAGACTTATTTATCCCAGATCTAAACAAAAAAGCCCAAAACCAAAAAAAGAAAAGGCAACCAACAGGGCAGACTGGGGTAATACCCACTACCCAAATGCTAGACACAACTGTTGTGTCCTCCTTTGCCTATCTGCGAACTGTGGGAACTCTGAGGCAAAGAAGACCCTGGTCTGAAATAAAGTATTTCTCTCGTAATTTGGGATCATGACAACATAGAAAGGAGAAGTTTAGTAAATCCAAGTTTTTGTAGTTCCTGCCACTTTCCTGGGTTGTTCTCCAATACCGTTATAAATTTCAGTGGTTCTGGGAATGCCTAGAGTAAAAATGCTGAAAATGTTTCTGCAACAGGTGCAGCAAGGGCAATGACCTTGTGAAGCGTCTTGCTCTGTCCTGTTCCTGCGTGCTACAGAGAACCTCCTCTTTACATATGAAAGAGCACATGTATCTCTCTCCATTGTATTCAGCCAAAGATGCTGCTGGGGGCTGACATCTCCGCTGTGAATAGGCTTCTCTCTGGCAACCATTGATAGCTGTAATGCTGTACTCAATGCGAAGTGCTAGGCATGCCAGTTTCTGAATGTTCTACTTGGCTGGGTATTTGTAATCACGGGGAGCAGACAAGGGCAGGCAGTGAAAAGTGCACTGGGCTTTACGCTTGCTGTGTCCATGGACTTCAGAAATATACGAGGAGCTGGGGGAAGAGGAGCGGGCTTCGGCTGCTGGGTGGGAGAGGTGCTGCTTCACCATACCTGCCTGTATGGCAGGAATCCATACCTGTCTTCTGCCCAGTAGCAGTGGCAAGTCTGAGGCTCAGGGTACTTAACCCCTCGTTCCCTCGGCTGCTTTTTCCCACTTTCCATTCCATATCTGGCATTTTATGCTCATTTCATTTCAGATTTGGAGTCTTTCGCAGCCCTTTCATTTCCCTTCTTGATCTCCATGTGCCACTACTCTGTAGGTTCCCTCACCCTTCAATGGAAACAGCCGGGAGATCTTTTCATTCTTAGCGCTTTTATTTATGAAGCACGGAAGCCAGTGTAAAAATCTGCAGGAGAGACTTCTCATTCTTTACAGAAGTCTGCAGAAAAGACCGCTCATTCTTTATAAACTTTAAAATCTTCATCTGGAATTTGTTCCAGAAACTGAGCAGAAAAAGCAAGGTAATCCTGGTGACTCATCAGTTACGAGAAGCACCAGTTTCATAAGCCTACCTCTCCTGGGCGCTCCAAGTGGGCAAGAGATTGAAATAGTATTCCTTACAAAATTTGTGACATTGCCATGGAAGTTACTGCATGGAATCAGTATGTGCTCTGTTGGGTTCTACACTGGGATTCTGTGTTTTCAAGGGAAACACGAAGGTGCTTCAGAAGGTGCCATAAAATGCAGACTAAAAGAAAATATTAGTTAGGGATCATGACTCAGAATTCTGAGTCAGATCTCTTTTACTTTTTTTAAATTATATGGTTGAAGAATGTTATTTTTAGACTTTTTAAGATTCTTTAATACCATTAAAATGTCTAGATAATTTTTTGAGAGGTACTTCCTTTTCGTTTTGATGCTAGAAACTTTTATTATAAACCCCTTACAAACATCACCTAGGGCTCAGTATGAAGCGTTGCTTTAAACTACTTTAAACACTGATACTACAAATCATTATTTGAAATGTCTTAGTCAGAACATGGTAACGGAATAGTTGGTCCATTGACTCATACATACTCCGAAGGTATATGATATTCCATTGCTGCTTGTTGTTTCAGAAACATTTAAATTACTTTGAATTATTAATCTGTTTTAAAGCTCGACTGAACATTCTGGGTTTAGAGAACGTCACTCAATAATATGTCACTGAAGCAGAGAGGAGTTATTTGATGCACCAAATGCATAGTTTACCAAATTTTAGTGGTGAACAAGGACTACAGTTTCAGCTTCATTTGGGAAAAATAAAAATTAAGCTCACCAGTGGTATATTGGGGTGAGGGAGGTGGGGAAGAGTCGCCTTTTAATCCCTGAGCTTGTGAAGGCTTCTGCTGAATTTTATGCAATGCAGTTAATGAGGAACAAATTTTGTTCCCACACAAGTTTCTGTAAGAATTTAGTGTACACAGTGAGTTCATATTTAATAAATACTGTGACCTATAATATCTTTTCGGCTATTTGAATAGATTTGTTCTGCATTCTCTAAGTCTTGTCTTATGTTATTTTTACTTTATTACATCATTTTTTTACAAATAATCATGATTTTCAAAGTTGAGTTTATATAAAGTGAGTAAAAACTACTTTTGGCAGGCTGTGCAAAGTAAATCTTAGTACAAATAATGTAACAAGAAAGAATACTCACCAGCTAAATAATTGATGGTATGATTGTGAAACCTCTCTTGTTCCACAGGAGTAATCCTATAGTTTTAGAATGCTCTCTAGTAGAAGTAATAGAATTCAAGTAATTCTAAACTTTGTAATCTTGCCCTCAAGGATCATGTTTTCAGTATTATTTACTAGAAGCATGTACCGTGGGAAGATATTTGCGAAGTCTATGACAAGGTAACAGCTGAAGCTAAAAGGTCAACAAATTCCTCAGTTTCGTATGGATGATGCCTGCATCTGCAGACAGCGTAATTGTCTCAGAGTTTACAAAGGTTAGACAACCGCTCTCTTTCCAGCTTGACGGTTTGTATTTTTCAGAGCAGTTCCACACAAAAATAATGAAAACGTCCTGCAAGTTTTGGAAATGCTGACAATTTTAAATCCAGCGGGGTTTATGTGTATGCATTTTTATCTTTGCTTCCTACTGTAAGCTTTTTCTGCACAAAAATTACTAAATACATAGATATGTAAGAATCAAGCATTGTTCCTGAAAGTCTGTTGCGCATTGAATTCTCAATGAGAGCCATGGATATCTTGAAGGACTGTGTTCATGGTAGTAAAAGTTTATAGCAATGTGTGGCAGCAAAATTATTTTACTGTGTCACATTTTTGCTGGAAATAGCAAAACACTGTTCAAACGGGTTGTAAAATGGGTAGTTGTTTTCATGGGGAAAATGGTTAGTCCTGATTTTTTGCACTAACTTTCATTGCACGCCTGTTCCCTCTGTGATGTTAGAGCTAGGTGAATTTTTTTCTTATAAGTAATTAAAACTGGCTAATTTTGTCATCTCACCAGTCTTTGCTTGTAGGAATTCTGAGAGATGCTGGTAGTTTTCTTGACTGTACTTATAACTCATTTAATACGTCATGTCTGTAGATAATTTTTGTTCTTTAACTTGCCTGAAAGCAGTTTATTTCAAGTCCTCACAACATAAAACTGACCCTTGCCCAGACAGAATTTATTGTTAGAAGAATCAAAGTCTTGAAGTCTTTCTGAAGCTGTGTTAATTTTAGTGGTCTGAAGGCTTTCTTATTCTCTGTTCAGCACAAGATTAAAGCTACCTGACTGTGTACATGAAACACTCAGAATTTGTGCTGGACCTCAAATGTGTTCTGATTACAAATTTGACGCACACTTTACAAAAATACATTTCAGTATACATATGCATGACATTTTCTGTTTCAATGACCGTTTCTGCCTGAATATTCATTTACTGTCACTCATAAATAATGGAAACAAGTAATTTGCAAATGTGGCTGAGCTTACATATTATTGATATGCAAATATCAATATAATATTTTCTGCACGGTTTATGCAACCACCATTGACCAGATTTGTCTGATAAAGCATAGATTTGGAAGCATAATTTTAAGCAAACTGACATTTTATTTATATGTGTAATTACACAAATATTGTTTGTAACTTTTGTACAGTAATTTTTAAAAGTAACAGTATAAAATAGTGACTGTGGATTAAAAAAAACCAACTTACTGAAAGAACTAATTCCATTAAGGATCCACAGTGGAATGCTTTTTGGTGTTTAGACCAAAACTTTGTTCTCTTGGTTTGTTCAAAAATTGCTCAGACCCTTATGATAGAAACTTGCTCCATCCAGCATCCAAGTTTTCAGTTCTGATCACCACTGTACAATATAAGGCTCTGCATAACGTGGCAGCTGTTTCCAATTTGTTGTGCCAGAGCCTCTTAAAAATGCATCTTTATCAGTACCAACACCTGATGACTTCACTGGAACTTAAACTTCTATTTTACATTACATAACTGGGCTCTGATGTAAGAGAAATAAACCACCTGAGTTTCAAGTTGTCTTACCCTGGCAGAAAAGAAAACTGGACATTGTGCAGAAACAATTAAAAATAAAGGTCTGGCTGTTAAAAGGTTACAATGGCATTAAAATGTGCCACAGTCATTCTCCGTGACAGGAAAACGTGAAAGAATCACGGGATAAGAGAAGCAGTGAAAAGAATCTCAGGTAAATACGCAAATGTTTAAGAACATTTCATGGTCCATGAGATGTGAGAAGATGGTCTATGAGATGACTGCAAACATCCAACCCCTCACACGTCCTGCCAATTCATGTTTATTTCTAAAGAGAATCAAGAGAGCAAAGAAAGTGGAAGTAGAACTGTCAACCTTTGAGCTAATTGTTTTTGTTGGTTGGAAATTATAATTGTGGCAACATAATTGTTTTTTCTTGAAAGAAGTTACTTATTCCACCACTTGAAAAAAGTTGGTAAGTACCGCCTAGAAAATCACTAGAAAATTATGAAAATTATGAAAATAGAATTAGATGTAGATGATAATTACATTATCTGACTTGATTATAGATGAAACCTATGCATGTTTTTGTCCCATTTCTGAAGCTCACAAGATAATCACAGTATTTGAAGGTTTGAAAAGGGTTGACCGGATCGGTAAGGTTGTCTTTTATGTATTTTAGATTCATAATTCATTTTTAATTATTCTTTTCTTTTTCTATAGGGATGCCCTCTGCTTCTTTATTAGTTTATTTGCTTTTAGCATTACTCATTCATTTCATATCTGGAGAAACAGAAGTGAAGTTCAGTGGGCAAACAGAATTTGTAGTTAATGAAACAAGTACAACTGTTATACGTCTTGTAATTGAGCGGACAGGGAAGCCTGCTAACATCACAGCAATTGTGTCGGTAAGAAACTATGCCAGTTATATTCTCAGTAAATATTAATATCTTTCTGAAGTTTTGAATTTTGCCTATGTTTTTATCAAGCCAGTGGAAGGGAGGGTGATATTTCGCTGGGACAATGCTTCACTTTGCAGAAGCAAAACCCATTTTCTGTAACTGCCTAAATTCCTGCTGGCTGCATCAGTGGTTTCAGAATAATAGTATAAACATCTCCTCAAGGAGACAGCTCCTACTGCTCAGGTAGAAGTCCAAACTGATATGCTTGTTTGATTTTGATTGTGGCTGTGAGTTCATATTGAAAATGTGGATATATAGCAATTTTTCCTTTTCCACGTCGCTTTAGAACCTGCAGTTTAATAGCTACTCCACTCTTTGCATCAGATTTACATAGGAATTTTAAAAATTACATTGTTCAATTCATTTGGAGATCAGAGTGAGTATTTTTACGTTATTTCCTTTATTTCTTAGCTGTTATTAGCTATGATCTCAATTGTATCTCTTTAGAAGTTTAAATCCCTTCGGGTGTGCTGTACCATAGGTGGTTGGAGCAAGATGCTACATGGCATGAGTACCACATGAGAACACACCAGTGTATTGGAGACATACTGCTTATGAATTTCTGTAGTCTCTGGGCAAAAGAAACTATCTACTGTCTCCTGTAACTGCGTATGAAAAATACATGTCTTTGAAATTACAAGGAATAGAACTTGATCTGTAGGGATTTCACACTTTATTAATGTCTGAGGAGAAAACCTTGAGAAAATGTAATTGGAAACTAGGGCTCTTTACTGGTGTAACAAGCAGAGTAACTTAGTTTCCTTATTAAGGACCTACAATTCAAAGTTTTGTTTCTGACATGAATATTTTGAGCACTTTTTCAGGAAGATGTTTATAGCCTGGTTTTGTAAGAGCTTTTCGGTAAGTCTAGTGTTGGCTCAGATAGATAAGAAGGAGTTGCCAGTATGTCCAATGATAGATGACAGCCACAAAAATACCTTACATACTTTTCCTCTTCATTGAACTTCTAATTTCACTCGTCTCAAATGAAGAATAGCCTTTTTCATGAGGTTCATTTAAGTGTTTAGCGCCTATAAGGGTGGTAGATTCAGATGTGGCAGTTGTGCTGGTGTTGAGTTGCTTCTCTCCATCTAGTCTCAGCTTCCAAATGCACACTTAACCTTAGTCCTGATGCCGCAGCCTTTGTGATCTCTCCTCTAACCACCTTACTTACAGTAGAATCGGGGGGATTTTCTTTTGTTGACTGAAACGAAAGCAGGGCTGTTCATTATAGAAGAATTCCTCTTGCCAACTTTGGCAGTTAAAATGTTAACCTAGGTTAAACGTTCGTCTCCTTCTAGTGCCTAGAGTGAGACAGGAAGGCAGAGGGCAGTTAGCTCTTTAGGTAAGTTTAATTCAGGTAGGGTATTATGAGCACAGATGTGTGCTAGGAATAGCTTTTCCATTAAAAAAAAGGTCATATCGTGCATTATGCAAAAGATACCCAGTTGCAAGGAAGGAAGTCATAAATGGTTCTGAATAAAGTGTCGTGTTTGTTTTGTTTGGGTTTTTTTTATGTTTCCTGGTTACTGAGCATGGGTACAAGGGGCTATTACCTATACCTTCTGTCCAGAAATTAACTGTGTGACAGCAGGGGAAATTGTGGAAAGAATTACGTGCCAAGAAGAGTGTGTGAAGTCTGTTAAATGACTCCAGAATAATATTATAGAAGACGGTGGAGGAAGAAGGAGGTGGCATTCAATTGTGTATTTATTGCAGATTGATGGAGAAGACACAGGAGACTTTTTTGACACATATGCAGCTGCATTTATACCTGATACAGAAACAAACCGAACAGTGTATATATCTGTCTGTGATGATGATCTTCCAGAGGCTGATGAGACATTCACATTTTACTTGACACTACCAGTAAGTTCCAGTTGTTTAATTTATCTGTTCCCCAGAAAGCAGTGGGTGACGTGACATAAATGAATGGTAATCCATAGATTTCAATGTAGTTGTACTGCTTGTGAGTCTGAATCCTAACAGGTAGGAACTGAAATTTGGAGACTAGCCAGGGTGGAACTAGCCGGGTTGCAACTAGCTGATCTTTAAGGTCCTTTCCAACTAAAACCATTCTATGATTCTATGATGGTGCTTCCTGCTCTTTAGAAGGTTTTGCCATTCCTGCGAGTGTTTCCGTGTGATGTTGCTGTGCAGTACAGACATAGTCTGAACCTTCAGTGGTCACTGCATTCAGCTGCAGATGTTTGAAGGTCGACTAGAGCCCAGAAGACTTAGATTGTGGAGAGACTCTCAGCCTTTCCTGTTTTCCTGCATAGACCATAGCTGGAAGAGAGGGTGGAAATGGCAAAAGAAAGAGGATGACTTCCACTCGTCTGGAAGCAGAGGGTAAAGGAGACTTCCCTGAAAACAAACAATTTTTTAAATACTTGCCAGTAAGTCTCCTCATATTGTTCTGTCTCACAGAAGTCATGGTACAGGAGAGGACTTTGCATTCACTTTTTTTTTTTTAGGTAACAGTTCATGACTAAGTTTGATGCTGGTTCAGTAAAGATAAAGTTTATATTTTATTGCCAATTATTACACAACCCAGGGGGTGTTTGCAGTGAATATAAAATTGTATATTCTCCTTTCCTTCTTCCTTTGATTTTTAATGTAGTAGCTCATTTTTACAACACTGTCAAGATTTGTTTCCCTTAGCTGGTGTCTCAGTACAGTAGCTTCAAAGTTTCAGTGTTAGGAAAAAAAAAAGAACAGCTTTGGGGCTCCTGGCAGTGATAAATGCTTCATACCTAGTTCCCTCTTGTGATGGTGTCGTTAATAGATTGCCAAATTATGATTAATGATTTACTAAGTTTGTTTCAAGCACTTTGTTGTTGACTTTATAGGGTGTATTTCCTCAGCAATTAAGAATTATTTTTTTGCATTCTGTTGCTTTAAATAACTTCCATTGCGGTATATAATAAAAAGACATACAATTTGTCATAGGCTAATATTTACTCTTAAAAGACAGTAAAATCAAAATGTGTATTTATTGCCCATCACAGTATTTAATATCTTATTTTGTTTTGTTAATTTTAGAAACCATCTGCAAGGATAAAGCTTGGCTCACCCAAATCTGTCACTGTAACAATCTTATCAAATGACAATGCCTTTGGAATAATTTCTTTTAACATGGTATGGCTTTTTATATGGTACATGTGAAAATTTTAGAAAGCATAAAGGTGAAATTTTCAAAGATGCTGGTTAGTTGTTTAACTGAATCCCTTGAAAGCTAATGCTGAGTTACATCTTTGAAAACATCTCTAGAGGTGATTCATACATGTCGTTCATACATATATACAGCTTTAATACTTCTGCACGCTTTTAGGTGTTGAGACGTAGCCTGAGACCCTCATGCTTGGATGAATATCCATGCTGCTCATCTTAATTATAAAATTTCTAAGAAGTTCAGTCTCTCTGCCCCTCATCTGTAAATGAAGATGTTGGTATAGTATGGAAGAAGTGAGGAGTTAAAGATGCGATTTGGAAACCTTGAGAATATTCACTGTCTTCCATCTTTAGTGAGCAATTTTATTCTTAACTCTCAACCTGAGAGAACACTATCATGATAGAGGCACTGTGTAACACCCTCTGCGATAAGACACTGGTGTGGCTCTAGTGGTGTGGAGGATTTTTGCAGTAATATAGAGGTTGTGTTAGTCAAAAGAGAAGCTATAGCTTATCACCAGCATTATGGCAATATAATTTTTGTAGAGGACTTGCCTGATAAAGCACAAGAATATGAGAAATTTTGAGGACCACAGTACTAAGCCATGCTGGTCCCTGAATTAGTGTAATTCTTTGAAATCTTTCGCCTGCAACAGTTTGATAGACAGAGTCCACTTACAACTAGCTATCTAACAAATTACTTTTTAATGGAGAAAACCTGTTTTTAACACGGTTACGTTCTCCTATAAATACCAGTGCCAATACGTCAGTGCTTTGTGTATATTGGCTACGTTAATTTACAAAACAACCCCCGCCCTGCTTGCATAACTTATGATAATTTTTTTTATCTGAAATCCTTCAAGCTTTTTATTAGCTGAACTAATTGGTTGCTAGGAAATGTATGCCATCAGTGGACTGGTTTGCAGATTGGATTAATTTGTCTGTGGGAGTTTGGTATTTCTATGGTAACAGTTTCTTCCTTCTGCTGTGATATTTGATCTGTGCCTGATTGCCTGTCCTTTTCCTTCCTCATTAGTCTGCCTTAATCACAGTGAATGAGCCCAGGGGCAGAAATGAATTTGTGCCTCTCACTCTAATTAGGGAGAGGGGAACCTACGGGACGGTCACCGTAACTTTTGAGGTGAGTTTATCAAAAAGGCTTCATAGCTTAGTCGTTGAGTGAAACTGCGAGGCCATAATTTATGAAAGTGTTTGTAAAAGTGAAAGAGGGGAAAAATACCTATGTCTACATTTGTTCAATTTGCTTCATAAAATGGAAAGATATTACCTGTCAAATGGAAAATAGTGTCATTATCTGGCTGTTTAATTCGTGGAAAAATTAAGAGATATTAGAGAAAACTGAGTATTCTCTGTCATTCGGGGAGATATTTGAGGTGGCATTAGTTTTCTATTAATAGAAAACAATGTGTTTTAAGTATGCAGGAAACGTCTTATTTAGTATTTCTTCAGATTTTATCTGTATTTTACAAACAAACATCTTTAATGCTTATGCCAACTTTGAACATGTAAGTATGAGAGCTCAGTATTTAGTGAAATTCTGTATCTGTAAGACTGCATTTTGAATCCCCAGAAACTAAACCACTCATTGAATATTTAGGCCGTTACGTATGTACTTGATTTGAATGTGATACAGTTATTGCCTTTATTGTTTGTTGCGTTGTTTTTTTTCTTATCTAGCTCCAATTCTATTACATACTTTAAAATCATATGTATGGTTATTTATTTATCATTTGTCTGGTCTTATACATCATCAAGGGTATAATCTAGACCTGTCAACATCTGAAAAGATTTGTACTGGATTTTATTGCATGCTAAATATGGCATGTATAGTTAAAGTACAGAATGAGATCCTCCGTGTAACTCATTGTAGATATATTCGTTTTAAGGTCCAATAAATTTTGTTATCGGCACAGTTAATCAGTGCAGATTACTGATTATCTCACAGTGTAGTTTATATACATATGTTGAAAAAAATTTAGAAGATTTTCTAAAAAAAACAAACCCCGTATTGCCTCTAAGTGGCTTCCTAGTCTTTTAGGTTTCACAATTAAATATAATATCCTTAATCTCACAAGTTGAGTACAAAGCCAGTAACTGCTATTACATTTTCTTGGAACTTATTATGAAATAGTAGTGATTTAAATTAAATTAGAATGAGTATCCTTTCTGTTATTTGAAAAAGTCAATTAGGCGTCAGTAGACACCAAAGAGTCCTTATAGGCCTATATGGAAGTAATTTTCTTTCTCTTTTTCTGGCAAAATGTGATTTCTTCAGGGTGGTTACTCTGACTTACTCCATCTGACAAAAAAAAGAGAAGATTTTCACTTCTTTTCACAGACTGTGTGCGCCTGTGTGTGCAGGAGATGACTGAATAGTGTCATTTGTTCTGTATGTCACACACACTGTATATTGATTATTATACTTGTACTGGGTTTGTATTCCTGGTTTATATATTTCTTATTGTAAAAATCAATTCTTTGCAGATAGAAGATGGACCAAACCCAGCTGAAGAAGACTTATGTCCACCTAGGGGAAATATTACATTTACCCCTGGGAGATCAATGCTGATTTATAATTTAACAGTGCTTGATGATCAGGTAAGAACCAGCTGACTTAATTTTTGGTTTGGATATGTAGAAGCTTAGCTGCTGTTCTGCAGAGACTTAGAGTAGTAAGTCACAAAAATGCTTGATTTAAATTAGGTTAAAAGTGCTTCTACTTAAAGTGATGTTAAATTTTGGCTGTGTGAGCTCTTATTTTTTACTCCTTCTAATGCTACCTTTGTAATTCTCATCAGTGAATATTTTTAGTTTCTGAATGTATCCTGGCTCCTCTGACTAGTCCTGTTAGGTGCTACTGCAGTAAATGTACAAATAATCAGAAAAGCATTATAATTTTTTTGAGATGGAATACTGAGGTCCTTGTTGTATGGCCAAGGATGATGTTCTTGAACTAAATATAGGTTTATCTATTAGGCTGTCCTTTCTATATTTAACTTTTCTGTATTTCTTTTTAAGTGTGCTCTGCTTTTCCCTAATTGTCTGCCTTGCAAATTCAGGTTGTGTTTGCATAATGAACTCGGGCTCTCCCTTTTGTCTTTATTAAGTGTTTAGGCAAAAGGAACCCAATCATGACATTGCTTACATGTTGCTTTTTTGATTGCATCCTCAGTGATGCCTGTGCAGCTCCTCTGCCTTCAGTTAACAGTGCGTAAGAATCTAGTTTATTCTTTGTTTTAACTTGATTGGCTCTCATTCATGTGAAGAGCAGACATGTTATGTTTGCCACTAAAGAAAGAATATAATATACTGAATATTCACAGAGAAAAGATAGATTGAAAAAAATTTATGTTTTTATATAGCTATGTTTCTCGGTAGAAAAAAAAATAAAAATTACTTCTAAAATAGAAAAGGTTCCTCAAACAAATGATCAGTCTTGTGAAGAGCATGAACTGTACTAGACTGATGTATAGAAACATCTCCTTCAGATTAGATGTAGCATTTCTGTGACTTAAACATAGAAAGAAATCTTCAGGCTTTTTGGGAGGATCTGATGTTTTTTTATTCCCCTCTGAGAAATGCTCTCAAAGTTCTGTTTCTCAAAGTTCGATCCGTAAAGGTGTGGCTGGTGCACTGCGCAAAAGACTTTCATAGGTGTACGTGAAAGATTACTTTTGTGTAAAAAACCTTTATTGATGATGATAATGGAATGCACAAGAATCCAGTGGTAGTCTCAGAACTTAGTTTGAGCTTTCAGGATCTGAAGTTAGGAAAAACAATGAAACAAGTATTTTTCTGAATTGGGTGGCACTTTTCCTACAGAAATCAGGGGACCAAAGATCTGATCTCCGCAGCACTACATTTGTAGTACTTTTGTTGTATACATTTCCTTTTTTAGTGAGGAATAATGGGAACTTTGTTAAGAGAAAATGAAAAGAGGCGAGGCAGCACTGGAAATCCTTTATACTGTTGTCTTTGAAGTTTGACTGTTTTTTTTTTTTTATTGGTCAATCATGATGCTACAGAATGTCCCATTCATATAAGATACTAAGATGTAAACTACAACAAGAAGTTTTCACTCTCTCTTAAATGTATATTTTTATGTTGCAAGATGGTATATTAATTAGTGAACTGAGAAAAACGTAAGTTAGCATCTATTCTAATAAGGTAAAATAACTGTGTCGTACCTCAGTATAGGAGAGGGGTGACTGAGAACTTCCAGATCTCATGTTGACAAAAACCCCTCCATCAGTCAATAACATTATGCAAGTTTAAGTGCTACGAACCAAACAAGGGAGAGAATTGGCATCAGCTACAAAGGCAGTTGCATACCCAATGTCTTAGCCCTAGAAAAGGATCTGAGGGTGGCCAATTAACAAATGAGTGTGAGAGAGAAGAAATATTGGGCAGCAGGGTTTTCAGAACTTTTTTAGCTCAGTAAATAATAAAGTGCATGAAAAGGATTTGTCAACTTTATAATTGAGTATTGCCATTAGTAAAAAATAAATAATTATGTCCTGGTGTTCCTCTCAGAAGCAAGTAAGTTTCCAGGATGAGATGCAAAGATGATAAATAATTTTTAAAGATTTACTTTTTTACCTCTATGTATTAAGAAAGTAATCTTATTTTTCATTTAAATAGGTTTAGCAGCTCAAGATTTGGGGAATAAAATGTGTCAATCCAAAGCAAAACTCTCATCCTTAAGTACTGTAATTTGCTGTTTATAAGCCATTCTTTATTGTCTGTTGCATCAGTTATTGGAGAAGAAATACCTACAAGTAAAATGTAGCTTTAAACAGCCATCTTGTATGAGTGCCAAAGCCTAATTAATTGCTAAGCACCAGAAAACACTTTCAGATCTGTGACGGAAATTTTTCTAGGGGATGTGGGTGTATCAGAATGTAGGAAGTGTTCCTTTTCCAGGCGTATAGGAACGGATGGGCCAAGGTAGGTTGTGTCCATATGTTGTTCCTGTATTATCTCAGGTGTGCATAGAGGTTAATCAGTATCGACATCAGAAAATCAAGATGTAAATCGAAATAACTGGGAGAAACATTTGTTTCCAAATAGAGATGGCTTCCAAAAGTAGAGGTTGGATCTCCTCATAGTCTCAAATTGGACAGACCCAGCTTTTTCTGATTCTTGCATAGTTTTAGTTTTGCTTTTGTTTGGCTTTCCACCCTTTTTCATATTGCCAGAGCACAGAAGAGTGTTTTAGAAAATGCAAACGTTCAATTTTGAGAAGGGATTTTCAGCCAAAGTTAAAAGAAAGACTTCTCTCCTGTTTGTTTTAATATGAAATGCGCTGTGAAGTTTGTATTATTTCCCTTTTCTGCGAAATACATAAAACATATTTCTCAGTAAGTGTTCTGCATGTATTTGAAATGGGACTTACACCTGGTTGCTAACATTATTTTTCCAGATACCTGAAAATGATGAATTGTTTGTTGTTCATCTGCGGAGCGTGGAGGGAGGGGCTGAAATCAACAACACAAAAGATTCTGTTCAGATTAATATTAAGAAAAATGACAGTCCGGTGCGTTTTGTTCAGAGTGCTTACATGGTGCCTGAGGAAGTTGATGTGGTCACAATTCAGGTGGTTCGTGGTAAGGATGCCAGTGGAAAATTAATTGGACCTGATGAACATGAAGTCTCTGTCAGTTACGCCATCATAACTGGGAATTCAACAGCACATGCACAGCTTAACGTAGACTTCCTCGATCTACAGCCAAATGCAACTATTGTTTTCCCGCCTCTAGTTCATGAAACATATATGAAATTTAAGATCCTTGATGATGCCATACCAGAGATTGCTGAGACCTTTCAGATTATGCTGCTTAAGGACACTTTGCAGGGAGACGCTGTTTTGGTTAATCCATCTGTTGTTCATGTCACCATCCAACCGAACGATAAACCCTATGGAGTACTATCAATCAACAGTATCCTGTTTGCTCAGACTGTTATCATTGATGAAGACCAAATTTCAAGGTACTGCAAATCTTCAAATTTAGTATCTAGTCAGTTTAAGAGATTTGTTTGGCATTGTTAAGCATCTTTAGAATTTCATTGAAAGTAATTGTAAAATTACTACTGAAAATATAATGTAGAAATCACTTAATATGTTGTTATTATTATCAACTATAATCTGCAAAGATTTCAAGGAAGCAGGGATGTCTAATTATATAGGAACTATTTTTATATTTATGAACTGTATGTAAAAACTGTAAATATTAAATCACATTATCAGAATACTGAAAAACCCTTAATCTAAAGGCAGGATCAATGCAGTCATGATGCTGCCACACATCAGTTCATACAGGTGGGAAACAGTTTTCTGGCTGCCTTCCCTGGTAAATTTTGGTATTTACTATATATAAAATCGGTCTCTGTTTAAAAAAAAAAAAAAAGGTGTTGAGTGTCTCCCATGAAATACTTACCTTAAACTTACAAATAAGTTAAATATTTCTAATTTTACAGAGAGATTAAAATTAAAGCTCTGTACAAATTTTATAGGCAGGACTGATGCTAGACTATTGACAGTCTCAATAAAAATGTCCATTGCTAGCTATTGATGTGGTTCATCCCCAGAGAAACAGGCAATGCATCAAGCTATCATACTGTGAACAGTTTAGAAAGAATATTTTACAGTACGTAGAGCCCAGCGCTTCAGTATTTATCTTTCTTTCTTATGAGCAGTAAGGAAATAAATCTTGCTTTCTAAATGTTTGTAACTCATGATTCCCAGACTTTTTGTTGTAGTCATCTGCTTGTCAGATGCAGGAAACATGACATTTCCAGTATCATAAATATCAATAGCTTAATATTTCAGTACAGAGGCAAATAGTTCATCCAGGATCATTATTTAAATGTTCATACCTGCCAAGTGTATTCTGATATAGTTTATAAAGTGGTGTAGAAAGTAAGTTAATTAAGAAAAAATTTTCAGAAATTTGACATGCATTTCTCAAGACAAATATGAAACATGCCAAATCTTCACTTCTCAGTATCTTTCTCACTGTAAATAGAATGAGTTCAAACAAATATCTTTAGAGACATTACAGAGAGCTCATGAGTAAGCACTCTAAGAAAAATCTTAGATGTGTGTTATGATTTCACAAACTTTAAGCCCTCACTCAAATACAAATTTATTCCACTGATATCAAATATCAGTTTATTCCAATGATATCAAATAGCATTTATTCCACTGAAGTCAGTGTAAATCTTTCAGGGAGTCAATAACTAAGCAAGCCAATATTAATTCTAATTTTATATCATGGGGTTTTGTTTTCATTCAAAACTGTAGGTTTGAAGGGATCACGATTGTAAGAAATGGTGGAACACATGGAAATGTTTCTGTTACCTGGGTTATAATCCGAAATAGCAGTGATCCCTCACCTGTCACTGCAGACCTCATTCCAGAGACCGGGGAGATATGTTTTGATCAGGGACAGATGCTGGTCACACTTCCTCTGAACATTATTAATGACGATATACCAGAAGAGGCAGAGCCCTATCTTCTGAAACTCTTAGCTCATACAATACAGGGAGGTGCAGAAGTCAGTGAACCATCTGAGGTAAGTTTGCTTTTAGAATTATTTTGGAGAAGGTAATAATAGCTAACAAGTAGGGACCTTACCAGTTTTGGTAACATTGACTGATTGGCCAAACTGGCTAAAGGGTTTGATCTTGAATATCACAGAATCATAGAATGGTTTGGGTTGGAAGGGACCTTAAAGCCCACCCAGTGCCACCCCCTGCCCTGGGCAGGGACACCTCCCACCAGCCCAGGTTGCTCCAAGCCCCGTCCAACCTGGCCTTGAACCCCTCCAGGGATGGGGCAGCCACAGCTCCTCTGGGCAACCTGGGCCAGGGGCTCACCGCCCTCACACCAAAGAATTTCTTCCTCATATCTAATCTAAATCTCCCCTCTTTCAGTTTAAAACTTTTCCCCCTCGTCCCATGGCTCCCCTCCCTGCTCCAGAGTCCCTCCCCAGCTTTCCTGGAGCCCCTTTAGGGACTGGAAGGGGCTGGAAGGTCTCCCCGGAGCCTTCTCTTCTCCAGGCTGAACCCCCCCAGCTCTCTCAGCCTGTCCTCACAGCAGAGGGGCTCCAGCCCTCCCGGCATCTCTGGGGCCTCCTCTGGCCCCGCTCCAACAGCTCCGTGTCCTTCTGCTGTTGGTGCCCCAGGGCTGGAGGCAGCACTGCAGGGGGGTCTCACAGAGTGGAGCAGAGGGGCAGAATTCCCCCCTCGCCCTGCTCGCCATTTGAATATAAATCAAACAAATTAATCCTGAATATGATCTTAGTATATAGAGCCATATCCAAGTATTTGGGTTGGTATAACATACAAAGCCAGACCTTTTTAATACGGTAGCATTCAGCTTAGATTATTCCCATGATACACAGGATTGCATAAGTGCTGTCTTGAGTGACTGCTTGCTAAGAGAAAGCAGGAATGTTAATTTTCCCTTGCTCACTTGCTGTCTTAATGATTATTGGAATGTCTTACACAGAGTAACAGCTTCAAGAGGAGGGGTTGGTGATTAAGACTGTGACCTCTGAACTGTTAAATAAAGGGTGGCTAGTATTGCTGACAGTTCTGTGACTCAAGTCCCTACTTGGTCTTTCTCAAAAACGATTGGAATGAACTTGGTGAATAAAATGAAATTTTTCACGATCTGAAACATTTTTAAATTATTCACTTTGGCTGCTGAACCAAAAAATCAGTTATTCAGAGCTCATTCTGGCACATGGATGATGCATAGTGGGAAAGTTGCCACAGTCAGTGTTGCGCTGCTTGTGTACAAAGAATACTTTGGGGCTGTCAATCTGATTTCTTTCCTGAGTGCCAGTTCACTAAGGAGAAAAATGTATGGTGACAGTCAGGACGTGCTTTCGTGAAAGCATGAAAACTATGGTATAAAGTAACCGTAGCACAGAGTAAGTGATGCTCTTTTCTGTTTTGCAGCTTCTGTTTTACATTCAGGACAGTGATGATGTTTATGGCCTAATAAAATTTTATCCTTTGGAGAATCAGAAGATTGAAAGTAATCCAACGGGACGCTTTTTATCCTTGAGTTTTGTAAGGGAGAGAGGAACAGTTGGGGATGTGCAGTTGGTTTATACTGCACTGTATATTCCAGCTGGAGCTCTGGATCCCGAGAGAGCGAAAGATGGCATTCTAAATATGTCTAGAAGAAGCATTCTCATGTTTCCAGAAGGAAAAACACAAGACACTCTAAATATACCAATAAGAAATGATGCATTTCTTCAAAATGGTGCTCATTTCCTCGTACAGGTATCTCAGTTGTGTTTTGGTGTGGTTTTTTAGCCCACGTAATATAAAGGATATAATTTGTAGTGGCTCTTTCCCTTTTAACTTAGTTAAAATGCCCGTACCTGTTAAAACAAAACAAAACAAAACAAAACAAAAACCCAGAACAAAACATTATGATCTCCGTAGCTAAGAAAACTTTCTTATTTAGAGACAGCTTCCATAAATATGCCATAAAAAGCTCTATTCCTAATCATTATTTACTAATTATGCATTTTTTAGAAAATAGACTCTTGTAACAGGATTCAGGTTTTAATCATGGAATTTAACAAAATGAGATCAGTCTTGCAGAAGTTACTTAACTTTTAGGTGTGTTTCTCTGTCTACCCCTTGACTTTCAATTTAACCAAATTACGGTTCTTAAAGTTGAATTACAGAACCATGACAAATTTTAGAAATGACAAACAAGTATATATAATTTTTAAATAGTCAACCATATATGATATTTCATTTATATATGAATTTGGCCAGAGAACATAAAAGTATTTTTTCCAATTTTTCTGTATAGTGTTCCTTGCTGCCCCTTTTGGGGTTTTTCCTCTTTTGTTTCTAACTGAATTTGTAAGAAGGGAAGTTCTGTCATTGCTAATTAGAAATGGCTAGAAAAATTCACTAAAACTCTGTTTTTGACGGAAAACTGGATTTTCAGCAAAAATATGTAAAGAAAGAATTTCCACTTTCCAGTGAGGGCTTTCATTTTTCACTGGAGAAATCCAAGTTTGCTTACATTTTTAGCAAGATATAGTTCAGCTGTATTGCTGTGGAAGATCCTGGGCATTGTCATTGGTATTTATTATCATTATTTTCTCATGTGCAGTTAATGAAGCCCAATAATCTCTACTTGCTGTGGTTCACTGTGCCACTCTGGTCATCTGGGATGAAGAGCCCAAATAGTGATCTTGATACACGAAAGGATGACTTGGCACATCCAAAGCGCAAATCAGAGAGGCTCTTCTTAGTTCCTTTAGAGGCATTTCTTAGTTCATTTTAATCTTTTAATTTTAAATCAGATGTCTTTAGAGTGTTCAAATTAAGACGTTGATATTAAACCCATAGATCTAAAATTTGCCAGGTTTTTTCTTTAACTTAGCAGTCTACTAAAAATGTATTAATTACTACTGGGACCTTGAAAAGATTTCTTCCCTCCACCTCCTTCTCCCCACATTCTCTTATTGTTTCACTAGTATGCAATTTTTGGCATTCACAGTTAGGTAGCGAATTGTGTTCTGGAATACTAGAATAGGTTGGTATGTTTTACGGGACCCTAAAGATCTACAGAAGAATTGAAATATCTAATTCCAAGCCCCTTTAAAATGATACATTATAAATCACATTGCAGAGTGGGCTATGGACAAGACACACATATGATAAGTATTTCAGAATGCAGGCACTTTGCCTGGCTTTTCAAACTGCGGATTCCAGGGAGGCGGAGGGGTGAATGTTCTGTACTTTCTCCATGAACCATAAAAATCTTTTTGTTTGAATAAACAAAATCAGAGGGGCTTTCCAGCACAGAAAATTCATTTAGAAACTCATAGAGAAGGAAGAAAAATACCCCCATTTATCACTATGACAATCCTTCTACTTTGTGAATAAACGATAATCTCAGTGAACATGTTTAGAATGAGAAGATTACAGCGTTTGTACTAGGCACAATGAAGGATCAGCGCAGGAATCGGGGGAGGAGGAGTGGAGGAGGAAATGAAGCTTAAACGCAGCTAGAGAATGGATAGAGCAACTGGAAAAGTGAGATTAGCATTCTGCCATGACATCTTTAATTAAATAACCTACTGTAGTCTGAGGTGCGGGTTTTGGTATGGACAGGAAGATTAACTAATTTAATAAGCTACTCGTCATTATTGTTCAGTTCACAATGCATTCTTTTTTCCTCATGAACTGATTTGTTTTAAGAGGAAACACTGAAGGAAAAAAACACAGCCTTGCTTCTTCATTAATTACAACTTTTGTCTCAAAGTTACTGTCCTGTACTGTTTCAGCTGTGTAATATTTCAGAAACTTTACTGAGCTAACAACCACATAGCGGTCCACCTGCATACTGTTAATTGCAGGATCTAAAAGATAGGTTAGAAAACTAGCAAAACAAACAGTCCCACCATCTGTTCCTCAGATTCTCGATAAATAACTGGTATGGTTGAGAGTCAACTACTGAATACGGTATTTGTAAAACACTTCCATCTCTCATCAAATAAAATGTGCATGAATATTTTTGTGTGTTACTCAAGCAATGGTGGAAGAAAGTATGTTACAGCCCAAGTCTTTTATGTAAGTTGATTTTAAGAAGGACTTTAAAAGGACTTTCGAAGGACTTTAAAAATCAGCAGTTGAAGCGGTGATTTGTGATCACTATATGGATTTAAGTAAGGCCACTTTCCCCTCCAATAAAACCTTAACTGTTTGATAACATCTGATAACTCCAAGCAAAAAACACCCTTGTGGCAGTGAAAGGTGGTTGCCATTGTTCATGCCTCAGTGAAATGTGTGCAGAAGTATAGCAAATCAGTTATGGAAACATTATAGTGATGGATGTAGACAGAATTATATTGGAAAGAAATATTTACCAGACAAGTCCTGCTTTCCGTACTATGTCAGTTTAGAAACTGCATACTGCATTTCAATTCTGAATGCAATTCTAATGTGTTAGTTATTATAAATAGAAAAATCCTTAAAGAGAGAGGAAAAAAGACTGATTGTTCTTTGGCTTCATCAGAGGCTGTAAATTGTTATGGTTCCAGTGACTTCTGCTGATTTTTATCAACGCATGGCACAAAAAATGAAGTTAGGACCGTAGCTTGGGCCACTTGTCGAATCAGTAGTGTTATTCACAGGTCTAGTGTGGAATCGGGCGATCTAGAAGGTTCATTCTCCCCCTACATACATCTAGTTGTGTAAATGAACATGATCAGTCTGAGAGGTGTACCATTCAGAGCTCAACAATAACCACGTCATTTTCTTTGACACATCTACTTACACATTTTTGTAGCAGCAATATTGCCAGAAAGATAAATTTGTTCTGGAGATGTTTTGTTCCCCACATATGAAACTTATTCTGAAACGTCAGAATTGTTCCAATTTGGTACTAAGGCTTCTAATTTCCTAATTTTTTCTTACTTTCTCCTACAGCTGGAAAAAGTTGAACTGGTGAATAGAATTCCTCTAATCCCACCTGTGAGTCCTAGATTAGGTGAGATTCGAAATATTTCTCTGAGGATTACTCCAGATATTGCAAATGGAGAAATAGGCTTTATTAGCAATCTTCCAATTATTCTTTCTGAGCCAGAAGTTTCCCCTGCTACAGTGGTAAGTAAACCTTTTTTATTGTCCGTTAGTATGGAAAATTTATTTGGAGAAAGCAAAGTTTGCTATAGTCAGTGTAACATTTGAAAGTTAATGTGAGGAAAATCCTCCCTCTAAGTTCTGCCTGATCTCAAATATTCCTCTGCTTAAAAAAAAAAAAAAAATAAGAAGGCAAAAATGTCCTTGTGAAAATGAGATCTGAAATCATGTGTTAGTCATTATCAGGAAAGCGAGGTTGATCTTTGCGTTGTCTGTAAGCATCTAAAACTGGCTAGGTCTTGATGCTCACACGTAACAAAAGATGCTGCAGATAGTTGTAATCTCTCTCACCAACAGCAAAGGTGGTGATGTGAAGCAGGACTGATATCACTCCTCATTTCATGGAAATGTCTGTCTGTCTTATAGCTGATTTACTTACATGCGAACGTATAATTTGGCTTGCTGGGTGTGTTTTCCAACAATTATGCTTTTTAGGTTTCTCAGAACCCAAAGAAGCATTTGCAAAAGTGTTGCTGTCCGAGTGCTTTAGTCCCACCTGTAGAAACCTTTTTTAACATGTTTTTTTCATACATCTTCCCTTTTCCCCCTAGTTGTCTTCACTGAAATCTTCCCACAGATCCTGAATCAGCTGGATTGTTTCTCATTATGAGATTAAAACTGCTGATTTCCTTAAGCAAAGTGCAGGTTAGCACTGTACTACAACAACCAGGGTAATATGGTAGTTACGTTTAAAATGTAGGTTGTGTCTTGATGAGGGGTGTGCTGATTAAATCAGTCATACAAAGCTCTTTGAGTTTATGGTTGCTAAGCGATTTACGATATTAATAATCTGTCATCTCCACTGTCTAATTATATAACTGATAAATTATTAAAAGGATAAGATTCAGTACTTTTGTTGATATACCATCTTTGATTTCATGTCTTATACGTAGGTATGAGTAAAAAAACAAGCTCAACATTTTGAGGCTCACATTTGAATAGTAATTGACAAGGAGGTAATTGGTTTTGCATCTAGTTTTACAAGTCATGACAGACTCATGCGTTTCATAGGTTTCCATTGGATTGCATCGAGATGGGACTGATGGTCAAGCAACTGTGTTTTGGAGTCTGAAACCCTCTGGTCTCAATCAAAAGGCAGTAACACATGACGATATAAGTCCTTTTAATGGCTCTGTTGTTTTCTTGTCCGGACAAAGTGATACTACAATCAACGTTACTGTTAAAGCTGATGATATACCTGAAATGAATGA
The DNA here is from genome assembly GCF_964199755.1 of Larus michahellis. NCBI lineage: Eukaryota > Metazoa > Chordata > Aves > Charadriiformes > Laridae > Larus > Larus michahellis. The sequence goes on from NC_133930.1 coordinate 84,137,732, forward strand.
AACTGTGTTATTAACTTTGGACAGGTATTGTACCCTAATCTCTATTCCTATGTATCAGTTGTAACACTCAATTTATATATAACAAATTAGCACAGTATTAATTAGGAAGTATTCCTGTATTGTGTTGATAAGGAGTGAAGGGCCTGAAGCAGTATTAGGCCTTGATTCAGATAGTGTTTGCATCCTTCTTTGACTGGAGATCAACGTAAGAAACTGTGTTGTACTTATTATCTGACGACTTAATTTTGTTTATATTTTGATGAAGATAAGGTATGCTATTTAGAAAGTTCTTTCAGCTTTGATCTTTAGTTATAGCTCTTGCTTTAACATACATCTTTTCAGAAAAGTATTAGTGAGGTAATTGGGAAAATTATAATGAAGAGTAGTAAACAACACGACTATGTTTCTGTCTGAAAAAGGTTCATAGCTAGCGTGTCATTGCAGAGTTGGATCAGCTTTTTATTTGTTTGATCTGCACGTTCAGTATTGCTTGCTCTTGATAATTAGGCACTTCCGTCACAGCTCCTGGCTTCCGAAATAGTGCAGTGTGACCATTACCACACTCTTTGGCTACAGAGAGAGCTGAAGTGCAGTGTTATAGTCTGCTTTCTGCAGGAGATCCAGCTTCTAGGATAATTAAGGCTGTAAGGGACCTCAGGAGACACTATTGTCTGCATGTGAACACTACTCAGAATACTTAAATTAGTTCATATCTAGGAGCGTATTCCCTTTTTGATTTACTAACAGGAGAACCTTGGCTTTGTCTTCTGTCCTGCTTCCAACAACTCAGTTGTATGTATAGTTTAGAAATACCACCACTTCTACTACCTCTGATTAGTCTAGGGTACATTTTTCTACTTTTTCTGGAAACACAGTAATGAGGGTCTGCTAGCAGCAACGTCCACATTGAATATCTACTACTTACACAGTCCTTACCTGATGCAGAAGAAGTATTCTTGTCCTGTATAGGAAGTGCAAACTACTCCCGGGAGCTTCAATACCAGGTACCCATGGTGATTACATAGAGCAAACCAGCAACCAGTTCCACAAGCTGCTGCTGACCCTGTTTCGGAAAGCCGCTTTTTTGAGCATTCTGTGTTACTAACGTCGTTCTGTCACGCAGGAAAGATGTTATTCCATTGCAGGATTGGCTTGCTTCTGTACAAGCTGTCTGGTGGATGCATCTAGTGCAGAATGAGTTATTTCATTCTAATGTGGCTACTCACTGCGTTGGAAAGACAGTCCTGTTCAAGACAAAAAGAAACGGAGGCTAGTGCAAGCAGTTCTCTGCTCTGCTTCCTGTGGATGAAACTGGTTCATCTCAAGAAATTCGTTAGAGTCTCTGGCACAAAGTGGGAAACTAAGATTAGAAATGCCAATCGCATCCTGGGCTGCATCAAATGAAGCATGGCCAGCAGGTTGAGCGAGGTGATTCTGCCCCTTTACTTCACTCTGGTGAGACCCCCCTGCAGTATGGTGTCCAGCTCTGGGGCCACCAACGTAGGAAGGACACGGAGCTGTTGGAGCAGGTCCAGAGGAGGCCACGAAGATGCTCTGAGGGCTGGAGGAGAGGCTGAGAGAGTTGGGGGGTTCACCCTGGAGAACAGAAGGCTCTGGGGAGCCTTAAAGCCCCTTCCAGTCCCTAAAGGGGCTCCAGGAAAGCTGGGGAAGGACTCTGGATCAGGGATTGGGGTAACAGGATAAGGGGTAATGGTTTTAAACTGAAAAAGGGCAGATTTAGATTAGATATTAGGAGAAAATTCTTCGCTGTGAGGGTGGTGAGCCCCTGGCCCAGGTTGCCCAGACAAGCTGTGGCTGCCCCATCCCTGGAGGGGTTCAAGGCCAGGTTGGACGGGGCTTGGAGCAACCTGGGCTGGTGGGAGGTGTCCCTGCCCAGGGCAGGGGGTGGCACTGGGTGGGCTTTAAGGTCCCTTCCCACCCAAACCATTCTATGATTCTATGTTTCTATGATCAAAGTTAGGAAGAAGTTGTATAAGGTGGCCAGAAAATCAAAGTGGAAGCATAGGAAACAAATAAGTAGGTAGAGGAAGCAGACAGCATAAAAGGTTAACTTTTCAAGTTCTGACAGCTCTACACGCGTAACTACAGCTTTCTGCCACTTACTCTGAGCAGTAACCCTAGGCTGTGCCTCGGAAACCCTGACTGCAATGAGGGTTGAACCTGCAGTTGAACAAACCTGACCACTGTTCTGCTTTTACCATGTATGGTGGGAGCAGCAGGTTCTGCTGGCGCTGAAGTGGCTGGTAAAAAGTGCGCCAGTAGTAAGCATCTTTCCCACACTTGGCAAGATCAGCAAGTGAAGTAAAGAACAGGTGGTCTGGCCTGGAAAAAGAAGTAGACAAGAAGGAGATAAAATCCGAACTTTTCTCTAGACCTGAAAAGTGTCCCTCAAGGCTATGAGTGAAATTTGGCAACTTCAACATTAGCAGAAGCCAAGAATGAAATGACTGCGAAGATCATCCTTTCAGTGCTGGAGATGACTCTCCAAATCAGGGTTGAAGGATACTGGCAGGGTTATGTATGTAAGCTTGTGGTATCGCTTTCTGCATGGTTTGTATTTTCTGGATGAACAGAAGATTTCAGTTTCCAAGGCTGGCAACCGGCACCTCACAGCAGTAGTGAATTAGCATGAAAACAAAGATGCACTGTGCTGTGGTTGTGCTTGTACTGTTCTATAAATTGTAGCATAAGTCAGTAGGAAAATAGAGCATGCAAGAACTTTAATGAAACTATAGACATAGAAATACGTCCACAAGCATTCTATTTATTGCAATTAGTAATAGCATGGATAAAATAATAAAAATAATTAGTTCTAACAAGGATATATTATTTACAACTCAAGTGGTGTTGTTAAGGCAGTTTACATTTTAAATGAGCTTTGATTACATCCATAACTATAAAAAAAGCTTTCCAAGCCATTAAAAATAGTGTTTTCCTTCCTTGCTCTGTGGCCTTTGTCTGTAGGCCATAGGTATTAAAAATAACTCTGAATTCTGCCCACGAAATGGAGGCCAACGTGTATCGTGAAGAATATGCTTCCAAAGAAGACAGACAAGTAATAATGCAGCAAGACAATCCTGCACCTGCTGAAGCTTCTTCATATTTTCTTTTCTTAGGAGCAGCTTCAGGTTGAATGCCAGCCCATATCTGAATAGGCCTGAATTGAGACCAAACATAAATAAAGCCAGCTGTCTGTAGTGAAATCTGTATGAGAAAGAAAAGGCCTTGGTCTTCTTGATGAATGTAGGTGGAACTGGCCATGGAAATTGTGTGTATGCTTTGTGAAAGTATATAAACACACTAGGGCTGTTCAGGTTACCTAGTAAGCACAAATAGAAATCAGTTTTATTAAAAATCTGGTTGTTGGTTTTTTTTCCTTCTGAACAACGAATTCTCCTCCTGGCGGTTGCCGGCCCCTCAGTAAGGTGCAGATCCACTGCAATACACTGATAAAATTACTTTAATTTGTGACAACGGCAATCTGCGAACGGATGACTGTTTAAATAGTCCTTATGCTCAACTTTTTTTTGAGTCGTGACTCATATAATTTCAGATGCCAGAACAGATTCATATACATATGTTATTACCTAAATGTCATTTATTATATATAATAAAGCAAAACTGAAGCACTGTAACATGGGGATTTTTATAGTTCTAGTGATTTTTGTGATGCAATGTAAGTTTCCACCGACTGAAATTCTGTCCTGAGTAAATTTAGAAAATAGATTTTTTAAAAATCGCAAATGCAAAACATAGGTTTGACTTGCGAAATGCCTGGTAGTTTTTTAACATTTTTGCGTTTAACATTTTGTGTGCTAACAAAAAGTTAGCAAATCATAGAAGGCCCGTTGAAAGCACGGCATACTGTCTATAGTCCTTAATTCAGGGCGCAAGTAATGTTTATCTGTTGTGGGTTGCTGTGTGTACTGGCATGCACAGAAACACTAATATACTGTTTAGTGGAGCTGGGATTTTCCCCTAAATTGGTGATTTCCTGTGGTTAGTGTCTTTTCAAACCTATACTTATGTTTCTTACTTAAGTAATTTTTCTATTAAGTAACATGTGATGCAAAATGAGTTAACTCTTTCAGAGTAAAATGGCTTTTTCTTCAAGGGTTTGATTGGACTTTGTTTTGATGGGGAAAAAGTTATTTGAAAATAGTAGTAGAATGTTTAAATGAGTGCTGCTGGACACCTACTGCTAGCTTTTATTACTTTTCAAAATAAGAACACCATATATCTCCTGCTATGAGTAACAAAAATTAAAATCGCCTCCAAAATCAAATCATCAGTGGATTAAACCTGGAGAGAAGGTGTTCCCTCTGATGAGAAGCACTGTGGAATTTATAATGTGGCAAATCCTACTTTAATACTATTCTTTAAAGCTAGGTCCTACCATTAATTAAATCAGTAGATAATCCTGAAAAAATTGAAGAAGGGGAGAACACTGACTACAAATCTAGGAAGAAAATTGCGTAGCATTCCACAGGCAATCTGAATGCACCTTTTCTGAGGTGCCCTGACAGAAAAGAAAGTTTTTTTAGAGAAATGTGTTTTTAATAGTAACATCAATACAGATTCACAGTGACAATTCAGTTTCTCAGGTGCCTTTCAAAACACTTTCTGCAGAATTCCGATTCTTGGTCTAGACCTAGCAAATTCAACCACATTGTATCTCTTAATAATTATTATTTTATTTGCAGTGGTATTTAGTTCATAATAACATTGAAATTGCCATGCTACTTTAAACTCAGTCAAAAATCTTCTTTCTGCATTTTGTCATACTATGTGTTTAAAAAAGTGCAAGACACATTTTGAAGCTTCTGTCAGTTATCCTAATTAATCTGTAGTTCTTGCTAAATAATAATTAAGCTTTTTTAAAGAGAGAATTTCCCTAGTGACAAGTCATTCCACCTGAGATTTGTCATATGGGATGTGTTTTTTACATCTGTTTCATCACAGAAAACACAGAATGCGGTTCATGATTGTGTTTCTTACGTTAGCAGCATAAATATTGCCAGGGCTTATCCTCTGTGAAAAAATGAAGCTCCATGTCCACAGATAGCCATTTTACAGAAAAAGTAAAGCTGAGAAGAGAAAAAAAGGCAAGTGGCTTTCCCAGTGAGAGGGATCTCCTTACTCCTGGTCAAGTGCTGTCTCTAGTAGCTGGAGCTCCTTGGTATGGCTAAGCGATTGTGTTTAACTTTTATTGTTCTAAATGCTCGGGGCAAACTGTGAGTTTTGGAAGTTCTGAATAGCCGTTTTTGTTCTGTTTCCACACTGCTGTTATAGGAATGCTCAAAGAGATGGTTTCACATACCACAGAGAGTGAAACAGGACTAAGGTGATGCTGTGCACTCTGTGGAAGTTCGGACCTCTTTACTCTGATGAAAGGACTGTACGTGAACAGTGCCTTGTTCTTGGACATTGTCAGGGCATGTAGGAAAATCTGATGGCTGGTGGCCCTTGGGCTGTGTGGTATCCAGCCTGATAACACAGCTAGTTGGTCAGGGGTCCATCCCACCACCCGCAACGAGGCAGCAGAGCAGGCTGGAGCAGGTAACTGGAGACAACCAGGAGCCCAGGGCATCAGGCAAGGTCACGGCGATGGGGCAGGTCAAGCCAGGAACACACATCAGGTTTAGACTGGGTGGTGATCGCTGGGCTGCACCTGACTGCAGTGACCGCCGGGCAGGTCCGCAGTGGGGAGACACATCCAAGGTCAAGCCAGGAAGTCACCTGGTGGGTCCTGGTCCAGGGATGTTAGGAGAATTTATAAGTGTGTTCCTCAGAGCGTAGACTAAAGGGATCCTATTGCATACGCCGTTGCTCATGTAAGAGCAGCTCAGAGTTGGAAGCCTAAGCCTAGGTGCTTCTGTTCCATTTTCACATATTCTCTTTTATGCCTTTTTTGAATAGTAACTTAACATTTACTATGCCAGAGCAGTGATAGCAGTTTGCAGAGAAAACACGGTCAGACCAATCAATCAATCAGTCAATCAGCTGGTCCTAGTGTTGAAAATGGGACTTGGATGGAAAAACCTCCCGAACAATGGTTTCCTTTAGCAGCGGATGGGCTGGACCTGACTAGTTGCTTTCTGACTGGCAAGTTCTCTAGATTCCGATTTGATTTACACTGTGACTATTTAAAAGTAGTAAAGTATTGCCACTCTTCTAAGTCGTTTCAAAGAACACCTGGAGACACTGAAGGTGCACACCTCATGGTACCTTGTGACTGTTCCATTTCTGCTACCGTCTGGATTTCTGCAGTGCTTCCATTTTTGCATTACAAAATAACATTCGATTCTAGCACTACCCCCCAGTTCACCTTAACAGGCTTTTTTTGTCTGAGCTGTGTTTGGGCTCATGCAGTGTAACTTCATGAAGCTGAAAGAGATTTTGTTTCTGGCATTCCCTTTCACTTTCTGATGAATTATTATGTCTTAACTACTTAAGCTTGCACATACATATCAAAAACTCACTTGACATAATGGTTCATTTGTATTCTCTGTTGTAAATTATATTACCAACAGCTTAGCAATATAATTAAATTTTAGCATTACCAACTCTGGAATTTTCTCCTTGATCTTTTCATTGTATTAATACTTTGATGGTTTTGGAACAACTTTGCATATGTTTCTGATGGAAGGGAGAATGTCTAAATATATAGTATTTAAAATCTAGCCTCACTGGAAATCAGTGAAAAATTTCTCTTAACTCAGATCTCCTATTTGAAAGAATTTATCTGCAAGTGTATTTGCTTTATTTTCTCAAACTTTTGAGTGAACTCTTGTCTCTCTTGAACGACAAAACTGAGTTCTTTTTGAGATTAGTGAAGTCAGAATTTCACTTTTTAAATGCTGTGGTAATCTGTTTATGGCAGATTCTTTGATAGAAGATACAGGTTTTATATTTAAATACTTATTTATTTTAGATTAAGAAAGTCAAAATGCATGGTTGCCATTGCAGAATAATACTGCCCTTTCATCTGACTTGATGTGGTAGTTTTGTTATATGTGCTTGGTCAAAATGGAACCAATTAAGAGATTAGCAAATACTCTTATTTTTGTTTTTGTTGTTTATTGTATTTTTTATATTGGTATTTTACTTTGGTAATCTGGTTAACTGAAAAATTATCAAAAATAAAGTTTGATGTGATTTTGTGCCAAAATAGTTTTTAATACGTAGCCATTATAACTCCCACTTATCTGTGCTGATCTGTTTTTATCATTACTTCTGCAGATTGATGAAATATATCATGCGGGCGTGCGGATTTTTTATTTTTTTTAAATAAAGGGCTTTTAATAAATGTGGGCTGCTGGTGCAGTTGTGAGCAGGCACAGAGGCTGGCAGTAATGGAGCCCTTGGAGGAGGGGCTGGTAGGGTATACCGTGGATGGTCTTGACATGCTGGGTTGGTCATGGGGACATTTCTGCCAGGTGGGATCTGCCCACTTGCTAGCACTTGTCAAGAGGAAAATGCCAAGCAAATAGGGTTCCCATAAAATGAACACTGTAAGCATTTGGAAAGGATACAGAAAGCTTTGTGTTGTTTTTTCTTTGAATTATTTTTCTTTTCTAAGATTAGTACTGTTGAAATTCTAGCAAGCGGCACTTTCGTTCCTTCCTCCATCCCCTTCCTTTCTTTCTTTCTGTGTTGACAGGGTAGAGACAGAAAGGTTTGTCGTGTACTTTGGGTAAGTGCAGTGAACTGTGGTTTGTCTTCAGTGAATCAATGCTTTGTTTTATAAGTGATTGGTTTGGACAGAATCTGTCTTTATCATTTCTTTTCCTCTCAGGAGTCACATCTTCTGCATCTCTCCAGACAATGCATGCTTGCCCTTTGGTGTTTAATTTGAAGGCATGGGGTTCTGGCTTGAAGATGTTTCTTTCTTTAGGATCTGTGAATGATGGAAGTTATGAATGCGTGTCTCAGTGTTTGATGTTTGAGCATTTGATGCAATAATGGATTAGTTGTTTTAAACTGACAGAAATATGATTTGCCCTAACTAAATGACTGAACTGACTAGAATTATAGAGAAGAAGTTTTTTTGTGGTCAAAGATGAGAGGTTATCTTGTTTTCGAATAACCTACATTTAGTTTATGTTAACATAAGTAATTTGTCCGCTCATGTATTTTTTTAACGTGCGGCAAACATGACATGTTACCCTTTTAAACAGATATTTCCTGTTTTGTGTCCTCCCTGTAGACTTTGCTACAAGACACATCATTGCTGTTTATTTTTTTTTTTTTTTTGTGTCTGCATGTTCCAGTGGTTTATGGATTCTTTGTGGAAACAGTTCTGGAGCTGATTTCAAATACTGGCTATAATAGATCGCGTTTCTTTCTACATGAAATACTGTTTCATGAAGTCTGTGTTGTAGTACAGTGAAACCATGAAAATACTTACAATATGTTGGACCAAGAGTTCATTGAAATTTTCTCCCAGGAAGCATGGAAGACGCACAGGAATCTAAATACATAAAATGCCGTGTCATAAACCATATCCAGACCATCAGTCTGAAGGTGCATTCTTGATGCACCCTTCAGTAGTAGTTTTTCTGGCATTTTTAATGTCATGAACTTAAAACAATGTCATTGAAATGTGGTCATACCACCTCTGGGGAAATGAACGTGAGAGGTGTGCAAGGTTTCCTTCTCCTGCCAGGTATGGCCCATCCATGTCCATGAGTAAGACCAAGATGGTGCAGCAGTAGCCCGGGGAGAGAAACGCTCCACCAAGAGGAGCTCCGTGTGGTCCTGCCTGCACAGTTTGCTGTGTGCTTTTAGGCAGTGGGTTTGTGAGTACGGGAGGAGGAAGGGAACGAGCCTGATCTACTGAGAGTAGGTCCAACAGTCACTAGAGCCGGACTGGGACCCTACAGGTAGCGTCCACGTCTCACAGAAGGCAGGTTAACACACAGGTGAGGGTGAAATCCACAATACTGACGGGCAAGTCCCTTCCTATTTGTAGCAATAGTAAATTTTGCAGCAGAGGCTAAGAATGCGTAGTTCGCAATGTAATTTCTATTAGTTAAGTGATTTTTGGATTATCTTTTATGTTATGACCCAAATACAAAGTAATACTGAATGAAACTCTAACTTTTTACTGCACAGTTCTGTTTCTTTTCCTGTGTGTTGTGTGCATGTGTGACTAAAAAACCCAGAATCACTAACTATAAATTCTAATGAGAAAACAGAGTTACTTACAGAAGAAAAGTGTTTTTACAAATGGATAAAACATACTGATGTGTCTTTCTTCATTTATTTTATTCTTTGCAGGTAGTTGTTTCCATAATTTATTCATAAAATTCAACAGTATTCTGATGTCCTTTGCAGAAGTATGGATGTACTTGCCAAACAGAATTGTCACTCAAAAAAACCCTCTTGCCTTCCTTCCTCAGGGTCAGTGTGGAAAATCAAATACTGAAATACGGGTTTACTTCTCGTGAAATTATTATTTTGGAAAATGATGATCCGGGAGGAGTCTTCGAATTTTCTCCTGCTTCCAGAGGTCCCTACAGTATCAAGGTAGCTATCTGAGTAAATTTTCAGGCATTATGGACAACTTAGGTTAAGCAGAGTGCTAGAAAAAAGCTGGATTTTCTTTTTACAGGAAGGGGAATCTGTCGAACTGCAGATTGTCCGCAGCAGAGGAAGCCTCGTCAGGCAGTTCCTGCGCTACACTGTGGAACCAAGAGACAATAATGAGTTTTACGGAAGCACAGGGATTCTGGAGTTTAAGCCTGGTGAAAGAGAGATCATACTCACTCTTCTGACAAGGATGGATGGGATTCCAGAGGTAAAAATTAACATTCTTCTCTCTTCAAATTACGTTCACAGGCATATTAGTTAGTCACTTAATAAAATATAGGCAAATATATAGGAACAGAACAAGCGTGTAATGCCTTTTCTCCAGAATGCCATCCCAACCTCCAAACCAGGGGTGCCTGGAATAATAGGTGGTGCCCTTAGGTTTAATAGTCCTCAGCGGATTTTCTTCTCTGAATTTAAACAGTTACGCTTTTATCCATGTAATTTTTTAGCATCCATGACATTCTGTAGTGTGAAGTGCCATTGTTTAATTGAACTCTGTGTGAAGAAGCACTTCCTTTTTTTTTTCCTTTCTAGTAATCATCTGCCAGTTTCACTCAATGCTCCCCAGCCTAGACTAATATTTGGCATATAGGTACATAGATGCAATACTTGTTTTAATGTTCCTTGAAGCTTTTTTCAATAAATAGATGAAATAAAAAGTCCCATTAGGTTAATAAAGCAAGTTGATACATTCTTTTTAAATTAGTGTGCTGTTTTTACAATCTTTGTTTTCCCTGTTATAAAGCCAGAAATGTTAATAAATCTTATAGAAAAGAAAACTTACCTTTCAGGGAGTATTACAACTATATTTGTATTAGTGTATTAGACATGTTAGTCCTTGCTGATAAAAATGGTAGATTTTTGGAGAAAATGGTCCTATCAGAGGCAGAAAATTCTGATTATTTCTTTGTTATGATGGCAAACACGTTGTGTGTGTAGAAAATGTGTGCGATTTCCTGTTGTTTAAATTTGCATCTTTCTGCCTGGCTAGTGACTGTGGTATTTGGCCATTTGTTCCGGATGTGAGTACTGAATATGCATTTTTATTCTGACTGAGTTTCCCTCCTCTAGCTGGATGAGGTGTATTCTGTGGTACTCAGTGGCTACAGTGACATGGCAGGCAAGCTGGGGAATGCCACGAGGGTCAATATAACCATTCTGAAGAATGATGATCCACATGGTGTCATTCAGTTTCTACCTGATGAACTATCAGTAACGATAAAGGAAAGTAAAGGAGAAGTCATCTACGCCGGTAATTCTTTTTTATCAGAGTTACTGCTTTATCTGCTGCCTGCCCCTACTTTTCCCCATTTCGCCTTTCTAGGACAACGTCTGACTTGGGTCTCCACTCAGGAGTTTCCAGAGTGGGACAGTGCCAGCATGATGAGCGGTGGAGGAGGATGGGTCTGGAAAGCCAGAGGGATCAGTCCAGCAAAAAAGAAATGGCTAGAGAATATGCCAGACAGGAGGGACGGAGTATTGTGCAAAGTGCCGCCTGGCAGTAGCAGCTCTGCTTGTGGACCATGAAGAATAGGGTGCTATGTGAGAGAAGGACAGAGCTAAATCTTCATATGGGCGACTTCCATTTATCTGTCTCTATTCAATTATCAAGTACATTTGCAGGCAAAAAAATAACAAATCTGAGCAAGTTTGGACTGTTTAGTGGTCTAACTCTGTGTGCCCTTTCATGTAGTGCTCTCACATATTACTAGTTTCGCGAGAAGTGGATTTGCCTGTCATTTCCTTTCCTTTTGCTTTGTTTCAGCGTTGCTGACCTTTTTCTTTTTTATTTGTGGTGTTCTGAAGATGCACACTGACTGTTTATGTTTGCATTTTTTAGCTGCTTACAGAGTTGTAAGAAACCAAGGAAACTATGGCAACGTTAGTGTGTCTTGGGCTGTTGACCCAGAATGTACCAATGACATATATCCAGAACAAGGGACTATTTTCTTTGATAATCTGGAGTTTTCAAAAAATATCACCATTTACTCACTGCCAGATGAGGTAAACATTTTTACAGTGTTCTTGTGTGAGTATGGGGCAAAGAGTAAGTGCTGAAATGGTACAACTTAAGGAGACAGAAAGGATGTCTGTTTTGTTAGAGCCTGATAAGTATTTGTCGGAAAAATCAAAATACTTAGGTAAAACTGAGATTATTATTTCAGCTAATCATAAAAGAATTTGAGAAGCTGTGCGTTGGTAACCTACAAACAGAAAAAGTTAGAAGCTGAGAGTAGTTGAATATTGTTAAATTATAGAAAAGTTCATTTGAATAAAACCCTTGTCTTGCTAACAGGAACCCTATTTTTTATTTTTAATGCTGATATATTTGAAGAAATATAAGGCAGAATGAGAATAACTAATAGTAAATAAATAAAACTGTAAAAATAAATTACATGTGTCAAGCAGGAAACTGCAAGATAACTTTTTTGTCGTCTGTACAACAGTAAAGATGAGGGGACTTAGAAGGATTGTAGACTGATGGTGATTTCAGTGTAACTGTATGAACTGTCATTTGTCATCCCTCTTGACACACCTAAGGATCAACAAATAACAGACAACACTCACAAATCTATGATTTGTTAACCCCCACAGCTGTTCATTTTAATTTCTTCATTTTTTTTGTGTGTGCAAGAAATTAATTTCACTAATACTTGCCCTTTCAGGTACCTGAAGAGGTGGAAGTATTTATCATCAGCTTATTCAATGCTACTGGTGGAGCCAGGCTGGGTAATATAACCAGTGCGATTTTACAAATTGCAAGGAATGATGATCCCGTTTATTTTGCAGGTTAGATATTATTGTTTTTAAATGCAGAATACATATACTACTCCAAACAGATTCTATTGACAGACCAGATCAGTGAGAAATCCTAATCCCAACTGAGCTAGTATAAAATGTTCATATTTTTGTTGTGTCGAATTTGTATTTGTTTCCTTTAGAACCTTCCCGTATTTCATTTCATTATTCCCTTTGCTGATGCTGGGATTGGTTAGGTGGCTAAGTACAACCACGTTCTCTTGTACCCGCAAGTATTTCCATGCCTTTACCACATATGCCTTCTGTTTTGCTGAGGAGAAGGATGCTTTTGGGGAGAATTAAGAAAATAGGCTAGATGCAAGGAGCTCAGGCTGGAACTCAGGTAGATGTGTTGCTTGTGCGTTTTCAGAACCTCTGACGGTGAGTGTTAAAGAAGGAAGGGTTGCCAACTTCACAGTCGTAAGGAATGGATCTGCTGACGCTGCTGTTGCTGTCCAGTACATGACTGTTAATGGAGATGCCACAGCTGAAGAAGGAGACTTTGTTCCCAGTGGAAGGAGCAGTGTCATCTTCTTTGATGTTGGAGAAAGAGAGCAGAATTTATCCGTGTATATTAACGATGACGATACTCCTGAAACCGATGAAACATTTTATATCTTCCTTTTGAATTCTACAGGTAAAAGTAATGGTTTGATGTATGTTTAGTAACTCTCCTTTTTTTTTTTTTTCTGCAATTTTTTCCCAGCTTGGTCTTATCATAAAGCAATATATCAATGACAAGTATTAAATGAGTAAGCTTTGTTTCAGCATTTCTATACAATTACTGTACAGAGCGTGTTTGGGTTTTCATCTTGCATAATTCAGTTGGAAACAAAAATCAAATGATACAGCTGAAACCTTTCCTGCAAAAACTGGAGTCAAAGTCTCTTTTCAAATGTAAATGCTCCAAATTAGATGGGGTTTTGACTTGACTACAGAAACACAAGGCTAAAGAATGTTAGTACTGCAACAGTCTTAGGGAAAGAGGGGTTCTTTCACATTTTTTGTCATGCTCCAGTGTATACTACATAATTGCCTGATTTTTGTAAAAACAAACAGACCTGCCTTATTTTAGAGGAAAACCATGTAAATTGGTCTCTTTCTTATTTTTGTAGTACTGCGATATATGCATACATTTTTTGCATTGATACAGTATTGGAAGGCTTAATCTACAGAAAAATGTGTGTTAGAAATTACCCAATGTACCACCAGTAAAGAATGCATTTGTTATCTTAGAAGTAACATTGTCTTTTTTGTTTTGTTTTTTTTTTTATTAATAATTATCATTTAGCAGGAATTGATACAAAATTATTCAGCACATTCCTATTTTAAAAATAGATGTCTTCTGGAATAAACCATCACTGCTGTGTAATATTGATAAGAAAATGTAAGTTAAACGTAAGAAATAGGTAAATTTGTCTACCTGCTTAATAAAGACCTTCCCCACCCCTAGCCCTGCCAAAACTTAAGGTATAGTGGGAGACTCATCTACAATTGTGTTAGCAAATTTTAATGATTTGCTGTGCTTCAGGTGTTATTGTTCTCTAGCTGAGGGGTAATAACAGTCTGTGAATGCACTGCACTTCTCTGCACTGCAACCCAAACTGAATTGAGTAAGCCGTCGAAACAACGACTGGGACTTGAGGGGCTGTATAATTTCATAAAGCAAAGGAAAACCATCACAATTAACTATACCTTCACGTTAGATTTGTGTGGTAGGCTCACAAAGTAAAATACCTACCAGGGATTCAATTCAAGATGAGGAAACATAAAATTAGATTTCATCATTTAGACACACGCACTGTCTTAGCCCTCATTTCAGTCGATGACGATCTGATTCACAGTCAGTGAGACCAAGAGAGAGCTTCAGGTCACACAACAGTGGACACCCCGTGGCTGGTCTATGAATTGCTCACAAGGCTTCGCTGGTCTCGAACTGCATCTGCCCTAGACATGGGTAGCAGTCAGACAGAGAATGATAGGAGAATTTTTAGCAATTATTTGAGTATAAGGTAGCTTACGTGGTTCATGAGGCCAGCTGGCTTTCACGCTGGTACCTGGGTCTCTTACAGAATCATAGAATCATAGAATCATAGAATCATAGAATCATAGGGTTGGAAGGGACCTCTGGAGATCATCTAGTCCAACCCCCCTGCCAGAGCAGGGTCACCCAGAGCAGGTTGCACAGGAACATGTCCAGGCGGGTTTTGAATGTCTCCAGAGTTGGAGACTCCACCACCATTCTGGGCAGCCTGTTCCAGTGCTGTGTCACCCTCAGGGTAAAGAAGTTCCTCCTCATGCTTAGGTGGAACTTCCTATGTTCAAGTTTGTGCCCATTGCCTCTTGTCCTGTCCCCGGGCACCACTGAAAAGAGCCTGGCCCCATCCTCCTGACACCCACCCTTTAAGTATTTATAAGCATTGATAAGGTCACCCCTCAGCCGTCTTTTTTCCAGACTGAAGAGGCCCAAATCCCTCAGCCTTTCCTCATAAGAGAGGTGTTCCAGTCCCCCAATCATCTTTGTAGCCCTCTGCTGCACCCTTTCCAGCAGTTCCCTGTCCCTCTTGAACCGGGGAGCCCAGAACTGGACACAGTACTCCAGGTGCGGCCTCACCAAGGCAGAGTAGAGGGGGAGGATGACCTCCCTCGACCTGCTGGCCACGCTCTTCTTGATGCATCCCAGGATGCCATTGGCCTTCTTGGCCACAAGGGCACATTGCTGACTCATGGTCATCCTGTTGTCCACCAGGACTCCCAGGTCTCTTTCCACAGAGCTGCTCTCCAGCAGGTCTGCCCCCAACCTGTACTGGTGCATGGGGTTGTTCCTTCCCAGGTGCAGCACCCTACACTTGCCCTTGTTGAACTTCATAAGGTTTCTCTCTGCCCAGATCTCCAACCTGTCCAGGTCTCTCTGTATGGCGGCACAGCCTTCCGGTGTGTCAGCCACCCCACCCAGCTTGGTGTCATCAGCAAACTTGCTGAGGGCGCACTCTATCCCCTCATCCAGGTCATTGATGAATATGTTGAAGAGGACTGGACCCAGTACTGACCCCTGGGGAACACCACTCGTCACTGGTCTCCAACTAGACTCTGTGCCCCTAATCACAACCCTCTGAGCTCTATCTTTCAACCAGTTTTCTATCCACCCCACTGTCCATTCATCTAACCCACACTTCCTAAGCTTCCCTATGAGGATGCTGTGGGAGACCGTGTCAAACGCCTTGCTTAAGTCAAGGTAGACCACATCTACCGCCCTCCCCTCATCTATCCATCTAGTCATGCCATCGTAGAAGGCTATCAGGTTAGTCAGACATGATTTCCCCTTGGTGAATCCATGCTGAGTACTTCTGATAGCTTTCCTTTCCTCCACATGCCTTGAGATGACACCCAGAACGAGCTGTTCCATCATCTTTCCAGGGATGGAGGTGAGGCTGACCGGCCTGTAGTTCCCCGGCTCCTCCTTCTTGCCTTTCTTGAAGACTGGAGTGACATTGGCTTTCCTCCAGTCCCCAGGCACCTCGCCTGTTCTCCAGGACTTTTCAAAGATGATGGAGAACATCAACCTTAGAGAAAGGATTGGACAAACCCATTCCTCTCCCTTCTTAATTTTTCTCTTCAGTGATCTCTTTCTACTTTACTAACTTTCTTCAGGATCTACGGGTATTTTCTCTTAGCCTCCATTGGGAACATATGATGGCTTTCCTCCTGGCACACTGGTCCTACAAGAATTGGTAACTGCAAAGATCCCTTTGCCTCTAAAAGGAGGATCGTATCACCGTGCAGCCTCTCTAGAATCACTAAGATTCTCTACCTTTGCTTTTTCATTCCTGAAAGCAAAAAAGAAAAAAAAACAGAAAAAATATTTCTATGATCTGTTGTATATATTTGCCTTTATTGTTACATCCCTTTTGAAAATGATGTTGTACTGTTGTAGCTCAGAGAAAATGCAGGTGGAGGTATATGAAGTTAAAGCAGAAAAGACGTTTAATTTGGAACAAAAGTCTGATGCTCTGAAATAGGGTGAAAACTGGGATGGGGGTAGAAACATAATGTACGTCTGTGGCCATAGGAAGGGTTTTAGAACGTCCCTACAATGCTAATATAAACACAGAAATCCTGCCAGCCTCCCCTCTCCTTCACAGGTGTCTTATATTTGTTCCTTTCAGATAGGATGTGATATGGGTATGAATAAAATCTTCAGACATTATTCTTAGCTTGCATTTTGTTTAAGTGCAATACTTCTATTTTAGGTACAAAGGAGAGCTAGGATCTCCTAATACATATCTTTTTCTTTTGACTTGACCAATTGATCAAACATGAAATACTACTTCTCACGCAATCCTTTCTGCTCAGAATCACATCTTGTCAGGTCATGTCACATACATTTTTTCCTGCAAATCTTGTGTCCTACTCTCTGCCTGAGGTTCCTGCTTAAGTATTTTTACTCTGATTTGCCTGTTACCGAAGATCTTGAATATTGGTTTTCACTGATTGTTTTATCATTGTTCATTTCTTTGCATAAAAGCAATTGGTATGAGAAGGAAACAACTTCAGTTTTAGAGTTACGTCCATTTCTGATTCCAGTTTTGATAAAACTAATCACCCTCTTTTTAGGGGATACTGTTATCTTTAAGGCTGGAGTGGCTACAGTTATTATTGAAGCAAATGATGATCCTAATGGAATTTTCTCCTTGGAGCCTTTAGAGAAGCCAGTGGAAGAAGGCAAAAGTAACAATTTTTTGTAAGTAACTTTTAAATAATACTTTTGCACTTTTTTTGAACTGATGTATGTGGTACCTTATGGATAGTACTTTGATCCAATCTCATGCAAATTTGCACTGATAAAAATGTATTAAAGAAAAAATCGCTTTACCAAATTTTGGATTAAATGATTTGTAAATATATTGAAGACATCAACTGTTACATTTTCAAGTAGATTGTGCATATTAAAATGTATATTAATGTATACAGAAATTAATGATAAAACGTAAATAAATTGGACTGTGTTATGTTCTCAGTAGACGTTAGATACAGAAGAGTACAGATGATTAGAGCAGAATGTAACCCAGACTAATGGAGAAGTAGAGAATCTTTACAAAATACAACTAATTACGACTATGTGATTCTTGATTTCTTCCTGCATCCTACTTTAAAGCCTTTCCCTACAAACAACCTGTATTGCTGTGTTCTTGCTGTTAGTTTGTTTTTCTTCTATCTGTTAATTACAGATGGAAGTCTATACTCAAAGTCCAGGTGTCCCTGTCTTCTAGACTGACAGTACTGTTCCTTGGTCTGACCTCTGAAAGTATTTTCCTCCCAGAATGAGAAGGGTTAGGAAATGAATTTGCTTGGCACCTTACCTTGTTATGTTCCATAAAGTCAGGATGGGGTTATAACTTGACAAAAATACTGATTTTTCATTGAGAAACCTCTAGCGAGGATACAAAGAGAAGTTAGGTCACATTCAATGTGATAAAGTAAACACTTAGGGGAGAGGCTCTTTTCACATTTGTTTAATTACCTTTCATATCTTTTTATTTGATTTTTTTTTGTTTGTTTTGAGGCCTTGGATCAGGTGCCTCTGACTGTGAATGAGGTCCATACTTGTGTTACACATCTGTAAAATGAAAATCCTTAAGAAAAGAGGATATTAAATATATTGGGTGTTTGTTTTTGTTTTGCTGCTCTTGGGTTGTTTTTTTTTTGTACTTTACAATCTTATTTGCAGGATGAATTTTTTTTATTTGGTGTTGTGAAGAATGGTGATTTGAACTAAATGTATATGCCTATACGTGGAAATAGATGATACCAGGATCGCCAGCATTTGAGACCCTTGCTCAGTCCTCAGTGATGAAGTATATTTCCTCATGAGTCCACTCTTCCATACCATCGCTGCTTTGGCTATTGTGTCATAAATACCAAAATGGACAGAGCAGCGTATAACCTACCCACTGGGAACAGCTATGGCAGCGCTGAGCTTTAAAGGGAGTCATTGCAGGCACTGCAGCAGTGCAGCACAGCTGGCGCAGAGCACCCTGGCCAACGGCAAAAAAAAGAAAAACCTTTGGAAGCAGAAACAACATAATCGTGTTGCTGTGCCGAGACTAGTTTTGCTGAAGTATTTTTTCAGCCTGATACAATCTCACTTTATTTTTATTTTATTTTACCGGGCAAGCAGAAGCACACTTTTGTTGTGTAAAGCACAATTCTTAAATAAAGGTACTATACGCTTCAGGTTTTATTTATAAAGCCTTTTGGAAATTGGTGAAATTATGTTACCGCATAGCTATAGAAAAAAAATATCTTGTTTTTATTTACTACATTCTTAATCTGGAATAACCACAGATTTCTGAAGAACATAGAACATAACCCAAATTTAATACCAATGTAAGAAAGAGTGTAAGGAGGCTTTATGATTCAAGGGAGAAATGCTTGTGGTTAAATGTAGATAATTCTCGTTCTTGTCTAAGGATGGCCAGGTATATCAATTTTTAATGTTAACTTGCTGAACTATTATACATTCGCATTTATTATTTACACAATAGAAGTGCAGTACAAGCTGATGTTTAGCTTAACAGTGCTACTTTGCATGGACGTGCATGGTTTACTTTTTTCCTAAGATACCTGTCATATACCTGTGAGTAGAATTATACTGTGAAATTGCGGGCCTTCAAAGAGGATTGTGTTATTGTTCATGGTTGTATGTATCGTTCATGGTTATTTAGAATGTTGTATGTTATTTTTCACAGTAAGGAAGGTGACTGTAATTGTGTTTTCCCTCACTAATGAGTGCTGATGCATACCTGCCAGGACGTTCACTCTTTCTGTATCACTGAACAGGATTTTGAGACACAGAGGACACTTTGGCAACGTTTCGTTGACCTGGCAGCTGTTCGATAATGACTCTGCGCTGAGGCCAGGAGAAGAGTTCTCTGAAACTTACGGGACTGTGTGCTTCATGGATGGTGAAGGATCAAAGCCAATAACACTCCATGCTATTTCAGATAGAATTCCTGAATTCAATGAATTTTACATTCTAAAGCTGGTGAATGCTTCAGGTATTGTCTTCCATATCACCATTCCCATCATATCTGTTAGAAAAGAATTTTGTTTAATCAATCAAAACGAAACCAACCCTGGAAAGAGCTTTGCCTTGAATCACGTCTTGTTATCCTATACTTTTCTGGTACGGTTTTAGGTTTTATTTTTCATTTAATCTTAATTTAGGTATATCAGTGCAGTTATTCAGTTCCTGTGTTGCTGTTGTACACATTTTGGTGATCTGACCTTTAAAAAGGATGCCTCTTCGTGATTCCAGAGATGTAGATCTTCGTGTAGTTGAAGACAAAGTAAAGCTATTAAAGACTATGCATGTCTACCATAATGGAGGTTGGTTGGTTGGTTTGCTTTTCTCTAGAGGAGGTGAAATACTTACAGTTACCACTTCATATGACTTAAATTACAACTGCTACACATCTGCTACTGAGCAGAGTTCCAAATCTCCTGAACTCATTCCACCTCAGTACTATTTAGGGTCTTCTGTGCCCAGATACAACTGAAAATATGTGTCGACCTTTACTGTAAGTGAAGTCCCTAAGTGTGACCAGAAGATTTCCTACATATAATAGGTGGATCAATGCGCGCTTTGAACATGGAGGCTCTACATTCACATCATGGTCTTCATATCATGAATTCTTATTGTGCAGAAATAGATGACTGGTGGCAGGACTTGGCAGCAGTTTTATTTTACAACGGTTACGGATTTTGCAAGGTATCTCTGTGTCTGTTTCAGAGGCAATGGGCCAGATTTTGACGTTCCATATTTGTGTATATCTTGGAGTAATATGAGAACTGAATTTGGCCCCATGTTTGTCAAATGAATCAAAGGTAAAATATCTCATTGACTAATTCAGAAAAGTTGGAGCTAATCTTGTTTTAGCTGAAAGACAAATGTGTGTTTTGCAGTTGAAAAATAACATACTGCTTTGTTTTCTATGAAAATTGTCACTGTAGTGTTTTAAAACCAATTGAGCTAAATTACGCTATTATTAAATCAGAGCATTTTCTAAGAGTTCAGAGGCTCTTTAAAGCAGATTTAAGCCTTTTTAGAAAGATATTTTATTAAAGAAACTTAAAGTACTCAGTAACTTTTTTCAGACTGTGTTGTCTGAAACCAACCATTAACTTCTGCTCTAACTTCCATTGTACAGGTGGGTCTCCTGGTCCTGGTGGTCGGTTGTCTGAAACAAGCCTTGCTGTAACTGTGATGATCCCATTCAATGATGACCCGTTTGGAGTCTTTGTTATAGACCCAGAGAGCCAAGACCGAGAGATAGCGGAAGATGTTCTTTCTGAAGATGATCTTTCCTATATTACAGACTTCACCATCTGGAGACAACAAGGCACCTTTGGTGTTGTCCGTTTAGGTTGGGAAATACTGTCTAGTACCTTCCAAGCTGGACTGCCATCAATGGTAGACTTCTTGTTGCTGGGATCATTTCCAAGTTCAGTACAATCTCAGCCTCACATGAGGCGTCATCACAGTGGAACAGATGCTTTGTATTTCAGTGGAAAAGAGGACGCGTTTGGGACTATTGGTCTGGAACACCCGTACAATGGAAATACTGCAGTAACCAATTTCACATTTTCAGCGTGGTTAGTTCCTAATGTCAGTACTGATGGTTATATAGTTGAAAAGGATGATGGTAATGGGACCTTATATTATGGTGTGAAAATCCAAACAAATGATTCTCATGTTTTGGTAGCGCTCCATTATACAGCATTAGGATCCAATATGACATATGTGGCTAAAGCAACAGTCCTGAAGTACCTGGATGAAAATACTTGGCTTCATCTTCTGATTACTCTGGATGACAGTATAATTGAATTTTACATGGATGGAATTCCAGTTCCGGGAGGAATGAAGAGCCTTAAAGGACAAGCAATCATTGATGGTGAGCCAATAGCCTGCATTATTCTTCTCCATATGTAAAGTTCTGCAATGTATAGAAGAGTCTAGCTCCTTGATGGATGTATGCAAGATACTAACATTATTATATCTGGTTATTTAGTTGAAAAGAATGGATAGAAAATTCTGAGAGTTTTCAAAAAGCATATGGAAATTAGAGCTGGGAAAATTCAGAACTGTAACAGAGCAATTGCAATAATTTGAAAATAAATTAATAATGTATAGTATGCTTATCAAGTATACATACAGTTATATATGTTTGCAATTAATAATTTCCATAAGTTTTACAGCACTGTAGCTTTTCCTCTCAGTTTCTGAAACAAAATGCAATAATGATTTTGTTTCTAGTTGTGCATTATATTATAAGCCAATATCCTTTAGGGTGCTGCACCTGGGGAGGAATAACCCCCCGCACCAGGACAGGTTGGGGGTGACCTGCTGGAGAGCAGCTCGGTGGAAAGAGACCTGGGAGTCCTGGGGGACAACAGGATGACCATGAGCCAGCAACGTGCCCTCGTGGCCAAGAAGGCCAATGGCATCCTGGGGGGCATCAAGAAGAGTGTGGCCAGGAGGTGGAGGGAGGTCATCCTCCCCCTCTGCTCTGCCTTGGTGAGGCCACACCTGGAGTGCTGGGTCCAGTTCTGGGCTCCCCAGTTCAAGAGGGACAGGGAACTGCTGGAGAGGGGACAGCAAATAATGGCTACCAAGATGGTGAGGGGACTGGAACACCTCTCTTATGAAGAAAGGCTGAGGGATTTGGGTCTCTTCAGTCTGGAAAAAAGATGGCTGAGGGGGGACCTTATCGACACTTATAAATACTGAAAGGGTGGGTGTCAGGAGGATGGGGTCAGGCTCTTCTCAGCGGTGCCTAGTGACAGGACAAGAGGTAATGGGCACAAACCTGAGCATAGGAAGTTCCACCTAAACATGAGGAGGAACTTCTTCACTTTGAGGGTGGCAGAGCCCTGGCACAGGCTGCCCAGAGAGGTGGTGGAGTCTCCGTCTCTGGAGACATTCAAACCCTGCCTGGATGTGTTCCTGTGCCACCTGCTCTGGGTGACCCTGCTCTGGCAGGGGGTTGGACGGGATGATCTCCAGAGGTCCCTTCCAGCCCTGTGATTCTATGGTCCTGTAAGCAACAGAACTTTTCAGGGTGTAGATCTACTTAAGTATGTATTTACATGGTATATGAAAATTATGCCTATAAGTTTAATAGCGTTGCAAGGAACATTAGCACGTGTACTTCAGTTTATCTAACTGGATAGTCCCAGATGTGATTTTAGTCATAAGTAGCCATTATGGACATTCACTCTGACCTAGCATAGCAGTGACCAGAGAAGTATCAGAAAAATTCCTTTATAAAGTCAGATATTATGTGGTCAGATTACATTTATATTTACTCTTTCTTTTGCAGTTTCCCACTCTTACACATGCATTTTTTTCTTGGAGATCATCTCCAGCCTTTTTCTTTTCTTCCTCTTGCCTTTACTTTCACACGTTTCTTTGGTGGGGATAGGCAGTGAATGATATCAAATTCTTAAACACAATCTCCTTTTCTGTAATCAAAGAGGAAGAATTAAAAAATATACAGTGATGTTAAATGCATATACATCTATATGCATATATGTACACAAACATAGAGAATAGAGAGGAAACTTCATTAATTGTACAGTACAGTATTTTATTTCTGCCTCTAAACTTCTAGTGGTTGAAGTCTGAGAAATAAATTTGCCCTCTGTAACAAAAGTAGTGTCCCTGCAATTAATAATTTCCATCAGACTTGCAGTACTGTAGCTGAGAAAGGATTTTTTTTTTTTCCCCCTCAGTTTCTAAAACAAAGTTGTGTGAAATGCAATAATGCTTTTGTTGCTAGAAGGATATATCTGAGTGGTTGTAAATTTTCTGTATTAGCGGAGATGGCATATGCTCATTCTGGAGATGCTACAAGTATAAGGCAGGGATTCGATCTCTCTCCATTTAACGTCGGATGATACACAGTGGTGAGCATATAGTACCCCAGTTTTTCTCACTATCCTCTGCCTTTTGCCCTGGGACCGTGATGATTTGCTGTGGTTGCTCGTCTCTAGAACTGACACTCAGTGTCATACGTATACCACTACATTCAAGAGCACAGCTTCTTCCAAAAGCAGAAAACAGATGGAAAAAAGATGTATCTATGTGTTTTAGCACAACAGGAAAAAGTATGAGCTACCAGCTTAGTATATTTGTGAAAAAGACAGCCGTGATCCTATGATTTGCTGAGTCGAATAATGGTTTGGAGACAGAGAAACATTAATGCTGTTGTAAAGAGCATTTGGAATTTGGTGTCTATTTCCGGAGTCCATATTCCCAGTCCATTAAGGGAACACTGTGTCCAGAAGGGCTAATGATGAGTATCACCAGAACGGACCCACTCTCCAAGCAGAGTGGGACAAAGTGGGCTCTGTTTAGCAAAACAGCAGCTGAGAGGGGTTGCAGGTGTGCTCTGCAAAGTTCTCTCTGAAGGAAAAAGAGGGGCTTCCAAGTCTAGTAAAAATACGGGATGGTGACAACGTGCTAGTAGAACTAGTAGGGTGAAAAACCTGAACAGTCTGGGATGGAATTCTTTGGCCTGTGACACTGTACCTGTAACACTGGGATGAGGCTCGAGGAACCTCCTGATTTTGCATTTCAAGATCACTATGATTCCTAATCCAGGGATAACAGAACAGTTTACCATTGACGTTTAACAAGTACAGCTATTCAGTTGCAGTTTTATTACTTTGAAGAAATACAGCAACATGAGGAAAATTATAATTTCCTTCTCAGGTCCAGGAATAGTGAGGATTGGAGCAGGAATGAACGGCAGCAGGAGGTACACAGGGCTAATGCAGGATGTAAGGCTTTATGAGCGTAAACTGACCCGAGCAGAGATCTATGAACTCCACGCAACGCCTGCGAAGAGTGATGTCCACCCTGTCTCTGGGTATTTGGAGTACCGGCAAGGGGAGACCAATAAATCATTCATTGTGTCTGCGAAGGATGACAAAGAGGAAGAAGGAGAGGAGTTGTTCATCCTAAAGCTCATCTCTGTGCGTGGTGGAGCTCGAATTTCGCAAGAAAATACCACTGCGAGATTAAGAATACAGAAGAGCGATAACGCTAATGGTTTATTTGGCTTCACTGGAGCATGTATTCCTGAGGTAAGGTGTTCATAAGGAAAATTATAGGTGAAGCTTTGGACACAGAAAAATTAATGGCAAGGCCAATTGACCTGCACGGGGCCTTGATTTCACATTTGTTAGTTAAGCAAAGTTTTTCTAGAATTTGGAAATGTGTAAGTTCTGTTAATACAGGCTCAGGTCTCACTGGCATTTGCAATATCATTTTTAAAAATCCCTCAAAATTATTTTTGTTGAGAAAATTGATTTTATGACATGAACTGAAGACTAAGGCTTAAATTTTTCTAGAAGAACATTTTTTCCCCCTTTATTTCTGTCACATCTGAGACTGGGTTATCCATTAAAATATAAGATTTAATTTTATTACCAATATTTTTATTTTATTTTTCCGTGTTACGTGGTGTGTTTGAAGGAATTTTACTACAGATCATGCGAGGACAAGGTGTGATGTATTTTTCCACAGTTGTTAGTTACAAGGTATAGATTGCATATGTTTGGTGTGAATTCAGTTGACGCTGGCTGTGAGTTGCTTAGTTTTTTAAACGTTAAATTGTTCCTTGGTGGTAGCCACCATAGGTGCAATATATAAACTTGCTACTTTTTTGGGGAGGATAGAAATAAACATAATTCACTTTTACTTCTTTAATAAATTATGAGGGAGAAAGACATGATACCTGTTTCTATTGGTGGTGTATTATTTTGGGGAAAAAAATTCAGAGTACTTTCCAATTTGGGAACTTTCATGACCTTTTAATTACATTCTTTCTGACCGAAGTGCTTATGATGTGCTTGAAAGTAACCACCTTGCCCGAGTGATGCTGGTTTTCAGTTTGGCCCGGTTCGCTTTCTATGTGCCTGCCATATGCTACGATAATAGATTCCTTCAGTTTCGAATGCCACTGATAATACTGTAATGCCGCAGATCGTCAACCAACCGTGAAGCACAATTAAAAATTTATACAGCATGTTAATTGTTTTGCACTTTATCTTACGTCCATTTCACCAGGGAAGTATTAGAGCTGTCAGCGATGATGCAGACACACAGCGGTTTTTTGTCAGTCGTTTAATTGCTGTATGTGCGCGTCTGTCTGCTGGGACGCTGGTGGCAGATGCAGTGTCTGCACTGTGTTACACAGCAGCTCTGAAATTGATCTAATGCTTGAGATAGCTTTAGTGTTTCTGGCCATTTTCAAGTAAAATTGTTCTCTATTTTTAGTTCTGTTATCATAATCTTCTAAAATATGTGGTCAGTATCAGTACTTACTTGGTTCCAAATACGTGAAATCGTTGCTGCTGAAGTCACGTTCTCTGTGAAGTCAGAATTGTCAAAAGGAATGTAGCATAGAAAATTTTTCATATTTTTCTGAATGATGATGATAGAATAGTTTATTTTTAATGTATTTTTTTTCCCCATAGTGTTTCTGGTTGGGGAAAGGAGGTATCCAGATCTTCCTTTTAATTATTGCTAATGAAAATTTGAACGATTTATGTTCATATAAAGCAATAGTTTCAGTTGCTTCTGACATGTGCGTTTCAAGCATATCGATTCTATCTTTGACGCATAGTTTGGATGAAGAGATTGTGTCCAAAACAAACAATAGGGTGTAGTTATTAGCTTACCTTGATAGTCCTCAGGGAGATACTAGAAGCTGGTGCAAATCCACTAAGATTGCTCTGACCGCCACCAAGTTCAGTTTCAGCGTCCCACCACCCCAAACGTGCTGAGAGTAACAACAGCAATTTTTTACTTGAACATTTGACCAGTGTTAGAGAATTCCACATTTTACATTTATTGCTTTGATTTACTTTGACAGTAACAAACATTTTCAATTCCTTGCTTTCTTCCAGACTGCCGATGAGGGTTCCACTGTATCCTGTGTCGTGGAGCGTACAAGGGGAGCCCTGGACTATGTGTATATAAATTACATTATCTCACAGGTTGATTCCACTGGCATTAATTACTCTGTTACCGATTTTTCTAACAGCAGTGGCACTATCACATTCCTTCCTTGGCAGAGATCAGAGGTAAACCCTACCTTCCTATTAACTATTCATCCTGACCTTTGCAAACCTGCTGGAAAATACCTTCTGAGGATGCTTGACTGGCTTTCATATTCCAGAGTGTCTCCTTCACGTGGCTTTTGTTATATTTTGCAGGGTTTTTTGCATCCCTGACAACTAACAAGTGATATGATGGATGCTTATAGATCTGTGTGTATCTCGGTTCAGGGGTCACCATGTGTGTGTGTATGTTTGAATGCACATAATATATGAGATATGTTTACATATGTTATGTATCAGGTGTATGTGTATCCATATGTATACACGAAGTGTAAGTAGTCCTGTGCTGAAATAATGGTTCCAGCCACTTTTGCAATTGGAAAATTATCAGGTTTTGATCTGAGTTTTGGAGCTCAGATTTATCTCCACATCAATTAAACAGGCAGCAGTAAATTTCACTTTTGTAGTCAAGTGTCTTGCAGCCGCCCTTGGCCACGTTCTGTCCCTTTTGCTTAATCTGTTTCTACGAATGCAATCCTGACCTGCGGCACTGGAATCTCACGTTCGTTTGAAGAAGAGGTGTGGGACCACAATGCTGTAGAAAGTCAATGTGTGCTTTCCGTTAGTGTTCGTAAAATAGACGGGGTGAATTGTTGTTAGCAGAAAATGCTGTCCTCTCTTTTATCACTCTGCTGAAGTCAGTAGGGACTGACTGAAACCCACTGACGCCATTTGAAAGGACCCTGGTGGCTCCACTGAAACTGTGGATCTGTTCCCAGTTAAACAGTGCAAGTGATCAGAGCTTGGCAAAAGCTTGTGATATCTGGAAACAGCTTGTTCGTGTCGCTGTTCCCTCAGCTTCGATTCTCCATTGAAATACATTACTGCATTGCATACGCTCATATAAAGCAAAAATTCCCAAAGCTTCTCTAGCCTGGCAGCGTGGATGAGGCCTGCCTTATTTGATCCAGCGGCAGAAAAGGGCTGGAATACCCCCTTGCTCCGCTGCTGTGTGGTGCAATTTATTGTCTACATATGGAGGAGTTAATGGGCATGTCCCTAAGAAACAGACTGGGGGCAGTTGGTCGTCAGGTGAGATATCCTAAGAGACTTTCTGTTGACGTTTGCAAGCTACTCGTTCCCACGCCTCTAAATACAATCAGCTGCTTAAACCTTTTCTTCTATATGTTTTTCTGTGAGGTGAATACGTTAGCCCGTGCAGAGCAGGTTATGTTAATTAATAGTATGATCTGCATTGTCAGGTGGCATAAAAAACTTGCTTTACCTGCTCTCTAATTGGATTAATCACTCTAATATCTCTTCAGAACCACAATTTCTTCAAGATTTTGACATCTATCAGATATTTCATTTTCGGTATACAGGATTTAGATTATTCTTACGTTAAGGTAGATAATAAAGAATTGCTTGCTTGCTTATGTGTTGATGTAATTTGAAGCACTTGAGCAAATACGCCTTCCACCTCTGGTAGCTTGGTGAAGTTGTTTTTGGAATGCATACTCTAAACGTAAAATATTTTCCTAGAAATTGGGTTAAATTATGCGGAAAGCAAAAATGTCTGTATTACTTTCAGACCTACACAGCTGGCTGTCTAATCAAAGAATTTGATGAGTTAAGCAGGGTCGCGAAACTCCTAAGTGATGTATTTTGCACGGTTTGATTTCTCCATGGTTTGGTCCTTCTCTAGGTCTTAAATTTGCATGTTATTGATGATGACATTCCGGAGCTAAATGAATATTTCCGTGTGACATTAGTCTCTGCAGTGTCTGGAGATGGAAAACTAGGTTCAACTCCTACCAGTGGAGCAAGTATAGATCCAGAAAAGGAAACTACTGATATCAGCATCAAAGCCAGTGACCACCCATATGGTAACGATGATGGTGATCATACAGTCTTGTTGCAGATAATTGTATAGTTCTAGCTCAACAGATTAAAACTCTGTTTAGCCTCAGCTTTGATAGTTGAGGAAGCAATGCCAAGTATTCCACTTTACCTAACTTGAGATTAATTCATAATTTTTATACAAGAGTGAAAGCTGAGTTACTTATTCTTGAGAATATTGCAAAAGACGTCAAAGCTGCCCTGACCATATAGGCGATGATTCCATTCTGAGAGCAAATAAAGCTTGCATGTAGTTGATCCTGTGCAAGTTTTTGTTTTTCTCAGATGAGAATTCCTGATGAAGAGAAACCTTTCTGCATGATTATTGTACCAATAAGTACCCAATATTATGACATATTCAGGCTTTTTCGGGAAGAGCTGAATTCATTGTTGTGCTGTGTCTTTATCAAGACTGATATGGGTATTGGTGAGAGAGGGGAAGGTACACAGCACACCCCTGGAAATGGCACGATTGAGTCCTAAGGGCATGTCAATAATTGTTTTTTCATTTCAGAAACATTAAATGTAAATGTTATAAATAATTTGGTTTCAATTTATTATCATAATTTAAATTTGGTGCCAGAAGCTGTGCGAATAGTACTTGTTGTCTGCTAGGTCTGCTACAGTTCTCGGTGGGGCCACCTCCTCGGCCGGGCGATGAAATGATTCTGCCAGCCTCTGCTGTGCCCCATATTACTGTTAAAGAAGAAGTTGGACACATCAGATTACTGGTAGTTCGTGCACAAGGTCTTCTTGGAACAGTTCTGGTGGAATACAGAACAGTGCCGCTTACAGCTTTCAGTCCAAAAGATTACCAGGTATGGCTGTTGCCAAAGAGTGTAATTATTTTGGAATTAATTTAGAGTTATTTGTCCTGCAGGTAGATTTCAGTTTGAGTATTTTAGCCCAGCTATGATTCTTTTCACAGAAACACTTTTGTTTATATGTTGATATGATAAATGAATGCGTAATACTCACTTTAAAAATAAATATCATTATGTGACTTTTACCTTCTTTCCTGCAGCATGTTGTATTTCCTAGAAAAGCCTCTGGTTTAGATTTTTTTTTTTTTCCTAAAGAGAATTGTCAGTGCAGCAATAAGGGATATTTACTATTGTTGCTGAGTATATCAAACTTTACATGAGCATTCAGGTGCACGTACAGGTTAATGTTATATTTCCACATACCAGGATTTGTACAGGTCCAACAAAATAACCTGATTTTGCTTATCACCTAACTGGACGTTTGTGCAGAAAAACGTAGGTGAATGCAGATGCTCATAATTCTGTGAATTTAGATGCCTTTTCCTCACAACAAAGATTCAGCAGATTTTTTAAAAGCTTAATTGAAGAAAAGTAGATGTTTTGACAAACAAAATCAAGGTTCTGTTTCTTTTTTCATATGGATGAAAACATTAGACTTGAACAAAAATGTTTTCACATCTTTCATATTGCAGGCTGCTGTGGGCACACTGGAATTTCAGCCAGGAGAAAGATACAAGTACATTACTGTTAACATCACTGATAATTCTGTTCCTGAATTGGAAAAAACTTTTAAAGTGGAGTTACTGAACCCAGAGGGAGGAGGTAAGGCACAGACATCGATCCATTGGTTGTATTTTCGTGATCCATTAAAATCTTACTTTTCTTAGGTGTACTATTTCCATGTTATTTCTAAAGACAAATCAAACACTCCTACATCCCCCGGACAGCTGTAATTTTTCTTAGGAAACAACTGTTCTTCATATATTTTGTTAATCATTGCTGGAAACCACCAGATCCCAAAGAAAGTGCGTTATTACCATGCATTAATTCATGTAAAGACAATTGCAGCTTTTCACATTACATAATTTCATGGTTGGTAATTGGTCAAATAGTTTTTTTATTACAACAAACTTTTCTCTTTTTTTTTTTTCTGGTCCGAAAACTTACAGCTAACTTTGGAAATTCACTAGGCAGGTACTGTCTTAATACAAACCTTCTTTTTGGCCTTTTCAACACCATTGCAAGCACAAAACTTACAGTAAAGTCTCCATTAATTAAGCTTTCTGCAGATTTTCCCAACTTTCTGAAACATGTTTTCAGTTTGTGAGAAAATTTTAGAATAAGAGAGTCTGGGGGCTTTCAGCCCCTGTGTTTTTTTTTTTTTTTTAATTCACATTTCCAATTTCTCCATGACAAACCTCATTTAGGGGTGAGAAAGAGGAAATACAAAGAGGGGACACAAAGAGGGAAAGAAAAGAGAAAACAGGGGTATATGTGTTTCTGTCCTTCTGACCTCCCAATGCTATTTCCAATGTAAAAAATTAAATAAGAAGTGGCATATACAATACTTTTTCTGGCTTTTATCAGAAATCCTGTATACTTTCATATCCAAAATTGAAGCCTTCCTAGAATACTTCCTCTCTTTATGTGTTGTCCAGAAATGTTTAAATTACTTTCTGCTTTCTCTTTATTTATAAATGTATATATGTGTATATATCTGTATGTCTGTCATCTTAAAGTTGCTGAGCTCTTTAGAAATGATGGCAGTGGTAGTGGTGATGGGAACATGGATTTCTTCCTTCCAACTGTCCATCAACATGGTAAGAATTTTCAATTAATCCTATTTTTTATGGCTAACTGTAATATCCCCCATAAGTTACTATACTGACACAACTTGTCATAGTGTTACTTTACTTGCAGTTACAGGTGAATAATTTAGATTTATCATAAAGTTCTGCCAAAACATCTTTTCCCATTTTAATTTAGGCATAGTCTCAATAGCAGTCCGTGTTTAGTGCAACACAGAAAATAGCAACTTCTATACCATCAAAACTACATTGTTGTAAAACACAATATAGTAATTCCAGAAGTACAGTTTGCAAAATTAGTTCTGTTTGAAAATAGTCAAATTTTCTGGTGAGCAAAAGCACTTTTGAAAGTAATTTTAAAATTACCTGTTTGTATGCTTTGATACGTGCTTTATGTTACTTTT
Source organism: Larus michahellis (assembly GCF_964199755.1). NCBI lineage: Eukaryota > Metazoa > Chordata > Aves > Charadriiformes > Laridae > Larus > Larus michahellis. The sequence goes on from NC_133930.1 coordinate 84,169,154, forward strand.
TTCTCTGCATATCAAAAAAACTCTTAAAGAAAAGTAAGTTGCATTAGATTTTTAAAGGTTTTGATTGTTTTTAATTTCTTCTTTTTGAGTTTGTATTTATGTCATGACATACAGAAAACAAAGGTAATTTAATACTAAGAAAAAGTAAAATGATACTAGATGCAGAAATAATATAAAATCTGAGGGAAAACCCTTATCATACAGGACTTCAAATTAAACCCTACAGACCTGAAAATGTTATACTAGCATCCATTGTCCAAACTGAATAATTTATTTCTCTGTGACAGCCTGATTTTCAATTTATTTGTAAATGCAAAGGATTTTGGTTTGCATGTGAGAGTTAACTCTGTGGCTTAGCCACTTTGTGGAGCTCCCTGGGTTTTTTGAAGTGCTGTTTACCTTTTCCTTGCTTCCAGAAAAGGTTTTCGTAAGTGCCAGGCTCTTTCTCTCTCTGAGCAGCAAGTAATCTCACCAAAGACAATCTTTTTAGTAGTAGGATTTACTGGACTTGTTTGGTTTTTTTTTTCTTTGCTTTTTGTTCTGGCGTATGTTAGGATGAGGCGTGCATTCATGTGGTCTCTCTGCTTACCTTGTTTACCACGTGACTCCCCACCATCCTAAATTCTGCTCCATTTTCATTAATTAGACCTGTAATTTTGTTTCTCTTCCTCCCTTAAAATATTCATATTTGTTATATGTTTTTGTTGCATAGTTCCATAGAAGGGCTGCCAGTTAGTTCCTTATCCATGTGGACAGTTATCCTGCATTTCAAAAAATGAAAGACAAAACAGCATGGATCCTCCAGCCATGCTCTCCTGTGTATTTTTGTAACATATTTCTTTAGCTGTTTTCTTTCATGTAAGAAAAGATGCTAGAAAAAATAACTCTTTTTGGCACTTGCACTTAACAGCTAACTTGGGAATTGCATCCCACATCCTTGTGACTATTGAGGCTTCCGATGATGCTCATGGTGTGTTTGAGTTCAGTACTGAGTCACTCTCGGTGAACGGAACTGAGCCTGAAGATGGAGATAGCAATATTGTGCTGCAGGTTAGAAGGCTTTTGAGTCTCGTATTGCTGCGCGGTCCTCTTCTGTCTCTGTTTTTACTGGGCGTTTGGTGATGTTTTTGCCTGAAGTCTATAGGGTTTGTAACAACTTTATCACGCACATCTGTTTTGCCATTTCATGCTGAGTTTTCTAATGTGTATCATTCATCTTGAAGTGAAAATGATGTAATAATAATATCCACAGGTTTAAAATTACCTCTACTTGTTTACATTTGGGGTACTACTACCTTAAAATAACAGTGTTGGTGATACAACAAATACAGCAAAGCTGAAAGAATAAAGATGACACTGTTTTTTTGCAACACAAATTTATTTTTAACCAATTATGTCATGTCCTTGCTTAATTCCATCTCATATTTTTATGTTTTTCTTTCTCATAGAACAAAAATATGCAGATCTATATGTTTTTCACTTAGGTTGTAAGAACGCATGGGGCCTTGTCTCAGGTGACTCTGCATTGGACCATAGCCTGTGATCTTACCAAAGACCTCATCTCTACAGATGGGAACGTCACATTTGATGTTGGCCAAGCGAGAGTGAATATTACAGTACAGGTTTATCCTGATGAAGTTCCTGAATTGGATAAGGTGTTTTCAGTTTTGATCACCAATGTCTCCAGTGGTCGTCTTGGAAATCATACGAATGCAACGTTAACTATTTTAGCTAATGATGATCCGTATGGAATCTTCATCTTTTCTGAGCGAAACAGGCCAATAAAAGTTGAGGAAGAAGCAAAAAATATCTCCCTGACAATAATAAGGCGTGGTGGTCTCCTCGGTACAGTGATGGTAACATACAGAACTATTGGTGATGATGAAGTGTCACCCTTCCTTCCACCTGATGTTGTTAGAGCCACAGAGGGAAAAGATTATATACCCATCACAGGTTTCGTGGTCTTCGCAGCCAATGAAAGTGAGGCCATGGTATTTTTGCCTATTTTGGACGATGATGATCCTGAGAGGTCAGAATCTGTGTTTGTGGAGCTAAGCAGTATTGTTTTGGTCGAGAAAGTACAGGATCGGCCAAGTAAGTATCTTACTTATGTAAAACCTACAGTTTAAATATGAAGGCTGGTATTTGTATTTAATAGGATAAAATGCAACAAGTTAAATGATAAACTTTTTACCTCTGCTGAACTCTGTATAGTTAAGAAATCTCTGAGTTACCTGCCTTGTGGGCTGTTGGCATCTATTTCCTTTAGCTCAGTATTTTGTCAGGGATGGATGCGCATTTCTTTATCCATTTTGCATTGCCTTATCCAACGTTTTTCAGGCCAAATATGTTACAGTTTGGTTTTGTGCACTAATACCTGTTCATCTAGGGTTGCTTCTGCAATGTTCAGTACTAGGAAATAACTAATCTAGGTTTGCTTATTGAAAGCCAAAAAAGTCTTTTAAAAAATAAAGTGGTGTTACCACTTTATTGGTAAGTGGAATTACAGCAACATGTTGCTTTTTAAGTGTAGACAATGTTTGCCTCATCCCTCATTCAGATAAGTTAACATCATTACAGCCTGATTTGTGTTTCAAAGCTTCTTGGCATGTCTAATTGCTGCCTCCGCCTCACATTAATCTTGATGTTAAGGGTAACTTCAAGTATTATTTACATATCCTTCAAATCTTCAACTTCAAACTTCAAATCTTATTTATATATTTCCTTATAGCAAGGGTAAAAATTAAATTCTTCAGAACTGTGTTGATGTTACTACTGGCCTTATGGACAAAGAAATAAATAAATAAGTATTTCAGAGTACCTCACCTTTTAAAAAAAATTATGGCTTGTATGCTCCACAGCAGAGTAGAATAACAAGTTATTAAAAATTCTTATTTTTCTACCATCATATAATTCAAACACCAAAAAAGGTATGTTGGTGTAGTTGTAGTTATACCTCGTGCAATCCTAAAAAAGATAATTTTGCTGAAGGCTAGTGGCGACTAACCACTAAACTCACGTGTATGTCTATGAACCCTATAGCCGTAGATAACATCTTAGGCACACCCTCACTAAGTTTTCTTTATATTTCAGTTGTAAATTCTCCTCGACTTGGATCAGTGGGTGAGACAATAGCTCATGTAATTATCAATGCCAATGATGATGCTTTTGGAACACTTCAGCTTTCAGCTTCAACTGTGCGAGTTGCTGAAAATTACGTTGGACCAATCATTAATGTGACCAGAACTGGGGGGATATTTGCAGATGTTTCTGTGAAATTTAAAGCCATGCCAATAACTGCAACAGCTGGTAAGAAATCAGAATTACAGGCATATGAAGTCTGTGTTAAAGTGGAAAAAGCATACCTTGTGCTTTGAGCAGTCAAAGCAAAGAAGCATATATTGAACGCACTATCATCTAACAACTACCAAAAAAAAGTAGTGAGACATTTACTGACTCTGATTAGCAAATAGGAGTCCAAGCCCTAAGGGAGAGATCATATATCGGCTTTTAGAAAGCTCTGAGACATCATCACTGAAGAATCTAGCAAGAGAGATGTGTGAAGCTGTTAGGGTGTTTGTTTCCCTGGCAGCCCACCACCTCTTCAAAAAAAGAAAAAAATAAAAATAAAACCCACTACAATAGTATATGTAGCTACTATTTAGTCCTGTGTATATATTTAAACCCACCATGCATTGCTTAGGGGAGCTTATTGGAGAGGAAGTGAGAGTTGGGGACTCAGCTGTGAAACAGGCAAAACCCAAACAAAACCCCAGAAGACTTGAACTTCTGAAAAAGGGAGCTTAAGTTCTCCAGTTGGTCCCTGCTACAGAGAAGGTGCATAAAGGAGCAAACTTATGAAATGTGCAGGGTCAAAACCACTTAGTTACAAATCAAACCCACTGTGTTTCAGCTGTGTCCAAAATGGAATAGGCGGGTGGTTCATACTCTGAGAACTGGTATTTTAGTTTCCTTTTTATGTAAGAGACTTTTCTAAATAAATATGTAGCTAGTTTGATGTCAGAGCGTGCTTTCAATTAGTTTCTGAAGCAGAGCTGTTATCTAGCGTGTCACCGTTGTTCGCCTAGACATTCTTAGAGAGAAGTTTGCCTAAACTGAGGTCCACACACAAAGTGTGTCCTTTACTAAAATCTACTTCGACAAAGGTGCTTCTGTTCACTTTCATCTCTTGGAAAGCCATAGAGCAACTAGAAATCAAAGGCGGAAACATCGTGGTAGTGTGACCTTGTCAATGGAGGACAATAATGGAGCTTTTGTAACTGCTTCTTGGTCTGACGCTGCAAACTCTGTTTTGTCCAAGCCAAGTTTTATTTTAATCGATCCGGATATATAAAAGGCAATGGGAAATAAAAAAGACTGCATTGTCTGGGTCTGAAGATAAAGAAGAAACCCCATAAAACTGCGGAGGAATGCATGCATTACTGATGATGTTCAATACACTGAACCATAATGCATTAATATTATGTGTTTTTTATTGTTTTGTTTGTTTCATCTACAAATCCAGGTGAGGACTACAGTGTAGCCTCATCAGATGTTGTCTTACTAGAAGGGGAAACAAGTAAAGCTGTGCCAATTTATATAATTAATGATATCAATCCTGAAGTTGAGGAGTCATTTTATGTTCAGCTGCTGAACCAAACGACAGGAGGAGCCTTGCTTGGATCTTTGACTAGAGCCATCATAACTATTGAGGCTTCTGATGATCCATTTGGATCCTTTGGTAAATGAGCCCTATTTGCATATTTTCTCTCTTCTGTTAACATTTTTACTGCAGATTTGTGGGTGAGCTGTTACTGGGCAACTGAATAAAAACATCCAGAAAACAAAGAGGAAGCCTGGATGAAGACAGTAAAGGAAACGATAAGATAAACTACATTAAACATGTAATTAAGGAGCAATGGTGCTTTAATATAACAAAAAAGTATTATTTAGTCAGCTGGTATAGCAAGATTTTGGAATCTCCCAGTAAGAGATAGGTGGATTGTAGTTTACTTTTTTTTTTTTTAACCTAAGTAAGTGCTGCATTTCTTCGATGGGTTTAAGCCAAAATCTGAATTCTAATATCTGTTGCTTAAATACTTTGATATCTTTTCTAGTTAATCAGGCAAAGCAGATTTAAAAATGTAAGGAAACTGAAAAATATAAAGAGAAATTAAATTACATTCTCTTGTTTTCTGTCAAGTACTTTAGTTTATATTTTGCCTGTTATTATCAATGAAATTAATTGTATATACTTCCTAAATAAGTTTCATTGCACAGGTTTTGAGAAGAGTTTTGGCGATTTCAAAAACGTAATGATATTTTAGAAACCTTTTTTGTTTGTTGTTTGTTTTTTTGGTGGTATTTTTCCCACCTTTTCCTTTGACTTACCCATTTCTCCCTTCAGTAACCTGCTTAATTCTTCTTGTTCCATTTTGTCAGTAGAAGAATGTACAGGAAAGAAAGAAAAAATGTCAAAAATAAATAGTTCCAAATGAGTAATTAATTAACTTAATTCTTAAAAAGTGAAGTTTAAATACAAGGAAGACTTTTATTTGAAACAATTTAGGTGGAATATGTTGATTTATTTATTCAGTAAGTGACATGAAAGCTGCTAAAGTTTCCTTGCTGGGAATAATTTGAAATTGTCTTCTAAGAGCTTAGAAACAGCTCATGGTTAGCCTCAAACAATGGGTATGTTGGAATAGACTTTTTGGATGAGGGCTTAATTTTCATGTTAATTCCCTCTGTAGATGAAAATACTAATACTGAAAGTTTGCTTTTAAGTTTAAACCTGATTAAAAGTGATTTATCTGTGCAAGTAAATACAATCAAGTGAAATAAAACCATGTACTTCATGAGTTGATATATTTACTTTGCATTTCATTGTTAATGAAATGCACCTCTCTCTGCTGTGCTTCAGTTTTTCAGATTACCGAATTCACTGTGGAGGAGCCTGAATTTGGATCAGTAACTGTAAATCTGCCAATAATCCGCAATGCTGGGACACTCGGTAATGTTACTGTTCAGTGGGTTGCTACCATTGGTGGACATCCCGCTGATGCTGACTTGCAGGTGGCCTTGGGTAATATTACTTTTGCCCCTGGGGAAGCCATTCAGATGTTGCTTCTGGAAATCCTGGCTGATGATGTTCCAGAAATAGAAGAAGTAAGTAAAGCAGTTAAGTCTTTCTTGAACAGCAGTACGGTTTTAACTTATTATAGAAATGTGTGCAAAGAAAAACAAGCAATGTTCTGGCAGGAAGATGCAAAAAGTTCAGATTTTACTTCGCTTGTGATTATTGTTAGAAATACCAAAAGTTGTTTAGCTGCATTATTTCTTTTTCTTTTTTTTTTCTTTTTGAGATTGTCCGTGTAGAATTAACTCAGGCCTCCAGTGGTGGTGCTATTGGGTTAGATGGCGTGGCAAATATTATAATACCTGCCAATGATAATCCTTACGGCACAGTTTTCTTTCATCAACCCTTTTATCGAATTCAGGAGCCACTAGAAAGAAATTTGCTTGCAAATATAACAGTCAGGCGAAGGTTTGTATAATGTTTGCTTTATTTATATCTACTATTTTTTCTTTTATTTGATCTTGGCTATAACTTCAAATGTCATGCTCTTCTTGTATAAGTATTTGCATGGATTTCTTGACCTGGCAGCTCAGCCCATTTTTGTTTCATATACATTGTTTTTGAACTTGATCTCTCCTTATTAGAAATATACATAAAGTACTTAAATGTAATCTACATTGTGATGTACAATGTAATCCTAATATACACAGTGGAGTTGAGGTCTCATTTTGCCTATTTAATCATTAAATCATTTAAAGCTGCACAACCGCCTGCTCCTGTGGTGTGAACTGGAGGACAAAATGGGTCAACCCTTGTGGGATGCGAAAAAACAAGAAAAAGAAAACAAACTTTATGCATGTGTTATGGTATCCTGAGGACACCTAGGAGGAAGGATGGCAAAGTTGGGCAGCACAGTTTTTTTGTTCCTTGCCAGCCTAAGAAGACTTAAGTTAATTCCCAGAAACAAATGTTTGCAAACTTGCATCCTTAACAGACTGCTACCCAAGCTGTAAATAATCAAGCTTGCGATCCACAAAAAATGACGACTCAGTTATTCTGGTTCTAACTTCAGGGGAATCCACTTTAATTAGCTATTTGGAACTTTTCAGCAATTCAGAAAGGGACGATCCATTTTGTTCATGTTCATTCTTAACCTAGAAACATACACAACATTAGACATATTTTATCAACTAACATTACATTTTTATTTTAATGTCTTTTAGTGGGGGAAGGTTTGGTCAGCTGCAGATATTTTACAGCACTTCTGAGACTGACGTGGTAGCTCTTGCTATTGAGCAAGGTCAGGATATCCTGGCCTGTTACGAGTCTCCTGTACAAGGAACTCCTGACCAGCCATCCAAGACCAGAGTGAACGTGTCGGCAGCAGGTGACCCGCTGTATGCCTGTGCAACTCAGTGCCTAAAAGAACAAGCCTGTTCAGCCTTTACGTTTTCCAGTGCCTCTGAGATTCCTCTCTGCCTTTGGCTGACAGCAGAGATCAGCCCATTAACTAACACCTCGGGATTCTGGACCTACAAGAAAAACGTCACCAGTGCATCCTCTCTCTTCAGCACGCAGGCCATCGCTGGCAGTGATTATGAACCTGTTACCAGGCAGTGGGCCATCATGCGGGAAGGGGAAGAGTTTGCAAACCTGACAGTTACCATTCTCCCCGACAATCTGCCAGAGTTGGATGAGAAATTCACGATCTCCCTCTTGAAAGTGGAGCTGATGAACATCTCAGCCAGCTTAAAAAATCAACCAACTGTCGGACAGCCAAATACTTCCACAGTTATCATAATGATGAATGGAGACGCGTTTGGAGTATTTAGGATCTACAGCGTAAGTCCCAACGCGACGGAGAAAGGTCTGTATCTTGAAGTAGAAGAACGTCCTCAGACCAACGTGCAGCTGATGATACACAGGACAGAAGGCAGCCTGGGGCAGGTGACAGTGGAATGGCGTGTGGTGGGTGGAACTGCCACCCCAAACTTGGATTTTGTTGGTGTTGGTGAGATTCTGGTGTTCGCTGAAGGTGAGGCAAGGTTTTACATTAGCTTCTGTTTTATAAAACTAAAGAAAAGCAAAAAGAATCTGATAAAAACTCAGTCCTCTGGACGTTTTGATAAGCAATGCCTTATTCTTAGGTTAAATCTCCCTGAATGCTCAGGATACATATTCAAAGTAATATAGTTCATTGGCATATAGAATTATGTTGCAGAACACACACAGGTGTAGTAAAAAAAAAAAAAAAGATGAAAAGTAAAAATATCTGAGTATTTTTTTAAGAAATATTGCAGTGTGCATTGTAAAGATTACCTTTTTGCCAAACAAATAAGGAATAATGATGCTGAAGGTAGTTGTTATATCAAGGAAAATGTAAATGAGAATTAGGCCTAACTGGTCTTTTGTGAACCTTCAGTCAGTACTGTACAAATTTTTCATGGCCTCTCTTTTTAGATTCTCAGATTTTATTGATTCTGTAACATAACAGCATATTAAAAAAAATTCCAAACGGAATGAACAAGTCAATGGCAGACATTACTGAAGTACCACGCAACATGACAGATATATATCTTATATTTTCACAGTCTAAGTTGATTGAACAATTATTTTGAAAGACATTTATGGGTGTAGTAAAGATCCTGGTGTGCTAGCTAGCTTGTTAAATCATCTGCACTCAAAAGAAGGGTTGCCAGCAGTGATTCTGAGGCTGACGTGTAACTGTATTAGTGGTTATAAGTTTAGTAAAAAAGGTTTTCAAAATATTTTGAAAGACAGTGTAGCAAGAAATATATGTATCTTGTAAACTGATATTCTCGTAATCATAAAACACAGTTTATGCACATGCACTGAGCAACAGGATTGTGTTGTAAAGTGTCACAGATTATAGAGGCTGGTAATTGACCACGCTTGCTGTCTACATTATCATCCTTTGATAGTCCAGAAGACAAGGGACTGACACAATGGTAACCCATTTTAATGCATTCCCTGCCCTAGTAAATATATTCAAATTATGTTTATACAGTTGTGTATAAGGTTCATCTTGGCAATTTTTTTACAAGGATGATATTCCCCTTTTCTAAGTTAAATTTGAAAGTCAGAGAACTTATAATGCAAATAAAGAATTCTAGACATTCAGAAATTACGCCTACATTGTTAATTTTTACATAGCATAGTAATTTGATAATTACATTCCCTTAATGTAACTTTACAATAGTAGTTGAATAAAACTTCATAATGACATTCAGTATCTTCTAGACAGGTAAATAAATAAATGTGTTTCATGTCCTTTTTTATATTGTTTAAGTATTTCCTACAAAAGGAGATGATTAAGTCTTTTTAAAAGGTGATTTCCATTTGCATACATAAGAATGTATATGTTCTTCTCCTTGCAGGGGAAACAAAAAAGCTGGTCACGCTGACCATTTTGGATGATCCAGAGCCAGAGGATGATGAAAGCATCATAATCAGCCTGGTCCGTACTGAAGGGGGGAGTCGGATTTTGCCCAGTTTTGACACTGTCACAGTGGTTATTCTGGCAAGTGACAATGTGGCAGGAATCATTAGCTTCCAGACAGCCTCAAGATCTGTTATTGGACGTGAAGGTGGGTTCTTTGTGTTGACCATGCTCAGTTTGTTTAACATCAGCTTCCATCTCCCTGCTTTCTGTTGATAATGACTCGCAGTGGTTGTTTGCATCATGGTTCAGAGAATGCCAGCAAGCAGAAAATAACCATGTATTTGGCATGTATTTTTTGAATTTTTAAGTCTTGCACACATAGCACTTAAATGAAATCTGTGGAAAGGATGAGTACACCAGTTGCAAAACCATTTTATATATCGTCCGTGCTTTCCTTTTTCTGAAGATTATGCCTTGCTTCTATTGAACTTCTACATTTCAAAGCTCCTTTTAGCATTTCTTGTTTTACTAATTTATTCCATATTCCAGAACTGTATGTACCTCCCATCATACACACCTATTAGTAGTCATAAGTGAATCTCGTCTGTCAGTGACTTACAATTCACTTTAAAACTTCTACAAAATGTCCCTGCAGAAAGATTAGGATCACATCTTCCTCCTTCTTGACTCAAAACCCTGCGGTTTTAAAATTTTCTGTTTATGTTTTTTTATGGTAGCTAATTTAGGAATGTAGCAATCTTGCTGTCATCCCCCAGTCGTGACTTTTGGGAAAGAAAAACAATAATTTGATACAGACCAAAGGTTTCTACTGGTGCTTTAAAAGAGCATGTTGGTGTTTGATCTAAGGTTTGATGCAGTTTCGCGTAGGATAATAGCAGAACTAACGGTGGTTGCTTTTGGCAGCCTTTGCTGGAATCTCCATGTATAGCAGTATCCTATTTCTCTGACATGTAAACTGATGGTCAGGGAAAGTTAACAAAACAGAAAATTGCTCTCCACTACTGTGTGCATTGCGTTTTCTGTTTGAAGAAAAAAGTCTGTCTCAAACAAACTGTTCTTTTTTTGATGTTTTGTTTTGTTTTGGGTTGGGATATGTTTTTTTTTTTCCCCAGAACTGAAAGAACATCATAACCGTTTGGTTTTTATCTAGATATGGTTTGTGTTAATTTTGTGCTATTGTGTGCCCAGTTTTCATCCTTTATTCCTCCACATTAACAGTTCTGATCCTCCTGCCAAGCCAGCTGCAATCTGGCAGGCTAAGGAAAACTGTTACTGAGTGCAAGGAATTAATACAAACTGTCTCGTTCCCAAAGGTTACGATGACCCTGAATGCTTTCTACTGGTTAAATATTATTCATAGTATGCTAGAAAATGCTGAGTGTTTGGAGCTTAAATATTCTCCTGTAGTTTGGGAATTACTTGATGCCTGCTCCTCCAGCTTGTGAAAAATAGTGCATTGCCTTACAGCAAGAAAACCCAACCAAACCAAATTCCCTTTGATAAAAAAAAGCCAAGAATGAGCTAAGGCCTTCTGATGATTTCAGTGTTTCTATTTCATTTTCAGTATCAAGTCTTTTTGTTCTGAAAGAAAAATTTATCAGACATAAATCCAAATAGGATTATCTTGTATATCTATTGTATTATAGAACATTGTCTGTTGAGAAAATCTGTATTATGTTCAAGCTGTGAGTATTATTTGTCACCTTATTGAGGGCAAGGGTAGCATTTCATTCCAGACAGCGGCATGCAACTGTTGTGTGGCTGCAACTGTATTAGGGGAAAATGCAGCTTGAAATAAGGAAGAGGAGGATGGCTGAGGCCCCCATCGTCTCCCTGATAATGTAGAAACCTAAAGATATGCATAACATAGTTAAATAATGAAAAACTTAAAACAAAATAGTGAAATTAGCCTAGTAACACTTTTAAACTTGAGAAATCAATTAGTACTTGTATTAGTATTTCTTTCTGGATGGATGTACCAAAGATTTTAGTAAAACTGACCAAGAAACAGGTCAGTAATTAACTACTTGGGGTCTGTAATGATGACGAATTGTACTTCAGGTTTCCTAGTGTTTGGATTACAGTGCTTTCTGCGTCACAAAGCGTTTTGTCCCAGTCTTCAGTGAAAATTCGTTGTATTACATAAAGTTATATTGAAATAAGCTTTGGCTAAATTGTACATTCTGTAGTGGTACTAAAGTAACCATTTTTCTGTTAAATATTCATTTGTTCACAATGGATGTGCAAAATTCTCAAATAGGATAGGGTGGATTTCAGAGCAGTGTGAAGCGATTTGATAAATTAGCCTCAGGGGGACCTGGAACCTGGCAGTCTGTCCTCGGGTATCTAACTGTAGAAGCAGGACCCTTGTGATGTCAATAAATTTTGAATTCTTTTATTCTCTTAGTAGCAACAAGTAACAAGACAAAGATATGAACGCTGGTATATCTCAAAGGCTTAACTGAAGTTTGAAATATTGGAGCTGAATAACAAGTACTAATTCTATTTATTTGAAAATGGGTGTATACAATTCTTCAATGACTTCTTCACGGTTTTATATTTTAATTAATTATATGAAGATCTCTTGAAGTTAATTGTTCATACATCTCATCGGTAGCCAATACACATGCATCCCCTTAGTATTTCCTTACCAAAAAAGAACAAATCTAGAAAGCGTTCAAATTGTTCCTGCCAGTTTTAGCTATGCAGTTCAGTCCCACAATATCATACAGCATGCACTACTTGTGTAGTTCGCAGACAGGTATTGCTCTTCTGTTTGTGCATGTTTGGATGGGCATTTACTTTCTAAGTTATCCATGTGTACCAGGTGCCCTCATATTTTGGTAGGTCTTTGTAAGAGTGAACAAAAACCAGAAAAAAAACAGGAGGAAAGCTTTTAGGTCTGGATTTTTTGTTTCAGCATTAAAAACAAATGTGTTATACAACTGCTGTGAAGCTCACTGTTAAAAATAATACTGTTTTTCAGAAAAATTATTTTTGATTGTGATGCATGTTTTTGGCTTCTCATTTTTATAATTGATGTGTAGGAGAGGAACCCCCAAGATATATGTGTCTTATCCCTTGTTCCTAGGAGAACAACTGCAATTCCATATTGTTAGAACTGCCCCAGGACTGGGAAACGTGACTGTTGAATGGAAGATAGTTGGGCATAACGTAAAACAAAATTTTGAAAACTATTCTGGAATGCTCTTTTTTCCTGAGGTAAGTCCATAAACAAAGCTAACGGCTACAGGAGAATATTGTAATTGGAACTGAGCTGAGAAAACAAGTGTGTTTTATAGCAGTCTTTGTTTCTTGATCTGATTATTTACTTACTTCTTTACTTTTGGAGTTCTAAACTGGAGGGAGTTTATAGTTTTTGATACTTTACATTTATTAAAGGTGTTTTTCAAAATATGTATGATACAGTGGTATTACTTCCATTTTACACAATAATGACTAATCAGTTTATCAATAAAATAAATAGGAGACATTGAATGCAACATTGTATGTTCACTTGCTGGATGACCATATTCCTGAAGAAAAAGAAGAATACCAGATCATCCTATACAACATCAAAACAGAAGGTAATGCAGGACTGAAGGTTGCTATAGCTTAAAACTACCGTTTAGTATTGTAATATTTTCACATGTATTAATCCATTTTGAAAGTGTCGGACCAAGCAGACTGTAACTGGTGTCAACTACGCTGAGTTCATTCACATTTTAGTGAAACAGGTTTGATCTTTATGTGTGTATGGTGAGTATATATGTCTGTGTGTGTGTATATATAAATATATAAACTCCACAGTCTTTGCAGTTTTTCTTAGTAGTTTTTAAACCTGATTTAATTTTGCCTGGTTAATTCAGTGATTATTTGCTTCCCTTTAACTGAGTACAAACTTGAGCTTACTAATGTGTTCTAGATACAATTGCCATGAAATAAGCAGATATTTTTATCTTTTAAAGCAATCTTGTCATGCTGCAAGCTGACTTTCTGATCTGTCTCTCAATTCAAGGAGGTCAGAGTATTTTATTCTTGCCATTCAAATTATAATGAGAAAAGAAGCATGAAACTACGTCCCTTCTGAAATACCCTTTGCTAAACTGAAATTAACGTCTAAACACCAAACTAAATTGACATGGATTGTGTTGCTGCTAGGTGCCTTACCAGCTTGCCAGAATCATTTGTGGACTCTTGTAATCCATCAGGATAAGCATAAATTAAAACACCAACAATTATTCATCATGTCAACGGTTGGAAAAGGGGGCAATTTCTTAATGGAATGATTGAAAAGTTAAATATAGTTTTAACTTTCAGAGTTAATTCCTGGGAAAACTTCATGTTTCCTTTTACAGTAGAGGAATTTTCGGGAAGTTGATATCTGGCACTGGCCCATTAAGTTTTCTCATTCCTTAATATGTTTTTGTGGCTCTATAATTAGTATGCATACAATTTCTGTTGTGATTATATGTTACTGTATTTGTTATAAGTGTAAATGTATATACATTCCACACCATCCATAAACTTCAGTGAGCGTGTCATGCGTTTGTTTTAATTTCATTTGCACTGTTACTGACTGTCATTTGGATGCAACAATAGCAGTAATATAAGAGAAAAAAACCCCAGTTGCCTAACACTTTGTTCACTGTAGGCCATTGTTTCTTTTGCAGGAGTTTCTTCTTCAGGTGCTGCTATTTTGGACAATCAAGGATATGAAGCTGTTCTGACAGTAGAAGCTAGTGATGAACCACATGGCGTCTTGAATTTTGCTTCCCCATCCAGGGTAGTTTTAACTCCAGAGGAAAACAAAACGGTTCAGCTTTTTATTAACAGAGAATTTGGATCTCTAGGTTTGTATAAAACTCCAAGAGAAAGATAGTTCTGTTTTGGTAATCATCAGGCAAATGAAAGCCATGGCAGGGAGGCTGGAAATTTTGAAAAATCTTGGGTAAAGTCGATATTTTCAGAAGTTCTAGGCTTCTTACTGCAGGCTTGGAAACTAAGTTTTAGTTAAAACTGGAGCGACAGCCCTCATTTGCACAGCAAGAAGTCCGGGAGCTGTGATGTAACCAGTTAGCTATTGTGGTTACTGCCTTTATCTCTAATGAATCTGTCCCAAAGTTTTAGCCTATCCAGAAGGAATAAAAAACAAATGAGAAAAGGAGCTTGGTTGGAACGATCATTCCTGCATATTTCCCCTCTAAACTTCCCCAAGTTGGCAGCTTAGGAATGTCCCATGGAAAAAGCTGCATTCACAGCACTGAATTCAGTTTGTGTCTCCTCTGGGAATTTCTTATTCCTTTTTAAATCAATTTGTCTTTTAACATCCATGACATTAAGTAGTACTTAATTCCAGAATTCAATAACGTGCTGTATGCAAAAGTGTTTTCTTGTGTTTTTTGCCTGAGAATTTCAACTTATACTGCACGCTAACATGTAATCATTTCCTGTTTACCTTTTTAGACTGTATTTAGACCTCAGTGATAACCCCTCTTAGTTTCTTGTTATATTTGTTTTGAAGTGAAGTGACCAGTTACAATGAATATTCAAGATCTGGACACACCACAGATTTGAAGAGGCTTTTTAACGACATTTCTGTGTTTTCCCATTTCTTTTTTAATATCAATGAGTATCTAATTTACTTTTGAAACACTACTCAGGAAACTAATGCTTTAAGAGAAGTATCCATGCTAAATATAAGACGTCTTACTTAAAGTCCATCATTATTTATTAAAACTAAGATTCTTTTATACCTTATATTTTATTTCATACAGAGTAGCTTTGAATTTCATCTGTCATTTTATCTCCAGGATCACTGTCTTTAAATTTGCAACTTGACTTTCCCTGGCAGATTAGTGAGACATTGCTTTATTATAAAAATAATTATGTCTAACTTTTTTCCCTCATAACATTTATCACTGTGTCCCCTAATGTTATCCTTTATTGAAGTCTATGTCAGTCTGCCTGGGAAGGAAACTAGATTTATTAAGCTGTATTTCCCAGCACTGTCTTTAGAGCCTTTCTTAGATATCAGTCGTTCCTGAAACATTCTACTTCCCTTGGCACCAAGCCTGATGTTAATAATACATTAGATGTCCTAGGTAGTACTTCAGCAACGTAATATTTGTGGTCCACAGCACCTCAAATATCTGAATATATTTGGACCTAATGCTCTTTGGGTCCTGTGATGTTGGACAAATCGCCGAAGGCTGGGCCGAAAGCACATTAAAAACAGTAACAAAGTTCCCTTTGCTCCAAATTAATCTTTTAATCCTCTGTTTTGCAGTTATGCTTTTCATTTGGTGGGTGAGCATTTGATCTCTTTTCTTTGTCTATTCCAGGGAACATTACATAAGAACTGAAAAAAAATTATTTTTTTTTTTGTCACAAATTAAACAGGTGCTATCAATGTTACGTATGCCACAGTTCCAGGACTGCTCACATTAAGTAATCAGACAGAAGGGACCTTGGCTGAACCAGGAGCTGATTATATACCTGTTTCTGGCTCACTAATTTTGGACGAAGGAGAAACATCGGCTGCCATAAATATTACCATTCTAGAGGTAAACAATAAATCTTTTCATTCTATCCTGACCTATATGACATCAGAGGAGGAACATTTTGAAAGGTAAAGCTTGCAACCTGTATATTACTTGAAGCTTTATACTTCATTGTAATTTAGAAAGACAGTTTTTTTCTTAAAATCACAGAAAAATCACAGACAAATAATAACAGAAAACAGCTCTATCTGTGCATAAATGAAATTTATCTGCCTCATTAAGACTTCACTGTCTGATATGTAGAACAGTGTAATTCATTGCCTGCTACAGAATCCTGCTTTCTCAAAGGTTTACACCTTTAAAACTGGGCAGAGTTTATTCACAAAAGTAGTTTAGTGTCACCACAGAGTCTTTTTCATGAAATCAAATGTCTTCATAATTCATTCAAGATAACAAATTTTACACCCAATAACAGTCTTTCAGGAAAATGAAAAAGAAAATATTAATTCTAGCATTGCTGTAATCATAGAGACTTCTACTGTGTTGCTTTTTGGTGACTTCTTTGATGACAGTTTCTTAAAGGCAAGTGAAAAGGGGATGTACTGGATTTGTGTTTTGCAGGATGACGTACCAGAGGTGAAAGAATTCTTCTTGGTTAACTTAACTTCAGTGGAACTCATCATGAACCATTCAACTTCATCCCCACCTCGACTGGGTAAAACAACTTACACAGAATTGTCTTTGGCTTTCCTTTTATATGAATTGCATGCAGATTATATTACTGTGCTGTATTATCATATGATATCTGATCATATGAATATGAGACAGCGTATTCAGAAAGAAACATTGTAGAATAACAAACATATTCATTATTACACTTGCTGCTTACTTTTCTAAGCTCTGTAAAATTTATAAGGCAATTTTCATAGTGGAGTTAGTAATTAAAGTTGGAGAGCACAATTATCTGAAAAGTTTTATTGGCAGTGTGTTAATCTGATTTTCATTTCCAAGTGCATAATGGAAACAAAAATGTCAAAAAAATACTTTGTGCAATTACTTTGTTCACTCTTTTAAAAGGCTCTTTTTATTACCCTCTATTGTATTTACTTTTAGGAGCCATATCCTATGGTTTTCTTACTCTTCCAGTGAACTTAATTTATCATTTGCTTAGTTCTTCATTCTGCTTCTGTGTGCAGTAGCATAGCTGCCATTGGCTTTAAGGACAGCTGGGTTATCCTGTGGTGCTAGAGACTAGTTACACTGATTATTTCTAACATCTTCTTCGACTCTTTTCCCTTTTCTTTGCATGCCTGTTGAAGTGACAGAGTTAATTCGTTACAGATTGAAAGGTAACTTGCAAGACTCGTTGCTGATTTGTGGAGACTGAGCTGTGATTAGTCGTGTCTGAAATCTAAAACATAAAAAGAGTAACAGAAAAGTGCAAAGGATTTTTCGGAACTGAATTGTGCCGAGTGCTGTGTAGTCTCACCTTCTGTTGTAAAGGGTTGGAAGTCTCTTCAGTCATGACCATTCAACCCTGCTGTGATATCTGCATTGGGTTAGATGTACTTAGGATGAACAGATAATAGTTTAACCCATGAGGCAAAAACTTGTCCTCATTGTAAAATGTCACTACGAATGCTGTTATCAGGCTATTTTCTAATCTTGTTTCCCCTGTTGGTATATTTCGATTTGTTATGATTTAAAATTGAACCCCTTGTCGGTACAGTGCATTTATCTAGGATTTCCAGCAACACATACAAGATATTTGCAGTATTTCTAGGAGGTGTCTACCATCAAAGGAGGTGGGTGTTCTGCACGTGATACAGGCGTGTGCAGTCAATCCCTCACATCAGGAATACGTTGCATGTGCTGTTCCTGTCATGGCCACGTGCATGCATTACAGGGAGAAGGTCTGTGATGTAGAGTTGAACATGCTGAACCTAAGCGCCCTTTACTTCTGATCTGAGTTTTCACTGAGAAGGAGCAGAGGCAGTTAAGTGTGAAGACAGTTCTGTTGTCTTCTCCGTGCTCCTTTTGCCACCATCTTCTAGAAAAGGTGGAAGAAGGAGCCTGACTCAAATGCCAAAGTGCAAGGGGTTAAAAAAAGGGAAAATTACCAGCAGCTAAGAATGATGAAAGAAAAAGGAATAAACTTAATGGACGGAAGAAAGTGCTAAGCTGGCGTGGACGGGCAGGGGGCATGAGGGCAGGGGGAGGATGCCAGACCTGCAGTAAGAAGTCTGATGTTGAAAGCAAAGAATTGCAGCTCCTGGGTGAACTGCTCTGGCTGTGACACAACAAGGGAAAATGCGGGTTAGGAGCGAAGCTGAAAGGTCTGTCATCGCTAGCACTCCCTCTGGATTTCTAAACCTCGGTAACATTTCTGCTGCTTCTGTAGAGGTTTTGCAGCTACTGCTGGTCTTCATCACTACCGCGTGGTGACAGCGTTGGATTCATGGCAACGACCTTTTACTTTTATTCAGTTTTATCTGAATTGATAGAAATCTTTCCTGTGGATCTAAATATAGTATATTTACAGATTCAGTTTGGTTGTAGAAATTGTCATTGTTTTCTTCATTTCTTTTTAAGACTAATTAAAATGAAGTTGACGTAAATTAAGGTAGTAATGAGGTGCTGTTGTCTTGAACAAATTAAGACACTATTTTGTCAGAAGAATCAAGTTCTGACTGTCAAATTCTGGTCATTTCTGGCATTAATCTATTATTCAGTATTTTCACAGTGCAACATACACAATAATCTTTCAGAGTTATTGTGAAGATGCATATGTCTTTATGGAGGAATAGAAAGTTACAGTACATAAACAGACTACAAAGAAATTAATAGTTCTGTATTTGTAGCAGAATCTGAGGTGTGTGCCGGTAAAGTTTATGGTCAGGCACTGAAACATAAACAGGAGATGAAATACTGGATCATTTATTTTCCTTTCTTACTCATTTTTCCTCCCATATTCAGAATGGCACAGTCTGAAAAATGTTGAGTGTCATCATATTAAACACACACAATGAAGATGAATTAAGATTTCCATGACAAATTTTTGGTATTTCCTAATTTTTCTGTGCTGTGTTTTGCTTTCTAAATTTTCTTTAGTCTTTTTTGTATGCATTGTTAAATGTAACAGTGGTAATTCAAGGCACTGTGTTGCAGTTCTAATAGCAAGGTAGTAAGGATAGATTTTCTTTAAGCCTTTCCAATTATCTTGCGCAGTACCATTTTGGAAACAGAAAATTATGTATTTCTTCTAGAAAATTAGTAGAGATTCAATAAATGCTTCTATTATTCTTGAAAATCATGCAAATGGACTTTATTGTTCTTTCATTTTTACCCTTCTGTTTTCCATTTTAGATGTGGAAGGTTTAGCTTCTCAAATTATTATTGATGCTAATGATGGAGTAAGCGGAGTCATTGAATGGGAAAGTACCAAGTAAGTCTTGTCTCCTTGGAGAACTCACTGTCTCTCTCATTGGCGTCGCCCCATTATTTTCATTACCAGTTAGAACGCCTTTTAAAAATACAGGGCCAGATCTTTGAGATGGCAAAGCATCATTCAGTTCAGTAGGATGGGGACGTGTAATTCCCACACCAACATTTACAGTACATTTACTCAGGAGTCTTTTGCTAGCATGTACTTACTTTCACTGCTTGCTTACTTTCGCTCCCCCAGCCTCCATCCAGCGCTTCAGCCTCTGCATCCATGTAAGCACACTCACTGGCATCTGCCAGATCTTTTTCTCTGATTAATTTCCAGGAGCTAGGAGGAACGCATCCATGAGCATAGGCTTAATCTGCCACCAATAAGCAGGAAAAAAAGCACAACCTCCTATAGCATAATTCCATTTAGATAGGAAACAAAGATAAAAAAGTTGTATTAGACAATTGTAATGATGCTGGTACTGTAGTGATGCCTTTTTCTTATAAAGCAGAAGGAATTATTTGAAGTGAAAATAAAACAACTGTGTACCAGCTCATTCAAACGAACATGCTCAGTGAGCGCTGAGACTTTTTCTTGCTTTGTGTTTTAGTTTTGAAGTTAATGAATCTCACGGGCACCTGACAATAATGGCATACCGAAACAGAGGATCATATGGCAATGTGTCTGTATTTTTTTATGCACAAAATTTGGAGGCACAGCTGGGTTTGGACTTTAATGTGACTTCAAGGGTAAGAAGCAAATCTTAAATCTAATACTTTTAATTTCTTCAGCTTCCTCAAAAGAATGTCTTCTTGTTTATTGTGCAGAGTGAGCAGTGGTGCAGGTGGATTTTTCAACTTGTTTCAATTGCTTTGGTCATCTGAATAGAAAGAGAAAATTAGTCATCTTATTTTACTGCTTTTTTTTCTTTTTAAATTCTGAAGTATTTTTAAATATAAGACACATTATAAACTTTGAAACATCTATCTCAAATACAATCCTGCCTAGACAGGAGCATGTAAGATTTCATATTTTCATATAAGTTTTGATATTTTTTTACAAAAAAACTTTCATTTTACAACGTGCTGAACATTTTTGCTTCTGTTTCAATCAGTTTATAAGCGATATAGAGATTGTAGCTCTTCTTACCTCCTCTTCATTCCTACTTAAGACAACTCAGTTTACCTTAGTTGAAAAACTTTGTGTGTATTAACAGCTGTTGAATATTCAATGCTTTCTGTGTTTTGGTGCTAGACTCTTTTTTTTGCTGACGGAGAAAGGAATAAATCTGTTGTTGTTACGATTTTTGATGATGATATTCCTGAAGGTGATGAGAAGTTCCAGTTAATTTTAACAAATCCCTCTCTGGGGCTGGAATTAGGGGAGAACACAACAGGTAAAACTTGGTTTTGATGTTCTTATTCTTTGGAGTTCTATGGCAGTCATTTTAATTCAATTCTTAATAATCATATTTCATAAAACAGCATTGTCCTGCTATGGTAGATCTTTATAATCCTTTGGAAAGTTCTTAAACATCTCTGTGAAATCTATTCAATTAACAAGATAATATGTAAAATAAGGAATCAGAAAGAGCAAAAGTGAGCTTTTTAATAACAGAGGCTAGATTCTTCCTGTCTAGAAATCTTCCTAGATAGAGTAAAATACTTACATATTCTCTTCATATTATATCACGGACATAAAAGAAGTTACACTCAGGGAGTATAATGATAGAACGAGGGGTAATGGTTTTAAAGTGAAAGAGGGAGACTTAGATGAGATGTGAGGCAGAAATTCTTCGCTGTGAGGGTGGTGAGCCCCTGGCCCAGGTTGCCCAGAGAAGCTGTGGCTGCCCCATCCCTGGAGGGGTTCAAGGCCAGGTTGGACGGGGCTTGGAGCAACCTGGGCTGGTGGGAGGTGTCCCTGCCCAGGGCAGGGGGTTGGAGCGAGATCATCTTTAAGGTCCCTTCCAACCCAAACCGTTCTATGATTCTATGATTCTGTATATACGCTAAGGGCAGAATGGATTTGTCTTTTTATGTATTTTATTTCTATGTATGTGCGATTACAAAAATTAAAACGTATTTCCATTATTTATTTCTCAAAAGCCACAATTACTATACTTGCCAGTGATGATGGCCATGGAGTTTTGTCATTCAATAACAGCGATCACTTCTTCCTAAGAGAGCAAACAGCTCTGCATTTGATGGAAAGTGTTGCAGTATTAAATATTATTAGAGAACCTCCTCAGGGGATATTTGGCACCGTGACTGTTCAATATCTTGTAAGTGAAATTAATTCTTCAGAGCCATCAGTGGATTTGACCCCTTCTCAAGGATATATTGTGCTGGAAGAGGGAGTCAGATTCAAGGTAATATGTATGATACTTATTACCAAAGAAGTGAAGAAAGCTTTTTTGAAAATACTGGAAAGATTTCAGAAATGTCTGTGTTTCTTCTTGTATTTACTTTTTTCTCTTGTTTTCCTTCATTCTCAGAGCAAATTGAGTCATGAGAGAGGGAGTGCATAAAAGTTAAATGTGCTCTTCTGTACATATTTCTCTCTTTGTAATAGAAAACAATATAATGAGTACATAATGTTTATGTATACATAGGAATATTACTTTGTTATGTATTCAGCATGTAGCTGAAACACAAACTTTGAAATGCAGTGGTAACGTACAAGCATGAATAGTTAAGCTTGATGTAAAAATCCCATTCTGTAATGTGATACTTCAGCTGGTGTGAAATGAACAGAGTGTGCTGTGACAAATGCAAAAACTAAACAGCTCTCACAGCCTTAGGAATAGAAAATGACTTATTCTTCTGGGAGTATTAAACTCACTGCCTCTGTACTGTCCCCACAAGAATGTCAGCTAGAAACTGAGCCAGCTAAAGTTTGTGAAATCCTGACCCTTCTGAAGTTTAATGGCCGTTCGTTTATTTTATAATTTAATTTAATTTAATTTAATTTAATTTAATTTAATTTAATTTTGTTTTATTTTATTTTATTTTATTTTATTTTATTTTATTTTATTTTATTTTATTTTATTTTATTTTATTTTATTTTATTATTTTGTCAGTGAAGCTAGGGTCAGCAACAGGTTAGTATGTTATGGCTAGGGGAGTAGCATCTGAAACAAACCTTTCTGGAAACACTGATTTTCAATTTCTGAACTTTAAATGCATTTGGAACTGCAGTGCTGTCGAGAGTAGCAGATCTGTGGGAAGTCAAAGACTTCTTAAAACAGTCTCTAAATATGTTTCATTGCAGAAGTAAACAGGGATCTAGAAGTCTGTAAGCTCCAGTTTAGTTCCAGAAGCATCATTACTAACTTTTTTTAGTGCATCTGTGTGACTTTTGCCTGTTTGGGTAGTGGGAAGGATGGCAGCGAGCCCCAAATGATAGTGAAAACAGCTACCTCTTTCTAGATAATTCTTTGCAAATTTGAGACCACCTTGAGAGGATCCTGTTCTCATCCACAGTGGTGCCGTAGAGGGAAAGAAGCATCAACATCAGAGAGAGTATTTCAAATATCCCTCTGTTATTGCCTTTTTTCCATCTTTCTTCCCATCAAAAGTAGTGGGATCGCCCTGTTGCTCTGGAGCTAGCTTAGTTGCCAACTAACGTAAATTAAAACCAATGTGGCTGAGCTGTGTTAGGAGATCAGGTAGCTGTACTGGGACTGTCAATTACCGAGGAATGTGCGGAATGAGTAGAGAACCAAAGTATGAAAAAAGGATCAAAAAGTACTATGTTTCAGAGGGCCTTAGAATGAGAGGAGAAAAAAGGAGATGGGGAGGGAGGAAAAAGCGGATATGCTTGTCTTATTTTTTCTCCAATGGAGGTCACCAGGAGGATGGCTTTAGAACCTCATGGTCTGATAAGGTGGTGCCATCATTAAGGGTGAAGTCTCAACAACTTTCTGTGCTCGTTTTCTTGTCAGACACTGCATATTTCCGCAATACTGGATGAAGAACCAGAAATGGATGAGCACTTCGTTGTCACCCTCTTCAATCCAACTGGAGGAGCCAGGCTGGGCACAAGAGTGCAAACTATGATTACCGTACTACAGAACCAGGCTCCACTGGGGCTCTTCAGCATCTATCCAGTTACAAATAGGTACTAGACACTGATTCAGCTAAAATGAGGTTTTTCATATTCAGTGGAGGTGGTATCTCTCTACAGTTTTGATTTCAATGAACCTTTTTAAAGAAATTCAGTGATCCAATTGTAAAACATTTGTCATTTTGAAAAGTACACTATCTGTCAAATACTAGTACTGCTATACAGAAGAACAGAAAAACACTTAAAACGGACTATTCATCATTAGAAATGTCAGTTTCTCTATGGGTTTTTTAATAAAACAGTACTTCATTAGTCCCTAAACGTTCCACTAACAGTAGTCCATGTTAGGAGCTCCAAACCTCAGGTCAGTGCCCAGGGAGTCATGCATTTTATAAGTTTTTTTTGTTTTTAAGCTTGTGTAAAATACACGTTCCCTCAGGTCTGTTTTGCAGAAGCAAACGAACCATATGGAATGACATATTCAAAAATCATTCAGATTAAACTGTACAACTGGTGTGTTAAGTTTCAGGCTGTTTTAAAATTTTGTTTAATTTCCTATGATTTTGCCAAGGTCTTGTGGTAAGGAACATTGGACAACCTTAATTAATGTCGTTATCAGTCTGTCAGATAGCAAAAACAGTGATTAATATTTCCTTTTTATTTCTGTTGTATACTCTGCATTGGAATTGTACTGTAAGAATCTTACTTGTACACTATAAAAATAATACATTTTTTCTTTATTTTCACAATTCTCACATTTAGGACAAATTTCTTCATAATTGAAGAAGCCAACACTACAGTTTATTTGAAAGTTTCACGGAGTAATGGTCTGAACGTGTCCGTGAGCGTTGAGTGGGAGACGTTGTCGGACACCGCATTTGGCATCAGTACGTTCACCTTATTGAGAGCATCCACTGCTTCTGTCGGAGTGGAGATAGCAAGAGACTAGCCAAACATACAGGAGATGTAACTTTGGAATATAAATCCACGTATTCAGACTTGATCACATTAATTAATATTTTTCTGAGCATGTGCTGATAACGCGTATAGCTGCTCACTAACCCAGACTGAAACTAACACGTTAAAAGAAGGAAATGCCTGATTTTGAACATGATGAATACCCTGGCTCAGCAGCTCGTCTAACCCCTGTGTGGGAGTGGGAGTTTAGCTCTTGGAGTTTAGTTCTGACAACTTAGTGCTTTTTCTGTAAGGCAGTTGGACGAGTTAGGCAGTTTAAGAATCTTAGTGCCATGACTGCGTGTTGAGATGAGGGGGAGAAGGAGGACAAACACATACGTTTTGTAATTTCTTCGTCACTTTTGTCGCTACTTGCTATCTATCTAGCTAATTTTCTCACGAGCTGAATTCCAAATTGAATCATTCAGAATCAGACTCAAATTGCCTACGCATCTTCCATATGCAACTGTAACATGTGAAGAATACATTTATTGTTTAACTCTCATTACATCCTCAGTACTGTAACATTTCTGTTTATTTACATACACTTATACCAACTATGTATAGACAATGTCAACATTTCTCACAGCAGGTCTGGTTTTTGCAAGTAAATAATGAAAATGGAATTGAAAAAGGCCTCAGTAATAAATAGTATTTTCTTTTACTATTTTTCAGGGGGTAGTATCAGCGTCCTGTCTGTCTTGCAAAGTTTTGTGGAAGAGTCAGCGTCTACCTGGTGCTTCTTTACGTCAGGAGATGTGCTGTATGGCATTCTGTTGCGTACGCCTCCAGCTGCGTTTTCTACTGTCTACCGGTGGAAAGGAGTTTTTGTTCCCGTCGAGGTAAATGTTTGCTTGTGAACACCAAGCATGCTACTTAATAGAGAATTTAAGCCTCAATTTTACTTTTTTATTCCTCTCTCAGAATTTCAGTATGTGGAATCCTAAGAGCTGTGTGTCTTTCCAAATCCGTGCCTCTCCCTACCTTGTGATTACTCACGGAGGAGACAGGCAGGGAGCTTCCAACAGCAGTGTGTACGCATTCCCGCCTGGACGCAGGCTGTTGAAGGTAAATCCGTTTTACTTCCAAAATCATAAAACAGCGAGGTTGGATAAGACCTCGGGAGGCCCTCCGGTCCAGCCATGTTTTAGAAAAAAGCACTCCGTGCTCAGCTAGTTTGGGGCCGTAACACTCTGCAGGGCTTCAATGATGTAAGTTTTTACAGCTGGTTGTCTACTGTGTTTTTATATTTATATTTTGGGCATGAGGTAAAATGGCCTGGGAAGTGCGGGAAGAAATTGAGGAGCAATCAAGTCATAGAATGTTTTCTGAAAAATGTATGATAAGTTATATTAATTGTGTAAATTAACCCCACGTGTATAGACATATTTTTTTAATTTTAAAATTACATGTATGCAATTTTATATATAGTTTTATATGTATTTTTGCAATTTAAAAAAATATGTGTATATATGTATAAACTTGTCACTTGAAGTGACTTCCAAACACCATTTTTGTCGTATTTCCCTCACAGGTACAGACTCTCTCTATTCTGGATATCAGACAGGTGAAACATTTTGCGGTGGATGAAGAAGACTATTTGATTTTTGTGAGCCACACAACCAGTTCCAGTTCCATCCAGGTTAGAATACACTTGTCTTCCCTGTCTTTGATGTGGGTAGTTTGGTTGGGTTTGAGTTGGAAATACGTAGTTTTCATCGTGACAATGTCTCTTCTCTTGGTGCTAATTATGAAGATATAATGTCAAAAAAATAATTCATATTTCCACAGGTTTTTCAGTGGAATAAAGATAGATTTGTGCTGCATCATCAGCTTCCACTTTACAGAGCTCTGAACATAGCCTTGTTTCCTAGAGGTGGCGTTACGTACCTATTAGTTTCTTTGTCAAACACCAGCCAGAATGTGCTCTTGTACCAGTGGTTGAATAATGAGTTCAGGAATCTTCATCAATTACCAGCAAAAGAAATAAAACATATGGAGGCCTGGATTTCTGGATCTGATATCTATTTAATTACTGCGAAAGGTATTTAACACTGGGTTTGCTGAGTATATGCTGGCTTGTTCGGTAGCAAAGGCATTTGGGGTAAAGGTGTTTAGATAGGGATTAGAGTCCCACTGGGGACTGACGATTCACTGATAAGCATTTTATCAAAGTAATCTCTGTTTTGTCCCTCAGAAAAGAAAAGCATTGTGTTTATTCTCAAATACTCATGACACTAAAGAAATGTTTTCCCAGGAACAATAGGAAATAATAACTATCCATCTAGCTGCTGATTGTACCCTTCCTAAACTTTTCTGGGCTTTGTGATATGCAAAGATCATTGGACAGCAACATACATGTGTTTTTTATTACAAGCATGACATTTTAGTCATTGTTTTGTGACGGCATCCTTACGCCTATTGAAATGTTTATGTTACAGCCCATAGGTTTCTTTGCAATTGGCTGTTGTCTGCTGGCAATCTTAGTGTTCTTCTATGTGAGTGTGTGCAGAAAAGCCCTTAAATGATATCAGTGGTTGAATCATCCCATTGAGAACAGTCATACTATGGAGTTATGCGCCAAGTTAAAGGGAAGATACGATAACTGGTCTCGCTTCATAATTCAAGCCGCCAAACTCTGCCTTTTGAGTGGCCATCAGTGTGCAATTTAACTAACAGACAGGAAAATAATGCGAGTTTTGTCATTTTGCTCCTTTGTAGAATCTGGAAATTCTTCTGAGATTTTCATCTGGGAGACAGGGCAGTCTACCTTTAGACACTTTCAGTCTCTTCCAGTCTGCACTGTAAGAAACATCCACGTTTTCATGCCTCCTTCAGGTTTAGGTAAGACTTAAATGACAATATTTGTTCAAATCCTAGTTTATAATGCTGGAATTGCAGAAATATATGTGCTCATTTTTTCTTATTATTTATCAGATTTCAAAAGTTACTAAAATCGTTGCGCTACCAAGGGCATTTCTGGCATTACAAGGAGAACTTTAAAATACATCACTGACTATTTCCTTTTTGTATTCCTTGCTCAATGTAGTTCACATCCTCCTATCTGGTAAGGACACAACGGTGCTGTATTCTTGGAACTCGGAAGGGAACCAGTTCTCTCCAATGCTGGAAGCCCCATATGCGCATCATATCACTTCAGCTACTGCGAGGTCTCTGAACTCCAGCAAGAGCTTGATTGCTCTGTCCGTAGAGTCCAGATCCCAGATTTATGAGCTGACCGCTATCTCCAACCAGTCAGACTTTATACCTAGGTAAGGCTTTTTTGTTTCATATAACTTTCTCCCAGCTTTTGCACTTCTTTTTCTGTGACATTGTTTTTGTTACAGTGGAGAGCATTATATTCTTCTTTGTGTGGTGTGCTTATTAACACTAAAGAGAATTTTTCACAGGTAGGTTTAAGATAACCTGAAGTCAAACAGCCTCACAACCGGCTTTACAACGTGGCAAGAAAGGACTTGCAATTATGACTTGATTTTTTTTAAAGATTTTATTTGGGATAAATTAAATTACTTTCATAATGAATTTCAGTTACTCTATGATCTATTGTAATTAAAAAAAAACCATACAAACCCTACAACCTTTAAACCTCAATTACTTCCTCAGGAATATAATCCATAATTCCAGCTCCAAAAATGCATGTTAAATTTACAGCAGTGCTTTCAAAGTTCATTAATCAGCTCTCCTCAGTTTATAATTATTTGATGTGTGTGTTTTTATGCTAGTTCAGGTGAATTGATATTTGAGCCTGGGGACATGGAAGCTGTGATAGCAGTCAATATTCTGGATGACATGATCCCAGAGGAGGAAGAATGCTTCAAAGTGTGGTTGAAAAACCCTAAGGGAGGTGCAGAGATTGGTGTTCATGGTTTTGTTAACATAATTATTCCTTCCAATGACAATGCCTATGGAGTCATTGCATTTGCTCAGGTAAAACTTCTAAGGTAAATCATTAAAATATGTATATATAATTTCTGAATAACAGAACACAAACGTACTAAAACTGTAAACTGGAGCATGTGAAAGGATTGTTTTTCTAAAGTCTTGTAGCAAACTGAGTTAGAAGATTTTTAACATCCATTTAGCATTGCTGTGTGATTATATGGAACACGCGGTGGTAGAAGATCAGCTCCATAGTCTGTCCCTATTGTGAGGTTTTTATAATCCCCCTACCTTTAGATAAACAGATTAGTTTGTCAGTTTGGTTTTGCAACAACCTAAAAATTCAGTTTTCAGATGGCGTGTATCATATCATCACAGAGTCGCTACTGGCTGGTTAATCACGGGAATTAAGTAACGAAATCTGTAGATCCTTTTCCTCTGAAAAAGATACTAATTGGGTTATGTCACAAGATAAGCCAGTCTGCCAGAAAAAAAAAATTTCTTTGGAAAAAAGTTAGACTGAAGATATTATTTGAAGTGGTTAATTCTTAAATCTTCAAACACTGTAGAAGTTATCTAGCCAGGTATGTAGTGAAGGCGTACTGAAGATACAAAACACAGAAGAGTCACTACTGAAATGATACGTTGCATCTGGACTTGTGTGGACTTGAGTAAAGTAACAGCAGTAAAAATACTTCACTCTTGAAGGTCCACTTGTTTGTTATCTGTTTCGTATGATTTGGACATAAAATACCATACTAGAAAAAAAACAAACAACAAAATACCCAAACAAAAAACATTGGGGTTTTTGCTTTAGGATAAAGAGGCTGACATTTTAAATTCTTACATCCATGCAGCCTGGGAGTATTGGGTACCTCTGAAAATTAGGACACGTAAATTTAATCAATGAACACGTATTTAGCTACCTAATAGTAGACTAATTTATTGTTGCAGAATGTCACTGGCCCCCACGGAATACCCAGATCCGTAAAGAAACTTTTCTTTATAAGAAAATAATGTTATGGTTCTGCTGCTTTATGTTTTTCAGAGTTCTTTGTTTAAGCAAGTTGAAGAAATGGAACAGGACAGCTTAATCACCTTGAATATTGAACGTTTAATAGGAACATATGGACGAGTTACAGTAGAGTGGATCACTAATGGGAGCATAAGTGATGTCTTTCCAGCTTCAGGAATGGTGTGTAATAACATCACTGATATTAGGGAAGCACCGACTATATTGTCTTAGGTAATAGGTGCAGATGTGCTAAGGAGATATGAGATTGTGAGATTGCCCCAGTTTTCTGTGGGTTTACTGCTTCCTGGTCCTTCCCTGTGATTCTGGCAGTTTGCACGTCTGTCTTGTACATGATCCAGCAGCATCATTCCTGCTCTTCTAGAACCAGATCCCACAGTGCTGTCCCGGCACTAGAAACGTGTATCTGTAGTATCCCGTTCCGATCGTCCTTTCTTCCCGCTGTGAGATCCAGATACTGTGTCAAACCATTTGTGTAGTGAGAATCTGGGAGAGTTTGCTCTTCATCCTGACCTTCTGAATACAACTGAGAGCTTCAGTGGCCCAGGAGGACACAAGTCCCAGTTTTCTCTGTTTCTGAAACGGTTTGGATTCCAGCGATGTTAAAATCCAGTGCTTCCAGCTAGCCAAAGCTCTTGGTATGCCTTAGGACTGACAGACGGTAGGTTCTTTAAGTCAAGGGCCTCCACCTGGTGGCCATCTGTAGAAGACACAGAGCCCTATGGGCTTTGAGGCTGTAGGGATGTAGCACAAGCCACAGCTGAGGTAAGAAGGGG
This sequence comes from Larus michahellis, assembly GCF_964199755.1. Lineage (NCBI taxonomy): Eukaryota > Metazoa > Chordata > Aves > Charadriiformes > Laridae > Larus > Larus michahellis. The sequence continues at coordinate 84,199,324 of NC_133930.1, forward strand.
CCAAAAGACTGTAGAAATAAACTTTACGTATGGAAATAATAGGTCTGATTAACAGAGGTGAAATCAAGGATGCTAAACCAATCACACTGAAATTATTAAAGTACTCCTTGAGCATTTCAGATGGATGCTACATGATTTCCCTGCAGACATTTACAGGCAGGAAGAGACAGAAAGGTAAAGTAAAACTATCACTGGAAAATTCTGTTTATCCTTCATTGTAGGTGCAGCCTAATTGTTTATAGACACATTTTCTTTGTTGAGAGAGACCTAATCTAGTGGCTGGCCCCTTGAGTTTTAAAATAAGAAGAATATAGATAGACAAAGCATTTCTCAATCATTTTATCTGGGGCGGGGGGGGAAGTTTATCTGAAAAAAAGTTTTATCTGAACGAAGCTGTTGACTAGACATTTCTTTAGTTAGCAGTGATTTATATAGATATTGTATATTCATCATTTTTTTTTGACTTATTTATATGCAGCGAGTTGACCTTGACTGTCTACCAAACCCTCGCGCATTTGCTCTCTTACTCCCCCTCCTTAGCAGGACAAGGGGAGAAAATGAGGTGGGAAAGATTGAGATAAAGAAAATTTAATGAGAAAAGAAAAAGCCACACATGGGAGCAAAGCAAAAAGTGGAATTTATTCGGTATGTCCCATCAGCAGACAGATGTCCAGTCACTTCCCAGGAAGCAGATCCTCGGTACATGTAGCAATTGCGTCAGAAGAAAAATGCCATAACCACAAATGGTCATCTATGTGTGTGTTCTCCCTGTCTCCTTACCCTCAGCATTTATTGCTGAGCATGATATTCTGTGCTATGGAATATCCCTTTGGTGAGTTTGGGTCAGCTATCCTGGGTGTTTCCCCTTCCAACCTCTTGCCCAACCCCAGTTGTTTGTGATGCTGTGAGAGCACTGCTCAGCAATAGCCAAAATGTTCCTGTGTTATTAAAACCGTTTCAGCCACAAATGCAAAGCACACCACTATACGGGCTGCTGTGGGGAAAGTTAGTTAACTCTAGGCCAGCCAGTTAACTCCAACCCAGTACATTGTAGAAGAAAGGATCCTGACTTGTCAGTGGTTTACTGATTCTTCCTTTTTTTAACATCATTGAGAGGGTCTTAATCTTTAGTCAATTAGGCAGGTAGTGACCAAACTTCAGTGAAGACAGGTAATTTTGGATAATTTGAAAAGTATGTAATGAAAGACAGTAAGTTGAACGTGAACCAGCTATTTGTGCATGCTGGTCTGAGGCAGAGCATTGCCAGCAGGTCGAGGGACGGGATCCTTCCCCCGTACTCAGCGCTGGTGAGACCCATCTTGAGTGCTGGGTCTGGTTCTGTGCTCCCCAGTATGAGAGACATGGGCATACTGGAGTGAGTCCACCAAAGGGCCATGAAGGGTTTGGAGCATCTGACACACTGGAGGAGGCTCAGGGAGGATCTTAAAATTGCATATAAATGCAGGGGGTCAAGCGTAAAGATGATGGAGTCAGATACATCTCGGCTGTGTCCTGTGCCTGCAATGGGCACAATACAGGAAATTCCATTTAAATGTGAGGAAAAAAACTTCTCTGTAAGGTTCCGGTTACCCAGAGAGGTTGTGAAGTCTCTGTCCTTGGAGATATTCAAAATCTGGCTGGGCATGGCCCTGAACAGCCTGCTTGGTTGAACCTGTTCTTAGCAGTGGCAGTTGGACTAGGTGATCTCCAGAGGTGCTTTCCAACCTCAACCATTGTGTGATTCTGTGATAATGAAGATACATGATCACTTTGAAACAACTGAGCTGTTTTGCCTGAAGTTGGAGTGTAGCTGTCAGAAAGAGGTGCCCTGTCTACAAGAAGGCCTTATAGGAGAATCCAGGAAATTATAGTCCCATCAGTCTTACTTCAGTCCCTGGGAAAGTTATGAAATGAGTCCTCCTGGGGGCTATCACAAGTCAAATGAAGCACGTGATTGGGAAAAGCCAGCACGGATTCACCAAAGGCAAATCGCTCTTGAAAAACCTGATCGCTTGCAACTACGTGCTCAGTAACCTGCGCAGTTGGGGCAAGCGGTGAACATTGTCTACTTGTATTTCTCCAAGGCTTTAAGTACAGCCCTCTACAGCCTTCTCCTAGAGAAATGATGTGTTATGGTCCCAAGAAGTGGTCTATGCAGTGGGTGGGGAACTGGCTGACACACCACACCCAGAGGGTGGTGGTCAATAGCTCTTTTTCAAACTGGCAACCTGTTGCAAGTGGGGTCCCCAGGGATCGATATTGGGACCAACACTGTTTAATATCTTCATAAGTGATCTGTATGATGGGATCAAGCGTTTGCTGATGGCACCAAACTGAGTGGAGAAGTGGACACTTTGGAAGGGAGATCCACCCCGCAGGAAGACCTGGGCAGGCTGGAAGAGTGGACTAACAAGAACCTTATGAAGTTCAACCAGGACAACTGTAAGCTCTTGCACCTGGGAAAACATAATGCAGGAGGACAGCACAGCCTGGGATCTACCCGACTGGGGAGCAGCTCTGTGGAAAGGGACCTGGGTGTCCTAGTGGACAACAAGCTCAAGACGAGTGAACAGTGTGCTGGTGCGGCATAGAAAGCCAACGGGATGCTGGGTTGCACCAACAAGGGCATCAGCAGCAGAGACAAAGAAGTCATTATCCCACTCAGCACTTGTCAGGCCACACCTGGAACACTGTGTTCAGTTTTGGTTCCTACTACGCAAAAGTGATGTGGACAGGCTGGAGAGGGTCCTCAGAAGGGCCACCAAGATGATCAAAGGACTGGGAAGCCTGTCATATGAGGGAAGGCTGAGTGAATTGGATTTCTTCAGCCTTGAGAAAAGAAGGCCTAGGGCAGACCTTATCACCAGGTTCCAGTATATAAAGGGTGGCACAAAGAAGCTGGAGATGCCCTTTTTAGAAGGAAAAGACTAGGGGTAATGGGTACAAGTTACTCCTGGGGACATTCTGATTGGACACAAGAGGAAGATTTTTCACACTGAGAATCATCAGCCATTGGAATAATCTCCCCAGGGAAGGGGTGGATTCCTCAACATTGGACACTTTTTAGATTCAGCTGGGCAGGGTGCTGGGCCCTCTTGTCTAGACTGTGCCTTTGCCAAGAAAGGTTGGACCTTGAGGTACCCTTCTGGTATTCTGTGGTTTTATGACATATATATATGTGTGTATGTATATATACACGTGTGTGTGCGTACATATGTAAATATTTTTAATTTGATAGAGTTCTATGGACTAAAACAGTTAGTGTAACAGCAATGAGTTGTTTGACTTTTTTTTCCCTTCCCTCTAAAACTTTAGGTTACATTTTCAGAAGGTCAGGCCCTGTCCACGATCACCCTGACAATCCTCGCGGACAGCATTGCAGAGCTTTCAGAGACCGTGGAAATCACGCTCACCCACGTTACCACTGTGGGTGTTCCGGATACCACAAAAGGAGCTGTCATCGATCCCAAAAGGGCAAGAGCTGTACTCACCATTTTACCCAGTGACTCTCCACATGGTGTGATTGGGTGGCATATGGAGTCTCTCTTTGTTCAAGTCACAGAGCCAGAAGGTAAGTCCGTTTGTTGATTCTGAGGAAAAAATATATGGTTTTGGGGAATTGTCATTGTTGAAGCTATAAGATTGGTTTTATATATAAAATAATCTATTCTAATATTTATAATATTGTTATATATTATCTATAAAATAATATTATTGCACAATAATAGTATATTATATATCTATTATATAATTAAAATATATAATATAATTATATATTATCATTATATAATACATAATAGATATACAATACAATATAATCTATTATATATTATATAATTATAATGTTATATATTATATATAAAATAATGCTGTTGCACAATAATAGTATATTATATATCTATTATATAATTATATTTATATATATCTATTATAATTATATAATAGATAATAGTATATCTATTATATAATTATAATATATAATTATATTATATATTTTAATTATATTATTATTATATTTATTTTATTTATATATTTATTTTATATATATAATATATATAATATATATAATTATATAATAGATGTACAATACAATATAATCTATTATATGACATAATTATGTCATAATTAGAAAATATATATTCAATATATAAAATAGATTATATAATATATAATCCATTGTATATATTATTTATAGATATCAGCATTTTTCTATTAAAAATTTTTAGCAGAAATGTCCTTTAAAAAATGTAACTCTGCTATTTCGTTACATACATTTTATGCTGTATTTCACATTGCATATATCAACATTATCCAGTAATTTTTGTTTAGGGGGTAAGTTATTAAAATCTTGGTTTCTTGTGTTGCACATGACTAATACATAAAATACTTCCATTTAGATAAAAAGCTGAACTTGCCTATTTAATGGGATTAATGTATTGTTTAAAATCATCTACAAAGAAAGACTTTTCCTTGTGCAGTGGGTCAAAAAGGGAAGCTTTCTGTTCTGTGGGGTAGGGGAAGGGAGGAAGCAAGAGTGAGTTCCATCTCAAGAAAACTGAATCGGGGTTTTTCTGCTTGCCATCTGCATGTTCGGGTGGGTTATGTCAGTTTTCCTTCCAGGCACCAAGTGAAATGGCACAGGGTCTGCCAGGCAGTTGTCCGGAGGAGGGATGCGCGGAGCCCTGGCTCCTGCCCTCCCTGCTGGACCAGGCTCCGAGGGAGCTGATTGCTCTGGCGTTGGCGGAACCCGCTGGTTTTCCAGCAGCTGCCTGATGGGCTATGCGTACTTCAAAACCCAACTGAAATTTCCTGGCAATTTAATATTCTGTCCATATTAACAAATGCAACTTGTGAAAAATACATTTCCCATCAGAATATTATTGCAGATAAAGCCTCCTCACCATTTCTATTTTAAAATGGAACAGTAGTGTCCCTTTCTTAGCACCTGAAAGTATTGCGAAGGGATTCTGTTGGTTTCTTACATACACATACACACACATTATAAACTTTTATACTTTGAAGTTAGGATTCAAGGCATATTCTTAGGTTTCGTTTGTTGCACAGTTTCTTTTCCAATCTTTAGGTGTTTTATTTTTACTGAATTCTATACAGGTGCTAACTGTAAAGTAGCATCTAGTTAAAGTAATCTAAGTAAATCTAGTAAAATAATTAAAGTAATAGAAACTAGTCTGAAATACAAAGCCTCTTGCTTTTTATCTGTTTCTATTTCATCAATCATAAACTCAGCACTTTTGGACAAAGGCTGTATTTCGTGTTTTATTGGAAAAAAATGCAAATCGGCTTTCCCAAAAGGGATCCGAGCCTGACTGATACAAGTGTATCTCATTTTCTTCAACATTTGAGTTAAGGAAATGTAAAATTTACAGCCAGAGTGACTGCCTCCAGTGCTGCTTTCTTCATTGGAACCAATAGTGATCTCCGAGGCATGTAAAGGCCAGGCAATGCAGGGAGATGGGAGTTTTGAAGGAAAACTGAGCAAAACCGGCAATGTTGAAGTAACACTTTCTGTAGCAAACATTTAAAACAGTAAATATTCCGTATTTTATTCTTCCTCTAGATGCAGTTCTAAAATGCTTTCCACATGTACACACTGTTTGTGCGTGTTCACAACACTTGTATGTGCTCATTTGCCCGAGTCGTTGAATGACCCAAGTATTGTTGTGTTGCTAAGCAGAATTGAAGTGGGCTCTAGCAAGCAGCTCCAGTGCCATTAGGTGAGCTCGAAATCAAGCAGGGCAAGGGTTAAAACAATCGTGTCTTGATTTTCTTCCCCTCCTTGTCATAGGGCGAGTGAATTCGACTACTCTGACTTTACAAATTGTTCGGGAGCAAGGCTTTGTTGGAGAGATTGTGGTTCATCTGAGCACCGCGCCTAACTTTGGACTGCCCCCCTCCAACCAAGCCACAGAGAATGAGGATTATATCCTGGAAAAGAAGACAATCGTTATGGCAGAGAACGCAACGATAACTTCTGTCGTAGTCACTATTTTGCCTGTGAGTAGTCTGACCGCAACTTCAGCTTATAATGTCTTTTAAGGAAAGGGAGAGTTGTACCATTTCTATACCAGAAGTAGGATTTAGCATTCTAGAAATGGTTATGGTGGGATTCATGCCTCGTCGCATGTATATTAGTAAGAATTGCAGCCATCTCTTTCAAAAGAATTCAAGTACTTGCCGCTAAGAATAAACCAAAATCTTTTTTTTGTTGTTGTTGTAGTCACAAAATTAATGTATAATAATGACAAAGGAAAAAAATATATATGTCTTAGGTGCTTGCTGGTTTTTCAACTTGTGGCAGGGTTTTACAGATTTATTTTACTTTACATGCCTTTTAACAGATTTGTTCTGTAGTTCAGGAAATGTTATTTTTCCAACAAAAGTATGTATATTCTTTAAATATATTCAGAATGGAGGTATTGCTTTTCAAGTTCTGGCTTAGTTTCTGAAATCTAGCCACCTTTCTTATAGATAGGAGAAACAAGTGACGGCCAGCGATGCTTTCCACCGTTCTCACAGATCTGGAATCTAACTGCCAACTTCAGTTTCTAAAGCTCAGCAAGGGTGGCCTTTTTCATCTTCCATGGGGCATGAAGCAAGGGATTGGTTCTATGGTCCCAAGAGCTGAGAATTTTTGAACAGTAATCAACCTACAACTCGTCTGCTTCCTGCACGTGTTATAACTTACACTGCTTTATTAAAAAAGTTATATTTAAGAATATTTTTGCAGGACAACGTTCCAGAACTACAGGAAGGATTTATAATCAATATCACCGATGTGCAACTGGTCGATTCGCCCACTGGAGGTCAGCCAAGCGTGAAGAGGCTTGGGTTAGAAATAGCTGAAATAACAATTGAAGAAAATGATGATGCCAGAGGAGTATTTAGCTTCAATGTTACAAAGGTAAGTAAATCTGAATGAAAAATACTTAAAGTAGCATTCCAGCAGGAGAGTCTGTGTTTTCAGACCAGTTTTGGTAGTGTTCTAGTAGGTTTTGTGACACTAAATTGTTCTGGATAAAAAGGCCAGATACCAGACAAACAATTCCTTCTTAAAACGTTCCTCACAATTAATTTATGAGATTTACTGGGGAGCTGGAATTGCTAAAACCGGTGTCCTGAAAGGGACCTCAGGAGTTCGTCTAACCCTTTGCTCAGAGCAAGGTCAATGCTAATTTCAGACCAATTTAGAAGTGATTATGTATTTTTTCATTTATTTTTACCTGCAAGTCGATATGGAAAAAAAAAAAAGAAAAAGTTGCAGTGACCCTCAGCAGTGTCTTGTTAAATTTACAGGACGTGACTGGAGCTGTTACCGGTTATGAGGTACCGCCACCACAGAATATACTGAAACTTCCAGTTGTTCGTCAGGCTGGGAGGTTTGGGTCAGCAACTCTGTATTGGGAAGCCATTCATTCAACGGCTACCTTTGAGGACTTCACACCATCATTTGGAAACCTTACATTTGCAGATGGGCAGGTATGCACTTGCTGAAAGTTTAACCGTCTCTGCGTTACCAGCTTAAGAGTTTCTCACCTTTTCTTCCATCAGAATTTGCATCTTTTCATTGAAAACATTTTATTTATGGCCTTAAGTGTGTGAATGATGCTCCTGACTTCAGTTCCTTAACATGGAGAAGCAGAATGATCATAAGCATCGACCAAATATGGTTCTGTGCCTTTGGTACCTCCAAAAGCGAAGAAATAATTTCTAATAAATACAATATACATAATATACATTATATATAATAATATAATGTATAATAAATATATAATGTATATAATAATAAAGCCTGTTACACTTAAAATTTGTAACAAAACTTATCTTCTCTATAAATTCTCAGTATAAGCCTGTATGTTTTCTTAGCTGTGTTTTACATATTGCTTTGAATTTCATACTGTCCTTGACAATACTTCGCATCTACAAGGGGCTTTGATTTCACATGAGCAGAACTGGTCTTTGGCAAGTAGAAGGATGCAGTTTGTGAGCAGAATTTTGGCTAAAGTACAATGTTGTCTACCTGCACTTTCTACTGAGTACTGAAGCAGAGCAGTCTGCTGGTTTTAACATACAAAATCTACACTGACGAACTTAAAAACCACTCTTGAAATTTTTTTACCTTAATATAAATATACAAGTATGACAAAAAATAAGCACAACTGAACAATGTGTGTTTATCTATTATTAGATAAAATTTACCTATTTTAAATTTCAGATTTTTTCAACAGAATATTATAAATGAAACTTTGTTGCTCTTTTTTTTTTTTTTTTTTTTTTAACCAATTTCTGCAGGCTACAGGAGAAATAGAAATTACAATCATAGATGACAGTGAAGTTGAATTCCTTGAGATATTCAAGATTGCCCTGGTGAGGGCAACAGGTGGTGCCAGACTTGGGGATGACACCCTCGTAACTGTCGCTATTCCACCAAACGATTCCCCTGTTGGAGTATTTGGGTTTGAAGAAAAGAACGTGAGTTTGATTTGGATTGCACTCTTTTCTGCAAAAGCTGGAGGGTGGGTTTGTGTCACTAACACATGGCCGATTTTGGTAAGCCTTCATTGCAGTGGAAGACATGACTTCACGGAAAGGCTTATTAGTGCTTGTCTTCATCTGGCTGTGTAGGATGGTGATAACAATGAAAGTGCTGCTGCACAGATGTAGATTTCTGCATGGCTGAATCAATTTAATTCAGTATACTGACAAACCAGGACACCCCAGGTAGGATTTTTGGTAGTCTGTTGAATATTAAAATGGTTTTATAATAATCTGTATTACTGAAAGTAAAGTTTGGAAAGAAATGATGAAACGTATCTCATCTTAGTTCTTGTCAGTGAATGATTATTCTTCTCTCCATTTTGCTGGTGCTGTGCCTGCTTGTGACTCATTGTCTGTAATAGTTTTGAATCATAGGGCATACAAAAATAGCACGAGTGACTAATCTTTACTAGCACAATTCAACACATTCCTTACATCTCTTACCTTCCTGTAGATTTTCACTCTTTTCCTTATTTTACGTTGTCATTGACAATGTTTTTTGTTTTGTTTGTCTCAAGTCAGTATCAATGCCTTTTGCTACAGCCTCCCTCTCTTCATCCTTCTCTTTCTTCATCAGGTAACAGTGAAGGAACCTCAGGCACCTGATGACTCTGCTGCAGTTGTATTGCTCACTGTCCGTCGAAGTCAAGGAGGACGAGGAGCCGTCAAAGTGTTGTGGATTCTCGAGGAAGCGGCTAGATATGACCTGACCCCTCTGAATGGTACCCTTCACTTCAATGAGGTATTTCTGATATTGCAATAAATTATTTACTATTGGATTTATAAATACTTTCTTTTTCTTATGTGTATTTGCATGGTGGTTGTTATGTGTTTGGAAAAATAGGGGGTTACCAAGTACTATAACACTAGGAAAAGGCCGTTATGAACTGGTGGAGATAGTGGAATGCAGCGTTCTTTCAAACAGAAAAGGAAAGCTGACATGCTTTTTTTTAAGGCAGCATAATGTAATCATCAGGAAGATGCTCTTCAAATCTGAGTTTAAAATTAAGAAAGAGGAACAAAGATGTACTGAATGTGAAGAATGACCACAGAAACTTTTTGTGCCATTTCAGTACCAGACAACTGAAAGAGAAAATTGATATTGAAAGGCTGAGAAGGATAAATGAATGCTCAAAATTTGCAGATTTAAAAAACTAAATAATAAAACACCCTAGTGACTTTTAAACTGGACAGTGTTATTTGATTTGTATTTCATGGCAGGTTAAAACTCTGAAGTAGGAGCTGAAATATTGGATATTGTCAAGCTATTGCTGTTATCTTAATATTGGTCTTTTACAGTCTACTCAAAATATTTAATGAAGAAAAGTGTTTTAACATAAAGCATAATCCATCCTGTCTGTAAAAGACTATTTTGCACTAAATAAATAGGCATACCAATTATTTCTTTTAATCAGCTGGAAAATAGCTTTTTTGGTAAGATCACCAGTATTTGGCAAAGCTTTGCTGTAGTTTTGCTGTCCTTTCTCTACTGATAGGCCTGGACATTGTTTTTTCTTCCTGAAGTTCTCATATATGCATACACGTAAGAATTCAAGTATATATGTATGGTGTGCTTAAGTTATACAATGTGTACCTACCTTCTTCTGATTTTAAGCATTTGGTACTGCCCACTGACAAAAGCGTGAATTAGACAGAAATTTGCTATGACCTAATAGAGCTAATCTAAATTTTAATCCTTATAATATATGTATTCTATTCAATATGCACTTTCTGATGGAAAAGATTTTGTATTAAGTTGAAAACATCTATGTGAATACAATTTCAAAGTAATTTTATTCATTATTCAGTTGAAAATATGCAGGGTATTGTGGCACACAATGTTTGAGAGACAATTTTTACTATTTATTCATCTATGAGAAAACATCTCAGCCAGGTCAGAAATGTTGTATTTAAAAAATGTTACAGAATATATCAAGCATATGCATGCTTAACACTTCATTTGTTAAAGAAAAAACCCCGATTTTATAATACTGTATTTTGTTTAGTTTCACTTTGTGTGTGTACATGTGTATATATATATCTTCTCATCTTTACGTGATGCAGACTGAATCCCAGAAGCTGATTGTTTTACACGCAATACAAGATGGTTTGCTGGAGGGGAATGAAACATTTACCATTCAGCTAGTCTCTGCTGGTGAGGCAGAGATATCCCCTGTAAATGGTAAGGAATTAATTCACTACACTCTAGTTTGAGACATTTCATATGAGAATTTTAGTAAATCTGTTCATCCTATTTTAGTCTGCAGTGCTTGTATGTTTTGTGTGCAGCTAGTTGGTGGCAGTTTCAACTGTCAGTCTTTTCCCCTAAGTTGTTTCCTTGTCTGAAGAAATCAAAGAGAATTTTAGGTCATAATTGTTCGTTGGAAATTAATTGTTGGTAGACTTTTGTGTTCAGATAGTTATCATTGTCCCTAAAGAACTCTTTAACAAAAAGAAGCAAAGTCCAAAACCAGGTTCAGACCTGCCAGAATCACAGAATAATTTCATTTGCAAGGGATCATCCAGGAGGGTCATCTAGTTGAAAACCCTGCTCAACGAAGAGGAAACTTCACAATTAGATCAGGTTGCTGAATGCCTTGTCCACTCAAATTCCGAATATCTGCAAGGATGGGCATTCCATGGGCTCTTTGGGAAGCTGGCGGTTAACCACTCATGTCACAAAATTTACGAAAGTTAGCTCATTAGTCAGTTTTCATTTACTGTGAGAAGCTTTGTTCTCTTCATAGGTGTGGCAACCATCATTATTGTGGGCGATGAAGGAGCTTCCGGGGTGGTTGGGATAGCCCATTCATCCAAACACGTTCTGATTGGAGAACCTTCAGGAAATTATAATGGAACTGCTCTTATTAGGTGGGTACGTCACTCATTTTTCCAAAGGGAGGACAACAGCTCAGTTTCAAAAGCTATGGGACTCCACACTTTGCAAGAATTTCTTGAGTGCTGCTTTTCATTATCACTCCTAAAGTCAGAACTACTTTTAAAATTAAATGCTTGTTTTTAAAGAAGGGCAGAATATACTATGTATGTGTCTTTTCACTGTTACTGGGGAACTCCAAGTATTCCTCTCAGTCTTCAAATTATTGGCAACATTGATGCATTAAAGGAAAGAGGATTCTGATCAGAGGAAGTGGGGAAGGGTATTGATGACATTTGAAAGTGCTTTGTGCTTTTCAGGATTCAGTTCAGGACTGGTGCCTGAACTGTGTTTCAGTATATTTCTGTGATGGCTAGCGTGACCAAAGTGGGAACTGGGTTTTCAGTTGAAAGAAGATGCAATTATTTTACTGGATTCAGTCAACTGAAAACAGGATGAAGAAATAAAGATGTTACCGTACCTTCTAGGAATATTAGAACAAAGGATTACAACACTTGCCGTTGTTGAACCGGGAAATAGAATCATAGAATGTGTTGGGTTGGAAGGGACCTTTAAAGGCCATCTAGTCCAACCCCCTGCTATGGTCAGGAACATCTTCAACTAGATCAGGTTGCTCAGAGCCCCATCCAACCTGACCTGGAATGTTTCCAGGGATGGGGCATGTACCACCTCTCTGGGCAACCTGGGCCAGTGTCTCACCACCCTTATTTTAAAAAATTTCTTCCTTATATCTAGTTTAAGTCTACCCTCTTCTAGTTTAAAGCTGTTACCCCTCGTCCCATCACAACAGGTCCTGCTAAAACCTTTGTCCCCATCTTTCTTATAAGCCCCTTTTAAGCATTGAAAGGCTGTAATAAAGTCTCCCCGGAGCCTTCTCTTCTCCAGGCTGAACAACCCCAGCTCTCTCAGCCTGTCCTCATAGGAGAGGTGCTCACACAGCCTCTCATGCTGCCCTGAGAAGCCCAAAATACAAAGTGATGCTTTGTGCAGCAGCAGTTGTAGATCACGATGTTAGGTATAGACACAATTTTGCCTGACTTAGTTCACCAAGACTGATCCCATGAGTAGGATTAGGGTCTAGGTTTTTGGACAAGTGGCAGACAGAACATTTCTCAAGCAACGTCATAATAGTATTCTAGTGTCCTTCTGCCTTAAAAACCAAGTTGCCTTTGGCCATTAGCCTTACGTCCCATTTCCCTTCTGCTTTGCGTATCTGTCAGCGGAAAAGCAGAATGGAACCAAGACAGCTCAGTTTTTAGCTCCCACCTTTGCGCTATACATGCAAAGAAACTTTAAAGACATCTCAGTAAATAAATACAGCTCAAGATGCCTCCCAGCCCAGGGAAATAAAACAGAACTGCAGAAATGTTATTGCTCTGAAGAGAGAGTTGTAAAGATCTTAATAGTGACTTAGTACATTGAAACTCAAGCTTCACGGTGCTGGTGACATTTGTTTCGTCCACAACAATATGATACGCTGTCTGTCTCTGGACTGGATATTAATATCTGTAGAAAATAAAATCCGTGTTTGCGTTCTTACCTGCAGCCTGGTACGTGGACCAGGGATTTTCGGTGACATCACGATATATTGGAACATAACACCTCCTCATCACACGGAGTTCACTGAGACATCGGGGACCTTGACAATGCGAGACAGACAGTCTGCAGCAATTGTTCTAATACAGGTATGTGAGAGACATTACACCAGCAGCTATTCCAAGTATTTCCTTTTATTTAGTCAGTATCTTGGTTAGAAATTAGTTATACCTCTCTCCCTGGAAATGGTCTAAATCCTTTTAGCTTTCGTTATTTCTTCTCCCCAGGCTGTAGATGACAACCGTCCTGAGGAGAAGTACTACTACCAGTTTCAGCTAACTGGAATCAGTGATGGGGGACTCATAAATGAGTCTAGCAGCACAGCAAATATTACCATGGCCGCCAGTGATTTTCCATATGGAGAGTTTACATTTTCACGGGAACTGTTGCAAACAACAGAAGAAGAAAAATGGGTATTAGATTAAAATTCCTTTCTATGTAAAATGTGGACAGATATCAATCTTGTTGCTAGATTTATACTTCACTTTAGAAAAAAGGAAATCAAAGATTTACTCTACATTTATCATAGCACATTCTCCAGAATGGCTGACTGAGGCTTTTGGAGTTTTTTAATTCTCTGAGAAAGAAGGCCATCTGCTAGGTTACGCGTACTCTGTACTGACTAAAGCAAATTGTTGTCACCTGACAGAACCGTTGAAAAGATGCCTTTAGAACAGTCTCTTAAAGGCAACTGTAACAGTAAAACAAAGCCGTTTCTTTAAGAAAGTGTCCTCTTTCCCTCAGGTTAACATCACTGTTGTGCGTTCCAGGGGATCCTATGGCAAAGTGCGTCTTTGCTTTCAGATAATAAATGGGACTGCAGAGGAGGGAATTGATTTCACTCCCACAGTAAGGGAATTGTTGTTTGAGCCACATGAGGAGAGTAAAATGGTTTTGGTTGAAATTCATGATGATGACTTTCCTGAAGGTCCTGAAGACTTTTCAGTGATGATTACCAAAGCGGAACTCCAAGGAAGGTAAAGATAAAATTCCCAGTTGATTGATCAAAAGCAGAAGAATAAGCTGTATTTGGAATCTGATCTATCTGCATAAAGTCATCGCTGGTTTTCAACTGTTTTATTCTAAAATTGCCTAAGACAGCTATAATAGTAATCATAATAGAAATTGGAAGTACAGGGAACCCTTTGTGCATTAGTATAAAGATTTTGCTGATTAAGATTTATTGAAGTTAAAAGTCCATACATAACATTCAAGTTGTCAAGTTCATGAAATTCAAATAACAAGATAAAATTATAAAGAAAAAAATGAAAGATACAGATTTCTATGAATAAACTACTATTTTTGCATATATATAGTTTGAAAAAGTATGACCAAAGTGTTCAGTGATGACTGTCAGAAAACAAAAGCATTTATAGTAATTGACAAACTGTCATACATACATCTTAATGCTTTCACAAGAATTTTGTATATAATTTTCCTTTTTATGTTCTTGCAAGTGGATTTGATTTTACCATAAAAGAAAATGGTCTACAGGTGGATCAGCCTCCAATAATAGGAAATACCTCCACAGTGCGAGTCACTATAGCAAAAAGTGACAATGCGGAAGGCGTCATAGAATTTGACCCACAGTATATCCTTCTACAGGGTAAGTTCACCTTAAGTTTTCAGTGTGGTTTAGAAGATATTTCTGTGGGTAGGGCATAGATTTTTGAAATAAAATATCTGTGATAACTTCTCAATTCTTCTTGCAGTGGAGGAGGATGCCGGATTAATCATGATTCCTGTTGTGAGAAAGCGTGGAATTTACGGCTATGTAACTGCTGATTTTCTTTCTCGAAGTATTTCTGCACTTCCCGATGGTGTTGACTATATCATCCATAATAATTCTGTCGTTTTTTATCATGGCCAGAACCAGAGTTTTATTTATATCTCTATTATAGACGATGAAGAAAGGTAATCAATTTTTCAGATGTTTATTCACTAATTTGCTTCTGATAAATCCTTTTTTAGCATGTGCAGCATACCTGCATGTAGAATTGAAATTGAAAAGCAAATTTCTACAGTGCTGAAAAATCACTTAAATTTAAAAGGGAAAAAAGATTATATCATTGAAGTTTCATAGTTTGTTATAAATTTTATGCAAAATAAATACGTTTTTTTTCATTAGATTACCGGAAATATTGGGTGTTACTAGTATTGCTGTGAATAATAAATTATTTTGCCTATTTATTTTTTTTTTTTTAATTTAACATGAATAGAAAATAGAACATTATTTTTATTTCAGGTATCACCATTCTTTGCAAATGGGAACAATGTTCTACTGTATGCTTTCAGAGCTGACTTCTGTACACCTTTAAAACAAATCCGGTTGGATTCATGATGGAACTACTAAGTACAGTTTTAATTATTTTTTTTTCTCGGGTATCTCAGAATCTCTTTTTCTTTTCCCATGCAGTGAATTTGCAGAGCAATTTGAAATCCAGCTGACAGGAGCCACTGGTGGAGCAGTCCTTGGGCTCCACCTAGTGAGCCAGGTCACGATTGCTAAAAGTGATTCCCCCCAGGGCATCGTCCGATTTCTCAACCAAAGTCGAATTATTCTTCCCAATCCTGATGCACCCATGGCAGTGTCCCTGTTGCTGGAAAGGACTGGAAGATTGTTAGGGGAGACACAGGTGGGCCCTGGCTATCAAAGGCTGAATGCTTTCTGGTGACTAGGTGAAAAAGCTCCTGCATTTTCCTTCAAGAGCTTCTCTGTGACTGATTTCTAATAGGATAATTGTGGCATTTTATTAAACATGAATTGCATCGTGTTGCCGTATAAAAGAAAATGTTGTTATTCTTTTAATCTTCTCTTTCTCCTCCTGCTTTCTTTCTTTTATTAGGGTCTTGTGTACTTTGTTTCAAACTAGCTCCTAATCCTAACGTCGAAAATATGGTTAATTTGATGCATCACCAGTAAATTAATTTAATTAAATTGAATTACTTCCTAACGCTGTTGAAACTTTTTTCAGTAAATTGTTTATTATGAGTTTTCTAGATCTTTTTTTTTTTTTTAACTCTGTACAAACCATTGACAAAGTGAAGGTATAAATATGAACCAAGGTAGACCTTTAACAGCCTTGGCAAGTGACTGGAAGATTGGCAGTAAAGGCCATCAGTTCCTCCTCTCCCCAAGTAGAAATTGCCTTGCTCTTTGACTTTTTCTAGAAGCCATTTGAGAAAACTGGAAAGCAATTAAAGTGGCCAAAATAGTAATTTTAAAGTGCTGAATATGACTCCTCAAAAGCAATCTAATTTGTGGGAAATTTTGAAAAGATTCTAGCTTTTAATCACACTGAAAAAGTATGAATCATCATTTAAGGGATCAAAAACTTCTATTGCAGACTCTTAAAAAAATATTTGTCATTTTCTGCCTTGATATCACACTTCACAGGGAATGGTTTTGGTCATGAGTACTCATTTGGGGAGCTTCGCAAAACAAATCGCGAAAGGGAGAGAAATAGAAAGAGGCCTGTGTCCTTCCCATTATGTGCTAAAGAAATCTCAGTTTCTCTTATTTTCTATTAGTGATATCTAGAATTTCACAGACTGGCATTGTGGCTAACTGACACTGCAGAATTTTCATTTGTAACTTGTCATGTTTATTTTTCCGAAGGATTATATATATTCTGTATGTATAGAGTTAATTACGAGAAATTTTTTTTCTGTATGAACAGCAAAGATTTAAACATAGCTCGCTACCAGATACAAGAATTTCTATGTCATTTGTGGTACTCTGACTTTTCTCCCAGTGGGAGGCTATTATAATATAACATCACCTCTCTAAAGCTGAAACTGGTATCTTCCACAGATTAATTGGGACATCTTGGGACCCAATTCAGAAGAGGTTTTATCTCCCCTGAATAGTGACATTGGTGACCCTGTGAATGGATCGTTCTATTTTGGAGAAGGAGAAGGAGGTCTGAGAGCTATTAATCTGCAAATCTATCCTCATGAAGATGTTGAAGTTCAGGAGATCTTCATTATTAGACTGAGCCTTATGAAAGGTGAAACAGAAATAGATCCTAAGGCAAAAAACATTACACTAATAGTAAGTCCATATTATTACTTTTCTTTTTTCTGAGATCTCTCATAGTATTGGTGTTTATCCTGCAATGCTTTTAAAAATTAATAATTATTGCATAGTTTGTCATTTGGCCTTTTCGTCCCTCATACTACTTAGGTGCTTTGTAACAGCTTCACTTCTTAAAAAAGAAAGCAAAGAACCTGTTCAGTAAAAATTGGCATATAAGCCCTGACCCGGCCCTTCATTTGCAGACCTCTGTTGTTCTCTTTGGAGAGAGCGTGGATTGGATCCTCATTTCTAAATGTCAGTTTGTTGTTCATCCCTTCTTGACCTCTTCGTCTGCTTCAGCTATTATATATAAAAGAAAGGAGAGAATCTGACTATTGCAGAGCAAGAGAAATGCAGAAATTTGTGGCAGAAGGCAGAGGGAGTTTTCAAAGACAAATTATTGCTCTAGAGATACGAGAGCCTCTTATAAGGCTTTTATAAGACGCCTGTAAAAAACCAAATCTTTCCTAGAAACTGGATTTTTGGTTTTTTTTTTCTGGTCTGTGGAGTCTTGATGGAATTGCCTCCTATTTCCACCAACTCCACAATTTCTCCCTCAGGGATGCAGGTTTATGCCAGGTGGCCAAGAGGGCCAATGGCCTCCTGGCTTGTATTAGAAATAGTGTGACCAGCAGGAGGAGGGAGGTGATTGTCCCCCTGTACTCAGCACTGGTGAGGCCACCCCTTGAGTATTGTGTCCAGTTCGGGGCACCTCAACACGAGAGAGATCTCGAGGTGCTGGAGCGAGTGCAGAGGAGGGCAACGAAGCTGGTGAAGGGCCTGGAGAATAAATCTGATGAGGAGCGATTGAAGGAGCTGGGAGGGTTTAGTTTGAGGAAGAGGAGGCTGAGGGGAGACCTCATCGCTCTCTACAACTACTTGAAAGGCCATTGTAGAGAGGTTGGTGCTGGTCTCTTCTCACAGGTAATTGGCGATAGAACAAGAGGGAATGGCTTCAAGCTGCAACAGGGTGGGTTTAGGCTGGACATTAGGAAAAAATTCTTCACAGAAAGCATGGTCAGACACTGGAATAGGCTGCCCAGGGAGGTGCTGGAGTCACCATCCCGGAATGTGTTTAAGAGTCGTTTAGATGTGGTGCTGAGGGATATGGTGTAGGGGAGAACTTTGTAGAGTGGAGATGATGGTTGGACTCGGTGATCCCAAGGGTCTTTTCCTACCTAAATGATTCTATGATTCTATGATTCTATTCCTTGTACTGCAATGTTCCACGCTGGATGCCAATGGAGTGGCTTCTCAGTAGGCACTGCTGTTGCAGCTCAGTTGTCAGGCAGTTCACCGTGAATTCCCGTTGCAGCTGGTGATTCACGCAGAAGGATGTGGATGAGCTCTAGACCACAGGGCTGAGTTTGCAAACTCAGAAGAGTTTCTGCACACTAGCCCAAGGTGCCTGAGCATTTCGTGCTTTAATCAGAGAATATTCAGATAAAACCTTTGAAATAAAACTCTGTCCTTTTCTTCCTTGGATAGTGCTGAAAATCTGAAACGGGGTCATTCATGCCTCCTCTGCTGTCTCTTAGTATCCTGAATCCATGCAATATGTTTTCCAAATCTTTTCAAAATTACTTTACTCTCTGAAATGTGTTTAGACCATTTATAATTTACAAGACCATTTAAAATTTACAAATTGTTTAAAGCTGAGGGAGGCTCAACTCAGTGGACAGATTCATCGTCATTGCCTGAATTTCTTTACATATGATGCTTTTATTAATCCAAGGCTAAAAACTTTCCATATTTTTTCGTATTTTGACTCCTGATCAATTTCGATCCTGCTTAAACTTATTTATGTATCGTGGTAAGATTTTCTCACAAAGAGCAAGTTACCCGTAGATTTCATATAACAGTCTTCTTTTGTGTGTTTGTGTGTGCACGTGGGCTTGGTATCACTCCCTTCTCATACCTTGATGGTCCTGACTGCTGGGTTGGGTTATTTTATTGTCTCAGTCTCAGTCCTAATCACTAATCTGCGGTTGAATCTTCTTAAGAGGAGAAAACTCGGAAGAGCTATTAGATACGCGCCCTGTAGCATCTAGCAGTGAAAATCTCAATGATTTGAACAAGAAAACAACTCACTCTACATTTCTGATTTTTGCTTTGTTTGTTTACTTTTTTACAGATACAGAAGTTTGGCGATCCCAATGGAATTGTACAGTTTGCTCCTGAATCACTAACAGAGAATAACTATACAGAACCCTCAGCAGTGGAAGGGCCACGAAGTATTACGCTGTTTGTCAGACGAATTCAAGGCACTCTGGGAAACGTGACGGTATTCTCACTCTTTTCCTAATAACCAGTATCATCTGAAATCATCCTCAGTATCAATGTATGGAGGAATATTTTTTTCTGTGCCTTTCTGTAGCTTGTTTCTCAAATTCATCTCTGAAACGGTGCCTTTTAGACTGCATGTAGGACAGACTCAGCCCTAGTACTCATGGTTTGGAGAGCCAGATTCAGCCTCCTCTGCTCAGGAAAGAAAAAAAGAAAAAACAGCACTGCAGTGACGTTCTCCGTTCTCTCTTTCTCCCTCCCCCTCTCCCTGTGCTTTTGATGGGAGAAGAGAACAGAGTGCACTTACATAGTGAGCTTCCTTTGAGATCATCACAATTTTATTTTTTCTAAGCATACCTAAAGGCAAGAATCAGACTATTTTGAACTATCACTCACTTTTTTTTTTTTTTTAACCTGAAGTTGTTTAGAAGTCAGCATTTTAACAGTTATTCCTTTCATCAAAAAAATAATAAGTCGATTAATAAAAGCATCTGCTGGGTTCAGTGAGAACTCTTCACCCCTCTTCTGATGTGAGGAATCTTGGAAAGAGGAAAAACAGCAAGGATGTCTTGATGTAAAAATAGAAATATTTTTTTTTAAATGGCTCAGGGATTCCATATAGTTTTAAATAAATCTTCTGAAGATATGCAAAGGAAATCTCTACATTCATGGTACTATTAGAGGAACAACACACCCTTCTTTTGTAAGATAGTCTGTGCGCCTCTTTCTTTGCATACCTAAACCAATTTCTATTTTACCTACTTAAAACCAGCCTGTTCCATACCCTGTCTGTACTGAATCCTGAATAGGAAAGCTTCTGACTCTCTGGGTAATTTTGCTTTCTTTTGTTTTGTGTGTTTTCTAAACTCATTTCAGGTTTACTGGGAAATAGGTAGTGAATCTGACATCACGGGTGACTTTCTTAGGACAGAGGGATCTGTTGTCATTGCCGACCAGCAGAGTACGGCTGAGATAATTATCTACCTGTTACCTGATGATGTTCCAGAACTGGATGAAAACTATGTGGTGCAGCTGGTTTCTGTAGAAGGTGGAGCAGATCTAGACCAAGAGAAAAGGATTTCGAAGATCAATGTGTTTGCTAATGATGATCCTTATGGAGTGTTTGCCGTGTACCCTGATCAGCAGTCAGTACTGGTAGAGAGAAACCTGGACCGGTATGTTCAGATTAATGTAACTCGACATGCTGGGGCGTTCGGAGAGGTGCTCGTTGAGTACCATGTCTTGTCTCATCATGAAGAAACGCTAATTGAACCCGAGAACGAGGTGGGATACCTCACAGTAAAAGACGGTGCCAGCTTTGGAGGGAAAAGAGTGCCAATAAGCAACCAGGTCTGTATTATCCTTGTAGCTCCTGTGGTATCTGTTGTTTCCATTTGTGTTCATCACAATACAAATGTGCTGGAATAAGATACTCAACGCTCAATAGTACCCACCGTGATGAAGCAGAAAAGAGAGTTTTAGAATTATGAATTCCCTGTTTATGCAATAGAACTGGGCTCAAATATCACATTTTCAGATAATAATTGGAGAATCACTGCTATGCATGTGTTCAAATACTCAGTTTTTCCTTCCAGCGTTGCTTTGTGTTACCATCAGTTCAATATATTATTATTATATGTATGCAAATATTTTCCCAAGTTTCCCTTTTGGGTTGTAAATAGTGATCTGTCAGTGCTGACTCACAAAGCAGCAGGTAAATTTACCTTCGGTTCTCTCTGTTCCGTGTTTTTTTGCACAGTTTTACACACTTATGCACTTACATCCTTTTTACACCCATCTTGCATCTTTTTAATCCTAAGGATTAAAGTCAAGCTGAGGCCCTCTGTGTTAGATGCAATTTATTAAAATGGCAATAGTTGCTCTACAAACTCCCATTCCAACAATCTGCTAGTAAATCACATTCACAGAATTGGTGTTTTAGCTGTATGCACTTGGAGAAACACAACCAACAAAACACTTGTCTTGAAAACACTGCTTTTTGTATGCAAGTAGAACAAAAACTTCAGGTTGTTTTGCTACTTAATTCTTTGAACTGGTGGATATAATGTTTTTAGTGGAATTAAATTTCTGCCTTTTTAATTAAATTCTCTCTCTCTCAAAGGCATTTATTTTACTGGGCTTGAATTTTACTCTGGAACTGATTAACGTAAGCCTGGTTAGGGGAAGTGCCAAGGATGTGCCTAAAATATTAGGAAGTGCAAAGTCAGCTGTTCTGCTTGTCCCTGAGGAAGCTGCCAATTCACAGGTCAGTGGGCTGGCTGCAGTGTCACATTCCTACCACGGAGGGAAGGTGCACTCCATTACCAAAGGTAGCTGCTATAAGAATTCAATTGGCCCCTTGAAGTTTTCGTCATTGCTACCACTTCAATGACTGGCAACACTCCTCCAGTTATTAGCTGTACTGCGTATTATCTTTTCTCCGATACAAATTCATAGACTCACAGAATCACGCAGGTTGGAAAAGCCCCCTGGGATCATCGAGTCCAACCATCAACCCCACTCTACAGAGTTCTCCCCTACGCCGTATCCCCCAACACCACGTCTGAACGACTCTTAAAGTGTTAATACAGTTTGAAAACGTATCTTCATCTGTAGAATGTAAACAGTGTAAATATCGTGGTTAATTTATACTTTAGTTTACATGAAATGGAAGTTCTGAGACTTAAAGGAAAACAGCTTATTCTGGACAGTGTTACTCCTTTAAGTACGGCGGCCCCAGAGCAGATAACAGCACGTATGCATTACTGTGTGCAAAAAGAGATGGAGGTTGTGCTGGGTTTTAATGCAGGTGGCAGTGTATTTGGCTGATCAGTGAGTGGGAAATTCTCCATTTGTCCACTTTGTGTGCGAGTGAGAAAAGAGAATTTGCTGCTTCCGATACGGCGTGTGTGCTACAGTTCCCTTCTCTTGCGTCGGGCAGAGACAATAGCGTGCTGAGTTTTTAGCTCTTAAATTTTATGGACCTTTTTATTTAATGATTTTAGTTGTCTTGAAGCACAGTTTTGTCTTTTAGTTTGTAATTGAACTTAATCCAAATGGTCTTTCTGTACCATGTATCTATTTATCATTAATTTTGGAATATGCAAATTACCTTTTCGGTCCGATTTGCTGCTCAAAGAAAAAGAAAAGTAGATCAAATTAGCAAGAATAATTTTGCCAACAATGTCATGTGTCAGCAACTTATTTTTCACTGGATACACAGGTAACAATTTATTTTAGACCTGTGTGTGTATATATATATATATAGTACTACAGCTGTCCCCTGTGAGTGTTCAGAGCAGGTTGGTTTGTTTTTCTTTCAAAACACAGACAGAGAAGGCTGCATTCAGTGTTCTCAGTACTGAAACGTTAGTCATACCGGTTCCTTTTCCCTGAGATCTGAGTCTCAGAAATCTAAGACTTAGAAGTACTGTGGAAGAGTTGTGAAGGAAGTGTGTATATATATTCACGCACTCAAATATACGTACACATACATCCATCTATAGGCACCCTTAATTGTTGTAAAACGCCTGCTTTATGAAATACAGTATGCTTTCGCATATGTTACTGCCCATTTTTATTCAGTTTTCTATAACAAAATCTGCTATGTTTCCACAGGTTGGCTTTGAATCTGTGATTTTACGACTTACAGACATTGTAGCAGGGACAGGCCAGGCTGTCATAACCAGAAACGGAGTTTATGGCTCTGTAATAGTCAGCTGGATTTCAGGATACCCACCGGACCTAACCACTGCCTTTGCTCAGCCAGGCAATATTACTCCTCCGTTTGGTAAGTACATGTCTGAGGAAACGGCTGTGAGAGCTGCGTAAGTGATGATACCACCTTTAAGTTATTTGTACCTCTACACGGTTCCTCTGTTAATGAAGAGTCATTAGAATGAAATTGTATGGTCAGATTTTTAGCTGTAAGGCGTATGTTTATTTCACGAGCAAAAAAAAGAAATAAGAGCTAAGATAACTACCTATCTGGGAGGCAGGCACAGTGCTACGCCCCTGAAGGACAGATTTATATAGGAAAGACCCTTATCATGCAGATTTCTTCTTCCTGAATGGAGGGGAACTGTCATTAAAGTCGCTATCTCAGCACGTTTCCAGGTAAAATAGTGTTCCTATTTAGTTATTTTGACTCGTGCTCTCTTTTGCTTTTTTTCCTCCAGGTACTGTTTTGTTCTTCTCTGGTGAGCAAAGTAAAGTAATTTCATTTCGGGCTACTCCAAGCCTAAATAAACTTGAGTCCTTTGCCATCACTTTAACAGCAGTGCACAGCAATGTGTCTGGTGGGGCTCGCCTGAGGTAAGAATGTCCGTTATACTTCTGAGTCGCCTCTAAGAATTATGGCCTGTATACAGGTCGCACCTTATACAAATCCCTATTCAATTATTGGTAGCCAGCAAGTGTTAGTGCCTTCTTTGGTAAATCTGTGCCTTGTCTCAGGTGGACACAAGTGTCAGTATTGCAAATCTGACCTGATCAGAACTACAGCTTTTCTCCATTTCCAGTCTATTTCGTATCACTGGGGTCCAAGGTGCCTGGAATGTGTCTAGAATGATGGAGGCAGTTAAGAAAACAAAGAACCAAGATCAACAGTTTTATCCAGGAAGCTGAAGAATGAAAGCAACTCTAACAGTTTTCATTAGTGTCCCTAAAACCCCATATTTAAATCATCTTAGGTAACAAACATGGTTTAAAATAAATAAAATGAAACAAGAAATGCTCCAAAAATACCTAATTTATATAAACCCCCTTTTTTATCCTTAAGAACAAACCCATTACGTTTAATGTAATTCTCCATCTCAGCTAAGTTGTTATCTATTCTTCAAACTATTTTCTTTACGTTCTTCCTTACTAATTCATAGCTAGAAGTGCTATAAAAAGAACGGACATAGAGTAACACTGCATACGGAGAAAGGTATTGGCTTCACCGTATCACAATTTCTCTGGCCAGTCTGAAGGAAGGAAGGAATGAACCGGATGGCTCAGCCCCTGGGATTGACCCTTCTCCTAGGCTTGTCTGTCCTCTGGACTGCTGTCCTCAGAACACCTGTTCACTCTGTGAGTCAAACACCTTGCGTATACGAGGATGACCTTTCCTAGAAAACTTCAGACTACATCCCACAGCGGGTAGAGCTGACATTTACTTTGAAGAGGTTTTAACTCCTGTAGCCATGGAAAGGGTCCAGTGCGTTAACCTAAATCAGTGTAATTCTAGTGCTATTTTGTAGCCTCCAGCACTGAATAATGGATCAGTTCTAGAGATCAAGTGTTAAGACCCAAGGTTTAGCAGTCCTAGTCTCTGTGTTTATTTTCTATAAGAAAGGGATATACTTAATATGAACATAGTAGAGCTTAAATTGGTATTGATGATAGGCCTCAGATCTGGAAAAAATGGCTCTGAGTTACGTTGTGAGGGGACAATTAGTATTTCAAAGCCCCAGTGTAAGTTTTAAAATAATTTCCTTTCCTTCTCTAGCTTCCTGGCTAAATCTGTAGATCTGCTAGCATCTGTCCACTACACAGTTTTGCCTTGGTACAGGAAGTTTGTTTGATGGTTAAAACTGGTGTTAGTTGGAGCAACTGTGTTGTAATATATCTTCCTGCACAGTAGGAAGACATCGCACTTTCTTTTCATAGAATCATAGAATCTTCATGGTTGGAAAGGACCTTTGAGATCATCGAGTCCAACCATACACACACACACGAAAAAAAACCAAACCCAGACAAACAAAAAAACAAACAAAGAAAACCAAACAACCTACAATCTCTGCCACTAGA
The DNA here is from genome assembly GCF_964199755.1 of Larus michahellis. Lineage (NCBI taxonomy): Eukaryota > Metazoa > Chordata > Aves > Charadriiformes > Laridae > Larus > Larus michahellis. The sequence goes on from NC_133930.1 coordinate 84,224,529, forward strand.
GCGTGCCCTGAAGTGCCAAATATAGACGTTTCTTAAATACCTCTAGGGATGGTGACTCAACCACCTCCCTTTTGCCTTTCCATTTTCTCAGGAAGGCCTTACTTTATCCTTTGTTCCGTATCCTGTGCTGACTCAGGAGGCAGTAAGCGTGTGGAGGGCTGCTCAATCCAATCATTCCAAAAACATTTTTCAGGGAAGTTCTTTACATTCTGCCTTGTATGATTGCTGTGTTTTCCCTCTACTGTTACGTTTGGGTTTTTTTACCCACTTTCTTACAGCCATCATTGACTGTTCACCGGAAATTACTCTGCCTTGGTGTTTTACGTTTCGCATTTCATACTTCCTCACTCGGCTTTGATATCTTTTCTGTTTCAGGTCAGGATTTACAATAGCTGAAATTGAGCCAATGGGGATATTCCAATTTGCTCTTAACTCGAGATCTGTTTCAGTTGAAGAAGATGTTCAAGCAGTCACACTACATGTCCAAAGATTGTTTGGTTTTCAAAGTAATCTCACTAAATTGACATATCAGACCATTCCAGGAAGTGCCAAACCTCTAGAGGACTTTATACCCCTCTACAATGGGGAGCTTATGTTTTTACGATTTCAGACAAATGCTGTGATAGAAATATCAATAATTGATGACTCTGTGTCTGAAATGGAGGAGTTTTTTTTTGTAAATTTGACCGCTGTGGAAATTTTGGATGTTCAACCTGTGAATCCTGACTGGAGTCCACGTTTGAATCCAGCTTTCAGTGTTGCAACAGTTAGTATCCTGGCTAATGATATTCTTCATGGAATACTGAGTTTGGGGCCAGAGTTTGTTTATGTTGAAGAAGATGCCAACAACAGTACCCCCAACACAGTGATACTTCATATCAGAAGGACCAAGGGTTTTACTGGTGATATTGAAGTAACCGTTAAAACCTTTGGGGGGGTAAGTGCACAGAGCGGAGTGGATTCATATCCTTTTGGAAATGTTTATGAAAAATCAAACTTCACATGGGCCATGGAAGGAGAAGATTTTGAGGAACAGTCAGTCTCCCTGACTTTGCTGGACGGAGAAAGAGAAGGCATGGTGTCCATAAAAATTTTTGATGACGATGAGCCTGAAGGACAGGAATTGTTTTATGTTTTCCTCTCTGATCCTGAATGTGGAGCTCAGATTGTGGAAGGAAAGGATGAATATGGATATGCTGCTTTTGCAACAGTAATTATTGCAGGTAATAACTTTTCCCCCAGAAAATTAGTAAATACGTCTGAATTAAATAACAGTAAATAACTATATGTCCTCATAGCAATTTTTATGTAAAGATTGGAATTCTTTTTGATAATAAGCAGGGTATTCTATTCCCAAATCTTGAGTTTTCCAGATCAGAGGAAGCATCTAATGCACCAAGTCCACCATGCATCCCTTAGAAACATGGCTCAAAAAAACATTGAGAGATGCTGCTTATATCTATTCTTGTCCTGTTTTACTGCATGAAGGAAAAGGCTAATCTTGAGTGTTTTTCTTTCATGTGTAGTGGCATTGCAGGCTTTTTTGTTTTTCTTGGCCATTTTGTCACTTTTACATTGTATGGGGTTTTTACAAAGTATGGAAAACAGTTTCTGTTTTTTTGCCTTGATACTATGCAATTCATATCTGCAGTTGAGTTGTCCTCTGCTTCTGGGGAGGGAGGATAGAAATGGGCTGACATAGACATCAGGGAAGAGTTTTCCTTTCAGTCACCACACGCTGCTGTGAGAAAGTGGTGTAAGAGCTCCATTTTCCCTTAGCTTTTAGATATCTATAAGAATTACCAATTGAATATAAACAAAGTTTAACTGCAGTAGAGATTAAGTTTCAGAAACAAGCTGGGAATTGGAACCGTTTAGATTAATCAAGAAAATTATACGTAAGGTCCAACATTTACCGGAAGCTTTGTTTATTTAGATAGTCTTAAAATACAAGGTAGATATTGAGAACCAGAATTAAACTGTGCTGTTGGATGAGTGTATGCAGCAACCAAAACTATGCGCGCAAGAACAGATCGTATAAAACACGTTTCGTTCGTGTGCACCGTCCCTAGAATTCACCATGCAAGTCAGCAGTTGCCTGTATGTGCAAGTTAACCGAAGAAGTATGTGCATAGGCACAGGTTGGAATGTGAGCCTGTATTGAATCTCACAGAAGTGTATTAATATGCTCTAGAGTTACACCCCGAGTCCAATGAGTACATAAAGTAAGAGTAGGAAAGAACTGCATTAAGGAGAAGGGTCGAAACATGTATCTGCGTGTAGCTGTACAGATAGAAAGATACCGCAAGTTAAATATATTGCATGCAAATACGCAAACACACAGTATCTGTTAATCTTCAGTATGTTTAATACGCGCCATGTCGGAACTAGATTGCCTTCCCAATTGCAGAATAAATCCATCACTACCAGTAAAGGAGAAATCCTTTAGAAGCAAGATTTAATGGGACACTGTGTTGACATTAGTTTTCCCCTCTTTAACCCTTTTGGTTTTTTCCTCCACTGCTGTTTAGCTGAATTTATTTACGTTCCCATGAGAACAATGCAGTATTTTGCAGCTCCCTAATTCCACGCACTGAATTCAAGATGCAGGAGAAAAGCTGATGAAACAATTTGGGAAAATGAATGGCTTCAACATCATGGGTGGGATGAATAAGAACGCTGTCCTTGGAAGCCCGTCTTCATCCCATAACCAGCTATGTCCATCTAGGGGCACACTGAGGCCCATCTCTGTTTAGAAAGAATACATTTTAAGGGGTTATGGTAAACATAAAATAATATAGCTGGAGTGGTGTCTCCTAAGGGTATTATAAGCAAGGTTTTTGACACTGTTCTGAACTACCGTAGCACCTAGACTCTTGGAGTCGAGGGACACAGAATTCAGTCAGTATGATGAATGCTGCTGAAAATACAAGCATAGATGGTGCCCGGACTCTTATAAGGAATTTACTTTCAAAAAGACTTACGTGTAGAATCATAGACTCATAGAATCATCTAGGTTGGAAGAGACCTTTAAGACCATCAAGTCCAACCATCAGCCTAACACTGCCAAAACCACCACTAAACCACGTCCCTCAGCACCACGTCTACACGTCTTTTAGATACCTCCAGGGATGGTGACTCCACCAAAAAGAAATTTTTCCTAATACCCAATCTAAACCTCCCCTGGCATTTACTGGTAAAAATAAAATTTATAAATGCCAATATTTGAAGTTCTAGATAAGTATGGAGCGTAAATTAAGAATAGAAATATGGAGAGGTTGGAACTACGTGATCTTCAGGGTCCCTTCCAACTCTAACCATTCTATGATTGTAAGAAATTTTCTTGAGGCATCCCCAAGAGGTACTTTGTAGCACGCTGTTGATACCTAGTTTTTATATTTTTTTAGCAGTTATCCACATTAAAATTGTAATTCAGTCTCAGTTTAACTTGCTTGCTAATTACTTTCATGGACTGTTTCCTGTACAGGAAGTGATCTCCAGAACGGCATTTTGGGATTCGTTCCAGAAGTACAAAGCGGTCTTGTACTTGATGAAGACTCAGAAAACAGGGAGGTGCTGCTGATTGTCGCGAGGCAACCAAACAGGTGCAGGCAACAGCTGATTCAAGGGCTCCTCCCACACGCTGTAATAGGCTGTGTTGAATCACAGCAGCTACTGTTAGTGGAAGAGGTTACCCTAGAGTTTTACAATAAATCTTTGCCTTTCAGCTCCTTTAATAACTTCCCAGAATTTGGAAAATGGGCTTTTAAGTTGTGAATGTGATTAGGTCTGTCACTGTACTGCTATAAACCAGAAATGGAAAAAACAAGTATTTTCCGACTTAACGCTGTAAGGCAGCAAGTGTGAAAGTTTTGCTTAAGGTGAAGTATTTGCACCGCTGAAGGTGTAATTAAAATTCTCATCTCCCTGTGTAACGTAACGTAGGCATGAAGACTAAAATGAGCAATTAAGAAGATACCTAAGTATCAGTACTATGCTTACGTCTTCACTCACACAGATACTGTGATTTTTCTAATTAGCACATATATATGTGGTACATTTATGTGTACATTAAACAAATAGGCTCGAGTACTCTACGTTCCTTAAACTGGGAGGAAAGACAAGTTCTGCCTGGCTTTCCAGGCAAATGGCATTCAGCAAGGCACTTCAGCACATCCCTGTCTTCAGCACCAGTGTCTCCTATTCAGCTAATCTCACATTTTCTGAAACAAAAATTGAGAAGTATCTGGCTGCCCTTAATTGCTTTATTTTCTTCCTGTGTTACTTTTCCGTAATCTAAACAGATTTTAGATGAAGGAATTTAAATAACAAGAGAGAATTTTTCACCTTAAAGCAGTTTGTTCCCTAGTGGTAAGTTTTGGGTAATACCATAAGATGCATGTTACCTCTGTGGTTTATGTTTCCTAAAGCAATAGTGGTCTCCTTCGGTACATGTAAACTCTTTTGATTTGCTTATAGGGCTTTTGAAGATGTGAAGATCTTTTGGCGTGTGACCTTTAATAAAACAGCCGTTGTCCTTCTGAAGGATGGCACGAACTTGGAGAAAGAACTTGTATCTGTGGTGGGAGCCACTACCTGCGTGGCAGGTCAAACAGTGTGCAACATCTCCATTGAAATAAAACCTGATCACGTAAGTCATTATTGCTCATTTGCGTACAGCACTACGGCGTTGAATTGCAATTCATCAGGATGAAAAAACCCTCTGATGCAGAGGAACTGATGTGTAGGACACAGTTTGAAGATGGTAACTTGACCTCTGCTCAGTTCCTCTGCAAACACATGTTTATTTGCAGCCGTGTACTCCCTCCATTGTGACTGGTAAAAATGTGGGAAGGAGATGAGTATTTGAAGAGTGAACTGCAGATCTCAGATTTTTATAGAACAGTAATTAAAAAAATAAAAAAGGAGTTATTTCAGTGAGATGCATATTCATATACTGGACTCTCATCCTTCATGCAGTAATTTTTTCATCTCTCAAAGCACTTCTTAGGGTGGTTTATGGAAAGCATATCCTGGAAGTAATAACACCTCATTCAACAAAAAACCACTTTTATTGCAACGTGTGCATAATTTTACATGCCTAAATCTAGCGCAACGATCTGTGAAAACTCTACTCAATCATAAAGCTGCATAAGAATCTCTTGAGTGTCTAAAAATCTGTCGCTGCGCGCATCCAGCTTGTGAGTAGCGGAGTTCAGTTCAGCAGCCGTCATCCACTAAAGCCGTTGGCATTTGTCAGTCGGGTACGCCTAAGCCTAAGTGCCTTGAGAGGCCCAGCTGGCACTCAGAAATGCAGACGTCACTGAATTAACACAAAGCACAGCATTCGGTCATTTTTATTGAAAATGGAAGGAAAATATATTTTTGTGTGTGAGCACCTAGTGGTTAGAGCAGTCCCGTAAGAAAGGAAGGATTAATGTTTGTCAGAGTGGGGAGTTTGAAACTTTCCAATAAATTATCCTAACAGCCAGGCTAGCGGCGAAGCTGAGGTCTGGGGAATGGAAAAGGACAAGATGAGAAGTTTTCCACGTTTTTCCTGACTATATTCTAGAAAATAATACGAGATATAGGGTGTGGGAAATAGTGATTTTCCACTAGGGAATAAGGCACATTCTCTTAATTCAGTGAGAGGGCCATTTTCCTCCTTCATCTTCAGATGTTTTCTTTAAGTTACAGAGCCAGTGAATAAAATACATACATGAGTGGGGCACAGGCTGCCTGGCTGAGTGATCTGGGATTTTGAACCTGTTTAGCCCAAAGGAATGATATCATTATTTAATGACAGCAGCGCAGCAGCTGCGGAGACGTGCCGTTGTAGCGCACGAAGCACAAGCGTGTGCCACGCTAACAGGTGCTAATGGAAGGCTGCGGTTCCCCATGGCATTCCAGTAAATTTGTGCCTGTCATCAATTAGCCAACATCATTCCATTTAAAGAATTACTTAACGACTCAATTAAAAATATGTGCTATTTAACCCCCTAAATATTTCCTAATTCTTCTCCCATAAGATAGCTTATAAATTAGTGACAAATATGTTGTGAAATGATGAAGTAATACATAGGTGCAATAAATATTTTACACTTTTTATGGCATATCTCTTATGATGCGTTCTAGCTTTTGAAAGTTTTTACTTAGTCAGTTGTACTGACTTCATCAGATAAGAGCTGTATCCTGCTTTCCTAGAATTAAAGCAGGATTTACAAAAATCCATAGCTGAAACAAAAAGCTATGTTTACTAATTAAAAAATTGTCTTCTATTATCATCTTTTTTGTTATAATGCTATTGTCTTGTAAAGGGCTACGTTTTTTGCTAGCTTGCTAATTCATGAGTGCATCTAATAGGTTCAGATGATGTATTTCCAATTATTTCTGGAATCTCAGTATGTCTACATGTTGTACATGTCCGTGTTGTAGATACAAAGTCAAAGATAGGGCAACGTGTCATATTGAGATTTAGTATTGCTACCTTATTTTCAAGAAACAGGCATTAAGTTTGTAGAATTGACTAGACCTATTCTTTGACATATGAACACTAAAATCCAATAGCCTGTATTTCCAGACTGACACAAGATTTCTGTATATCGAAAACCTCACAAAAGTCTACCGGATAGTATCTACAGGCTTTGGGATTTTGGATAAATTCAGTTAAGCATTCAGATCTAGTGAGATTTGCTCGTAAAAATAGGTATAAACGTGTTAGTGCATAAACACTGAGTCTGTATGTAAAATGTTTTTCAAAACTTTACCAGAGTTCAGTACTTGAATACAGTCAATATTAATTGCAGATCTGAAGCTGCATACTTAGACTTCTGTGCATTTTTTCCCACAGGTAAGTAGCTGTGTACAAGCCTTTTTGTCAGGCAAAAATAAAGCGAAAAGGCAAATTCCTCACAAAATGCACAGCTCTGTAACTCCATAATCTGGAAAATGGAGCTCTTTAAGAGTTTACCATCATGTCTTAATGCAAATTTACAGCCACAATACGTATAGTATATAAATAGCTACTTGATTGCAATAAAGTTCCATGTGAAAACATGAGATGCCGTTTTTGCACGACAGAGTGGTGCCTGCTGCAATATTAGTATTTTTTGATATATTTCATTGTATGTATTGCACATTTCAAGAAGCATGCTTGTGGTAAGTATTAGTAGAAGTAATCCACTGCACATGAAAAAGAATATATCAATTTTTTTAAAGCTGAAAGTAATGAGTAGGTCTTATAATGATATGAAAATCATCCCTCGTTTACAGGTACCTGAATTGGAAACGTATTTTTTTGTTGAGCTGTATGCTGTAAGCACAGGAGCTGCACTGAACAACAGTGCCCGATTTGCTTTTATAACAGTCCTTGAAAGTGATGCTCCTCGTGGTTTAGTGTATTTTGCTGTAGGATCTCGTTTTGCTGTGGCTCATAAGAAGACAACCTTAATCAGTCTGCAAGTGCTTCGAGATTCGAGTACATCAATAACCACAATGGTTACCTACAGCATGCAGGTAAGACTTCTATTATTAATTTTGTTATTTAACTTATTTTTATTATTAAATCATTGTTCATTCTTTAAAGTAAACGTGACCATAATTAGAATTTTTTCAGGAAACAGTCAAACGTTTTCTGGGCCCAAATGATCTAAGCTCTTTGGTTTTCCGTTAGTAAAAAGACCTTGTTTTCATTTCATTGTTAAGAGTGGTTTTGTTCATGGTACCTTCTGGTGGCCTCAAAGACTACAGTCGGTCCGGCATTAAATGAATTTCTTTCTTTGTCCTAAAGTTCTTATGAGACTCCAGTTTATGAGGCTTCTTTCTCTGAAATTAAGTTTTTATCATGATGGATATGACTATCGAGATTCAGATACCAACACACTTGCTGGTTTAGGTCACAAATTTATTAATACACAAAGCACACTTAGGAAAAGAGAAAGAGTACTTTCATCAGATTTTATTCCATGTTCTTGAAGTACTAAATTTGAAAATTGTTCTAATTGAAAATTTCATGTGCTTAAGTCAATTTTACAATCCCCATTCATTTTTGTTATGTTTACAGCTGTAACACCAGACTCTTCTGTTGACTCTTTTATCTCTAAATGAGAACCTCATTATTATTGACAGATGATGAAGGTCCTCCTTTAGCGGAAGTATCACAGCTGCAAAAAAATCTATTCCTTCCATTTCCTTGTAGTTGTGACTGCAACATCAGGGCACAGGCTGCCAGAGGGATTCCTCTAATTTTGCCATCACATTGGCATAGTGCTTAGCCTGATCTACTTTGAATATGTGGGATTTTATACCTAAAAGCATTATTTCAGGGGAGGGTTATTATAACAAAGCCTTATGTGGCCAGTATACTTCCATCACCCTCTATAATGAAAGGTTTTGCATTCTATTGTTACATTGCCTGCATATCTATTTTAACTGCATCGGATTCCATGGTGTTTCCATGCATTTATTATACAGGAGCTGGACACTGTTTTAGTTAGAGTGTGTGGTAACGAATTTTCAGTTCTTTCCGGTCAAGAGTTCATTATAACTTAGCTGTTAAATGGAGAAGAAATTGCTACTGTCCAGTGTATATTTAGGCTAAAATACAGGACGCAATTCCTTGTTTGTACTTTTTATGTAACAACCCTTCTTTGGATGTTTTTAGGTTTTGAGGGTTCATGGCTAAGTACCAAAGTACTGGTACTTTTGGTACCTGTAAAATAAGAGGTCACAGCAGACAGGAACCGTGAGGCGCTGACTGGAACCGGACACAGGTTTCTAAAACGTTGTTGTCACTAGTGCCTTTATGACCACTTATTTCCCTGTTTCCTAATTCTCAATTGGAAGGGATGAAAAAAAGGAAACTTCTCACTGGAATTTGCACAAATCAACATGATCGTGTTCTAGAGCTCTTCTGAACTGATACACACAACATAGATTTACAACGTTCTCCTGCAAACTCAAAAAAATGTCTGATTTGTTCCATAAGTAAACTTTACTAGTTAAACTAAATGCTTAGAAAAGGGGTCTCGTATTTCACAAATAAAAATCCTTGGTTTTTTACAGTAGGAGACCTTTTTAAGATTACTTAACAGTCAGTATACGATCTGTACTTACTAAACGAACTGACACTATTGAAAAATCACACAGCTGAGTAATAGCCTAGAATGTTAGTTTCGACTTAAGGGAAGTTTATTATATTACCAGATAGAATATCAAGGTTATGGCAACTGACAAAAAGAGCAAGAATGTGAAGAATGAAACAGTATCTGCAAACCTCAAGGAAGGTAAAAATAGTGCAACTTCACAGGGAAAAGAGGCCACGAGCATTCCTAGATAAGTTCATCTGTCTGCCTTGTATGTCTGTTCTATGGTGTTTGCTTTTCCTTTGGACCTAAATGAATTGTTCTCCGTTTAAGTAGTTATACTGTGACTGAAAATATGATTAATTGCTATTGGTTTGGGCACAGATTTCTAAAACCTTTGCTTGCCTTTTGTTTAGTTTTCATATATCTGTAATTCCTGTCTGTACCCTGAATTGAGGGACTTCATGCTGCAGACATAAACTTGCATCAAACCCTCCGGAATTCACCCTACAGATGTGCAGACGCTTCTGTAATATCCATTCACACAGAAAAGCTTTGTGAAATTTTCTCTGGAAAAGAAAGAGAGGGATCCTGTTTACTATTGACAATATATATAATTCTTCCCCTAGGCTGTCACTAACCACAAGTGACAGACTGGTATTTCAGGGAGGTATTTCATTTAATGTAATTGTTATGTCATTCTTAACTGCATTTTTAAAGGGGACTTCTTCTTTTTATATTTAAATTTTACCCATTTAAAATATGTGTGTTCTACAGCAGCTGATTTTGAACAATTGTATCTATCATAATGTTACCTAAAACTCTTTTGGTTTGTTTTAAAGGAGCTACAAAAACCTGAACCTATTGGTCGGACCTTCGTATCTCCAGCTGTGGCAGGACAAGATTTTGCCAGATCTGAAGGTTTATTGACTTTTGAACCTGGACAGAGAAATACCTTTCTGGATGTGACCCTGACTCCAAAGACGGCATCTTTAAACCCATTTCCTAAACGTTTCCAGGTTGTACTTTCTAATCCCACAGGCGGTGCCAGAGTAGATGACGTGTATGGTATTGCTAACGTCACCATTGTCTCAGATTTGGACTCCTTGCCAGTTTGGGGGCTGATCGATCAACTGCATCAGCCTCTTGATGACACCATTTTACACAGAGTCCTCCAGAATCTGAACGCCAAAGTGGCTACAGAAACTACAGAAGAGCAGCTTACTGCTGTGACACATATAATAGATAAGGTAAATATCCCCTGCTCTTTGTGAACGGCCAATGACTTTAATAAGAGTGTAATAGCACATAGGCCTGATGAGATCGAGGTTAGCGTCCACAGCAATGACTCGGGGCCCAGACTGCAAAGGTAAAAATAGAAATTATGAAGTCCCACAGTCAGGGAAGAAGTTTGCCACTAGTTAGGATGGTGGCAGGAAATAAAAAATCAAATAGGTCAAAAAGAGCAACCAGTATTCATCTTGCATGTGTACCTATAGCTCAGGATTTTCTGCTGTGCACAATTTTCCCTTTCACGACATGTTTTCGTAGAGCTTATTATGGTTTCTTGATTCTCAGGCCACATCTCTGGTTTTTTTAGCCCTGGCACAAAACAGTGAGGCCCAAGGCGCGCTCGTATCTTCACTGCTGTCTGCAGCCAACACACCAGCAAAGCCTGCCAGGGCTGGCTGGAGTCTGCTGTGCCAGATGACCAGGCATGCAGCTTGTCTTTTTACCTGCAGTAGCTTTGGGAGTCGGGTTGGCAGAGCAGCCGAACACTGCAGCGTTGCACTAAGTTCTGTGAAAACTCTGGGACCAGTTTTATGCCTTTCTGGCTCTTCTGGACTTGGGAAGAATGCAGAGGAGCTGGAAAATTACTAAATACCTAGACACACGGCAGTATAACAGTATTAACAAGCAACAGTTCACTTGTGATTGTTGCCATTTTGACGCAGAAAACAGAGAAAATAATGTCAAAAATTCTCAGGACTCCACAATCTTCAATTTGTGAAAGAGTGAAAAGTGCCACATGGTTTCTTTAATAACCAAATCCCTATTAGTAAGTATGTCTTTGTGTAGTTTTGACATAGACTGCGTCTCACACCTTGGCAGCAGTGATCACAAGGTGGGAAAAATATTGTGAACTTTCAGAATGAACATCGGGATAAAAATGGAGGACTTAACTACACTAACATGAGGAAATGTTATAAGCAGACTTCTGTGCATAAAACTATGTTTGTTTTTCTCTCCTCTCGCTAGGTTACAGATGTAGGTGAAAAACAGTTACTCACTGATAAAAGCAGAAGTCTTTTTTATGAGATACTCTGTGCCCTGGCTAGCCCGAAACGTGTGGACACGCGAGGATATAGCCTGCTTGCCGAGGTGACTGAGAAGTTTGCGTTTTCCCTGTTGACGGGGATAATGTGTGGATCACCAGGAGAAAGGTTAGAACACCTGAATTCGTAATGTGTTTTCGAAATATGTGACAACTTACCAATATAGTCGAAGTTTAAATGACATTTTTTAGAGAGGGGACTTGTCTATCGTCTAAGATGTGATCTGTACGAAAATGTGTTGCACTGTCACAATCTTGTATCGGCACTGTAAGCTGCTGGTGTCACAACTAACTGGTACGCTGATACTGGGTTGCTGTGGGAGTAGGATTCAGGAGATCTGGGATGTACTAATTCACCTTTAGCTTAAATATTGCCTGGAAAAGGATCATTAATCTTACTAAGAAAATAATATGTAATTGTATCATGTATGCCCTAAGACTTAGATGACAGTAAGTAACCCAACATTTCTGCTGTAATTTCTGTGTCCTTGGTTTTGCTCACTTGAACATTATTTAAAGAACATTTAAAACCTGCTCATAGTTTTTACATGTAGTTCCAAATTGCTGGTGTTGTCTGCAAGTGCGTAGTGCCCTGTGGTCAGGCTAATGGGCAGGGGAAATGGGTCACTGCAGAAATGGATGACGCTCTTTTATGAGACAGGTGGTTTTAAACAGTGGGTTTCTCCCACTGTGAGTCTATTAAAGAACTGGTAGTTGAATTTAGAAAAAAACCCGCCTTCTTTTCCCTCAGAAAATCAGCACGGTTTAGATTTCTATATCAGCTTCTTTTGGAGATGTAAATTTTCGTGCCATTTCCTAAGTTGTAGGCAGTATGAAGCCCATCTCAGCCAAAGACAGTAAATAGCATAAATATCAGCAGTATCCTGAATAGTGTCCAGTACTTGAAAGTTCAAATCTTTTATTCCAAGTTATTTTGCCTCATCTGTTGGGAATAAGAAATAAAGCAGGACCATCAAATTTAATGCCTCTCCTTCGTGTAGACTCATCTCTACATCAAGTTATAAGGACGAGTATTATGATAACCTCGTTTACCACGGAGGGGTTTTGGTTGCAGACCATAGTGAGCAAAACCCAGGGGGGAAATGGTGAATCTGAAGTACCTAATAATTCAGCCCCTCTTTTTTTCACAGAAGCTGAAACTGTCTGTCTACTCAATGTCATAAAGCCTAAAAATGGCAGAAGAATAAAATCCTAATTACAAAAACGTTTTAGAGTCATTCTGTAAAGAATAGCAAAATCTCAGATCCACTTACCAGCCCTGTTGCTTTTCCATTTCAACAGAGGTAAAAACATCCTTGACAGCTGCCCGTACATCGCAATAATGGCTCACAACTGGTTCCCTCAGCAAATCAATGGACACAGATTTGATGGAAAAGATGGGGATTCTATTCAAGTGCCTGAACATTTACTAGAGGTCTCTGTTGTATTGTCGCCTCCTCAAGAAGAGAGCTGTGAATCTGTGCAGTTCACAGAATACAGCAGTCAGCAGTGGTTCCTTACTGGAGATAAAGAACTTGCCCTGAAGAACAAGGTTTGAAGATAATGCCATTTATTTTTTCAAGAAATTAGTTTAATTTAGATATTCCTCAAAACGTCTTGAATGTATTTAAAATGTGAGCATTTTTGTCTGTGTCTCTGATTAAAATGAGCACTGACTGTTGAATTTTAATATTAAATTTGTATTTACGTTTTATGTGGTGTTTCAGGTTTTTTCTATGAGTTTGAAGGGTCGGAGTTCACACCCTTTGAAAGATAACAATGAAGTAATTTATCGGATATATGCTACAGGAAGTCGGATTGTTCCACAAAAGTCTCTATGTCTCCTCTGGAATCAAGCTGCTGAAAGGTTATTTTATTAATCTGTTTAGTTTTCCAGTTTCTGCTGTGAACCTGTGTATTTGCCTAAGATGTGATAACTCCAATTAGATCCTTTGCAAGTTTGAAATTCATCCATTTCCTATCTGTATTTTTTTTTCCTTTCCTTTCTGGGTTTTGTACTAGCACATAAACTTTCCATATAATAAAATGCGTAGTTATTCTAGCTCAGGCATTTTTCAGACTTCTACTCTTGACTTTTTTCACCAAAATATGATGTAGATTATGTAATGAACTGTTAGGCAATGCTGACAGGCCATAACTCCCAGAATTGCATCACTTTGTTAATATTAATGACTTTGTACCCTTTACAACTTTATCAGACACCACTTCAAGTCCATTCTTATTAACGTAAAGAATTAAACCTGCTTCTCTGGTATTGCTTCAAGTCAGTGGCTCAGAATGTTCCTAATTTGCTAATATCCACTCTTTTCTTCGCGTCTGTGAAAGATGCTGTGTAACTGAGCAACAAAAAACTCTTAAGGGGCTCTTTAGGGATTTCTCTAGACCAGTATACTCTCGTCAGTAGATGCTAAAAGTAAATGTCCAGGGAAGACTAAGGTGAGACGAAGCATCAATAGTAGTTCCCCTAATACTATATTCTCCAGTGACTCTATGAGCTGAGAGTGAGTTTGTGTATTTTATACCCCAAACGATTTGCCTACTGCAAACTTAACTAGTCTTTCCTTGCATTTTTGACGATGATCTCATTATTACTTTTTTGACAGAAAAGCCATCTGCTGTTGGTTGTTTGGTTTTTTTTTAATATTGCTGCTACTAGCTTATGTTGATGTTTCCTGGTTTTTAGAAGAAATGGTGAACTGCTGATCATTTTCCATTCTTGTCGCTACTCATAACATTGCAAAACATGGAATAAAGTTTTCTTTATTCTTCTTTCTTCTTCAGTGCTCCGTTATTTGATTAGCCTGTGTCTTTCCCATTCACACGGTATAAATGAATTTGGAAAGAATTACGTTCGGTATCCTGCTGAGGTCTAGTTGGTTTAGATTGGATTTCATTAGACTGCCTGGATTATATCAGTCTGTCACTGATATAAACTGTTTCTCTTCAGAAAGAAGGTGCAGCAGAATTTACCTGTATGCTCTCCTTTTACCTAGACGCTATTGTCACAGAGCAGATGTGAGTTCCACCAGAAATGGCTAACGATGTCACCATTTTTCAAAACCAGCTCAGTAACACTGAAAGAAAACAAAACATAAATCATAGTTTTAAAACAACCAGTAGCAGTATAAAATGAAGTGTTCTCCATAATGGGGTAAGGTATTGCACAAATTAAGTCGCTATTTGAAAAGTCAGACAGACCTGTAAATCTTGCAGAAGGTTGAAAATCATAGCAAAAAAAAAATTCTCCAGTGGAAGAAAATGTTCATTATCATATATTTACACTTTTTTTTAACAATGAAAGTTAAAAAAAAGCCATAAACAATATTTTAATTTCAAGTAAATGTGCTATTCTGAGCATCGCACCCAAAAGATTACAGAAAAGACCTATGCAATAGTTTAGAAAACTTGTTGTTTCAGAGATGCAAGGATTTTCGAGCCTGGTTACCATGTAAATTACACAACTCCATTTCCAGCCTTTTGTTTTGCAGCTGGCTGTCTGATAGCGCGTTCTGCAAAGTGGTTGATGACACGTCAGACTACGTGGAATGCTCTTGTTCTCATATGTCCATTTACGCAGTCTATGCCCAAACAGATAACTTATCGTCATACAATGAGGCTTTTTTCTCTTCTGGATTCATCTGCATTTCAGGTCAGTTGACTTAAGACCGTTTTCTCATTAATAACAACTGATGACCAGTAAGACTGATTTTTAGCCATTTTAGTAACTGATGACTGCCTTTTGACGTGGAGGGCTGTTGGAGGAATGTTAACTAACTTCATGGCATTAAAGTTGCCATCTGGTCCGGTGTTTGCACGCTGACAAATTTTGCTGTTGAAAAAGCAAGTCCAGCAAAGAAATATGTTTCCTTGTGATGTTTTATTGAAGCATGCAAAGGAGAAAGATGGCATTCATTTGGGGGAAGGAACTTAAAATCGTAAACTCACCAGCGTCTCTAGCAGCAGCAGTACAGTTGTCCTCTTTGTCAAATCTTTCGCTTTCCTACCTAGCCTGAAAGCTCTTTGACAATTTTGGTTGACAATTTACACTCAGAAGTGATAATTTGAGGGAGACAGATTCCATATCATGCATATAGAGCTCCATTACCCTCTGCTGCCTAGTTGCTACCTAACGTCTTTGGAGAAGACAGAGAGCTTAACTCAATCATGACTCCATTGACCGCTACGATGGCATTTACAGAAGTCCCAAAGCTAAAGGGGTTCTTAGTCTAACCTTAAGGCACTGAAATGGGGTTCTGGGTCTGCTCTTGGTGAGGTTTATGGCTTCTGTACTAGATCATCGCTGTATGAATAACAACAACAGTGCAAGCAGCTAAATCCCCTGCTTATCCTCCCCCAGCAAACTGCCCTAGCAGCCTAGGCTCCGTGATTGTTTTAAAACATCAGCCATAAAAAAGAATACAAAGAAAGAGAAGAAAACCCTCTGGTTTTCACCTACTTCATACAAATTGATTGTTTTACTTAACGATAATGAAAGAATTTTTTAGCAGAAAAAATAAACCAATTTTAAAATATAATTAAGCATCTACCTTAGACTGTGTCAGCGAAAGTAAAAAAAAAAAAAAAAGACAAACTATAATAAACAAATGTAATGACTGGTTTACAGAAAAAAAAAGTTAATTGATGAGAAAAATATGTTGTTATCTAGCATAGTATATTAGCCTAAGCTAATTTCCTTTTTTCTTGTTTTTTTCTGTGTAGGTTTCACGTTGGCTATTATCTCCCACCTTTTCTGCACCAGGTGTGCAATGTTTGCGGCTAAACTTCTCACTCATATGATGGTTGCTTGTTTGGGTACTCAGGTAGGAAAAAATGCTGAAGTCTCCAAATTTAATTTAAGTAGATCTTTACTTTCCTTTTCCTTGCTTCCATGGCCATGTCCAGACAGACCCCCTTTTGTTTTCCACAGTGTAAACGTTTTTGGAAAGTGTAAAATTTCAACATATGATACTTATAATTAATCCAGTATTCATATCCTGTGTTGGGAATTCAAGCAAAATTATTGTTTTCTGAGGATATTCAGAGAAGACTTATGGATGATATAGCCACATGAAAAGATAGTCCTGCATGTGGAATAATAAATGTTTTGATGATGGGGTATAAAATTGAGACAAAAAAGTTCCATCATCAACATCATTATTCATTGAATAGATTATTATCAGTAATCATAAATTCTGTGGGAAGGGTTTATTTTGAGCAGTAGATGATGAAAGCTCTTTTGCACTCTAGTATTTGTAGGAAAGTATAGTTATGAAACATTTAAATCATAAAAGAGAATAAACTGTAGAAAGTCTTCCTAGTTCTGTCATACTGGTTCAAATAGTAGGTAGTAGAATGTCAGCAAACTGAAGGAGCGTATAAAAGGAGAATATTTCTCTCTGTCCTATAAAATATAACTTCTTGAGCTTTGTTATCATCTGGTGAAATGGAAAGCTATGAATAACCTCGAGTATCTTAAAATTACTTTATGGAAAGATGCCTTAAGAGGGTGATTTTATGTATATTTTTCGTGCTATAAAGATGATGTAAATTCCAATTTAAATATATGCTGAGGATGTTGACAGAATTTAAGCATATTAGCAGGCAGATACTTAAAAGAACGTGTCATATCAGGGAAACACTGTAAGTAACTGAAACAGCCCTGTGTTACCTGTAACTGCTTAGCAACGAGTGTATCTCCGCGACAAGGTTTTGTGTACTGCCACAGTTAGTACATCCTTTTATTCATGTTACCTCATGATATAGTTCTTGGTTATACAGTGGAGTGCATCGATAATGTTCATCACACAACTGGACTTAAAAGAGAAGGAGCAGGAAAGCTCCTCACAGCACTTCCAGAGATCATGGGATACCAGAAGGTTTCTCACATCTTTGTGTGTAAAAGTATTTTGACATCTCAGTTCTTGATTTTTGAAACACATACTTAATGTTTTTCGGTAGTTCTGTGGAGATACAGAGAAAGCTAGTGCGTTCCCAGGGTCTGTAATGTGCAGGGTTGTAGATGTGCAGACCTAAACTGGGACACACAGCTCATGACACAGGTAAGGACTTGCATATGGTAATGTGTCGAGATTATACGAAACAAGACGGCAGCGCATTGTACAGTCTAATGACAGATTTCAAAAAAGCTTCTTCTGCTTTTCCATTGCAGTGAATGTTGAATTACCTGTGTTCCGTGAATTGTTTGATATTTTGCGTATAATGGAACTATCTTTATCCGTGTTGCATTCTTTCTATCTCCAGTGCTTTTCCATTTCTTTGGCAATATGTTGCCTTTCCAGTACAGAGAAGCTTGTTTCTTTTTACAGTGAGTTTCTTTTTCATATGGTTTTAGAAGGTTGTTCTCATAAGTGTCCATACCTTAGGCGAAGAGTTGAGGCCTAACTGCATGTTCAAAGTTCTCAAAACCCAAAAATAAGTCATATGTTAAATAGTATCCCAAATCACAATTTGTTGCACTTTGAGGCATTATTTGTGTGACCTAACTTGGTTTTCAGTTTCGGTTTAGTTATTTTCTAAGGTATCTTTATCATCCTTAGAGTTACTTAGCTGCAGCAGTATTTAGGGAACAACTTCATTTCTGAAGATGCTCTGAACATTATTTTCCTGATTTACTGATAGAATTTTAGTTCCAGGTCTTAACAAGCTGCTCAACTTGTGTTCCTCCCTTCTCAGGCCAGTGCTGCAGCTGCTTTGCTGTAAAATGCACGTCATGCTGTCACACACGCACACTCGCCATAGAATGTATAGTCGTATAGTCGAAGCAGGTACAGCTATGGCAAACACTTCGCTTGAACAGCGTATTCAATTGAAATTCAGTGTTCATGAAAGCAGTCTAATCAACTTATCTGCAAAATACGTGTGGAAGAACCTAAACAAAGGCATTTTTAAGGCTTGACCTAAATGGGAACTAAAATAAAAAGTTGTTGCAATTTCCATTAAACGTGCCTTTATTTAAATGTCATAAATGTATCACTTTTAGATTTTCATATTCCGGTGTGCAAGCATATTGTCAGTGGTATGCCTAGCAGTTGTTATCTGCTGACAATTCCAGGTTTCAAACAGTAACCCTATTGTATTGTAGGTTTCTTCTCAAGGTTGAGCAAGGAGCATGGTCATGGTCATGGTCATGGTCGTAGTTGTGGTCATGGTCATGGCTGGAGACCAGCTCAGGCAGAGATTAACAGCCCTGGGCTGGGTTTACATAGAGCTGCTGGGCCTTGGAGCAGAGGGTACAGGTGGAGACTCCAGTGGGGACTGGTCAGAGCCATTAATGAATATTAGAGCACTCAATGACCTGACATAAAGGCAACTTCTCCCATTTTTATGGTAATTGCTAGTAAGCATTTTAAGCAAGGAGGGAGGATTTGGATGTCTTTGTTTTTCAGTCCTTCTTCTTGTAAGTAGAATAAATTTTGAGAAAATTACATATAAAGAAAAACAATCTGAAAGGCATGCACTTCATGGGTGGAGAAAAGTGAGAATCACTGCAGGAAAAAATTACAGAAGGTAGCAGGTTAAGGTAGAAAAGATTTTCTACTAGGGTATAAGAACATAAAAATGCCATTATTGACTTACCTTCTTCATGTACAAAAGTGATAGTGAGAAGTCAGATATCTCTGGCTACTGGAATACTGAGCTCGGTTCTAGCTGCTGAAGGACTTAAAAAGTGAGAAAGTTAACTTCAGCTTGGGCCCGCAGGCTTTTCTATATGCTAGATAGTTTTTGTTTAAAAAACTGCATTTAAACTTGTATGTGATATCCTGACCTATGCAGAATAATTCTTGCGGCAAGTTCCATGTGGTGTGTAAATATAATAATTTAGTTTAACTGCAGAGATACTATTTAGAAAGGCTCCAAACCCTCAACCCCTAAAATCCGTGGCTCTCCTCGTCTCTTTTCCTTTTGCCTTGCAATTATTCTGCAAGTTTGGAACAAAAGTTTTGAAAGGGGATTTTAGCAGGGTAACTGCTCAGCCAGTTAGCACGCTTGGAGAGGAAGCAGAGACAGCTTGGCAGCAGCTGTTGTGGAAAAGAAAGTGACTTTAAGGCAGAACGAGAAGAGAAGGGATATGTTTGACAAGAGCGAACTGAAATACTGCGCTAGCTGTTGTGAACAGCTGAAGGAAAATCTTCACGCAGTTACTTGTGTTGTGATATGTTGGCATATGCTCTGCCTGGAGAGAACTAGCCTGATTGGGAAGCCGAAGCTTAACAGAAAACTCTAAATAGATGTTTGTACAGCTATACCCGCCTACAAGTATTTGGACAGTATCTGTATGGTTAGATATTTACAATACAATTAATAGTTCTGTGGTTTTGCTAACCATTGACTCTGTATGAGAGGACTTTAACTGAGAACTTACTACGTGAGAGTTAGCCCTTAATAATTCCTAGCTTAAATACAAGGAAAATGTTAGTACTTAGCGTTTTTATGAGTAATACTTAGGCAACAGTAGACACTGCTTTTGTACCTACTAGACCTCAAACCACCCTGCAGAATGAAGGAAGCTGGTGTTTCTGTGTGCTGTTATATTTTTACCAGTCAAAAAACCTAAGCAGCTTTTCAGGTTAGCCCCCCTGTTTTATACCTATGTGAATAATGAGTTTTCCTCTAATATCTGTACTGGACGTTTATTAGGCTTGTGTTTGTGGGTTTTTTTGGTTTTTTTTTTTTTAAATTGCTACCAGTGCAGTAATTACTGTTATCTGTAGGTGGCAGTCAAACCTTTTCAGCTCAGAAATTTGCTCTTTGGAGGCAGTGCCTGCTTTGTGGTTGCTCACAGTACTTCGTTCGGCTGTCAGTGGCAGGGAATGGTGATTCACAATGTTCGACCTTCGTTTCATTCACCCTAGAGCTCCCCGAGGTAATGGAGCACTTGTAAAGCACTCAGAAATGCTTCACCAAGCTTTTGGTGAAGCTCATGGGGAAGATGTATAAGACCAGATGTTTCTAAAACCTTCTTTATTCTTTTCCATTCTGATATTTACTCATAGAATCGTGATGTCTCCAACAGACATTATTTCTTGAATCATTACTTAGTCATAGTATTTGGTTTGTTTGTTTAACCAGCGTGTTGTAAGTTCATGCAATAATACCTTAAATGCACAAGGGAAAAAATTACTGGGCTGAGATGTTCAGTTTTGGGGTAAATTTAGGTGAAGGTTTGTATATTGGAAAATCCAAAGTATAATGAGAACGTACTTCACAGTGTCTCGATACAGTCATACTAATCATTAAAATCCTCCTTTTCAAAAAACTATAAGCCTAGATTACCATCTTAATAGGAACCATTGCTTACGGCTCCGGCGCTTCGCCCGGGAATTCCCAGGCAGGCGTACATGAATGAGCACTTTGTACGCGGGTCGTGCGTGTATACCCAGCGTGATGCGTCTTGTCCACGTTAAATTTCGGTGTGGCTGCACGGGCCCTTCCTACAGCACATGCTGAGTATTGCAAATGACACGAACATGCGCCAAGGTCTCCGTTTAGACTTTTGTGTGCCACAGCACTGCTGAACTGCTCTGCATATGTGCGCTAGCTCTTTCTCTGGAATATTTCAACATTACCAATCTGTTTACGGCAATAACTGTGTACAAATTGACGAAAAGAAAGGAACTTCAGGGCAGAAATGAAAAGAGAAGGGATATGTTTGACAGGAGTGGCCAGTATTATTCTGGCCAGTAATGCAAAATTAAAGTCTTAACAGCCAAATAGAATAAAAAGGCATATACGGAACTGTATCATCCTATTTTTGTTAAACAGTAAGTTTATATTTTCTAATTTAACAAGTCCTCAAGCTACAGTAGCACTTAGCATCGTTATCCATCACTGTAGTATCTGTAATAATTACCAAGCTGTGAAGCAAAATTCATCATACCATTGACTTTGACAGAAACGTGTGATAAAGAATTATACTTACTGTGTTTAACTGTTTGAAAGCTGTCCCGTATTCAGCCTGAGCAGAAATACATGCGTACGTGTCAGTTCTGGGGTTTTTTTTACAAGAAATTGTGCAAAACAATTCTAGTTTAAAAATTGTTAGACATTTATTTGAAAATCATAAACTGCAGCCTTTGGAGGATTGCTGTTTTATTATTTGGACTTACTTAGATTTGGGGGGAGACAGAAAAAAAACAATTCTGCCAGAACTAAGATAAGTTTTAAAGATGTGATGAAACCTGCAAGTGGTGATGAAGGAGCAGGATACGAATGAATGGTCGTAGAGCCTGTAGCTTCTGCCGTTGTATAAAAGTCAGACTCGGGCATTAACTGTGAAATGTTGCTTCTGCTGTGTTGTCGTTAATCTTAACCCTTCTCTTCCAAACTAGGGGAATTCTGACTTTCTCCCACACATTTTGTGGGTCTCCCACAAAACGCGAGAAGAAATCATCGTATATACCTGGATAGCGGGAGTTCGCGAAGCGTATTGCAGAGTGAGGTGGGCAGAGTGATGCTCTGTACCGTCCATCGCAAGGGCAGCTCCTGCCGGTGAGAGGCTGAGTCCCTGCCTCTCTCCTGGCAGCAGAGAGGAGTCTTCATCTCTGTTCAGTCCTCCCTTATGGTAAGCCTGAGCTTTTTTAGTCAGATGATGGGAAATACTAATTAAAGGGCTGTTTCTGAGGAAGCCTGGTGCATGGCTTCACTAACCTCCATGTCCTTATGGAATAGGAAACGACAAATATTTTAATGCATTTCTATACAGTTAGAGCCCAGTTGCCCAGGGTGAGGGAATCTGCTTTATAAAACCTAATTGTCTTTGAGGAAAACTAGTCCTGAGATTTCCTTGCTTTGATTTCCTTGCTGTAACCCGACAGCAGTAAATAATGCTGAACGTGGTACCATGGGCCCCTCGTGAAGCTGAACAACCCATAAGGTTGGAGATTGGACCCAGAGGAATTGGATGCAGGGATCCAGAATTGGTGCCCGCTCTAGAAATTCAGCTCCACGTTAACGTGTTTTACCCTGTTACTCTTCAATGTGAAATTTTTCAGTAAGAAGAATGATGAGTAGTAGGTAGCCTTCTTCCTCCCTTAATGTCAGTGTTCCTGTCTTTTTGATAACCATGTCTAAAAGCTCTGATTTAGAGAATGAGCGATTCCACAGGTGTTAAAATGGAAAGTGGAAAAGATTTCCACATCTGTTAGAGGAATATTGTGTTGTTATCCAATAAAACTGGACATCCTTTGTGTTTTGGATTATTTGATGTCATTCAAGTAATCAGAACCTTTCTCAAATGAGCACTCGGGCCTTAACTCCCTCGGAGGGATATCCAAATGGCTTGATTTCTTAAAGACATCACGCCATCTCTCTGTCCATGGACAATGTGTGTTAAGAAAGTTTTGGAATATTCCATTCATCCTGGGACAAGTGAAGTTTCCACAGGGGGGACAGATTTTCCTGCTAAGACTTTTGATGTCATATTTCCTAACAGAAATGTCGTCCTTCCTAACAGAGGAAGACAGCCCTTCTGGTAATCATTTGATCTCACTGGAATAAATAAGTAAATATTCTTGGAAGTCCTGCTTACATTATTTCCACAGGGGCTGGGCTCACACTCAAGAGTAGGTGTTAGACTTCAGCTGATACCGCATGATTTACTTAACTGATCAAATGTAAGAATGACGGTTATGTTTCCCAGCAAATTTGTCTGTGTTTACAAGTAATTTTCATTTTGTAGTAGAAGAGTTGTGAAATTAGTTTAAATTGCTACGTTTCTGTTAAAATTAGAGTTCTGTGCAGCATAGCTAGCTGAGGCTTGTTGGGGACGTCAGAGGGGAAAGATGCATCGATAAGAGTGTTTATGTGGGTAAGCTGCTGTCGCCAGCTCCTTACGTGACGTTTGTATGATCACAGTAAATAAATGTTAGTTGCTTTACAACAGCCGCGCTGTTCCAGGGTACGTGATGTATATTCCCTAATCCTGCTGATAACATGGTCCAGTGTAATACAATACGTAGACCGGAGTCTCACCTATTTATTTTGTTACCTTTGCAAGAAGAATTGGCACCTAAACTTTTGCTCCCACTGACTAAGTTAGTAGGTTTATTACTGAATTAATTGCTTAGTAGGTTTATTACTGAATTAATTACTTATTAGCTGATTTTGGTCATTCCCACCAAGTCAGAGCACGGCATTAAGTTCATGCAGCTTTCTTTCAACCTAGTTGTTGAAACTGCTCTCTGTTTAGTAAGTAGAACTATTTGGGGATTAGTTTACATAAAAGACAATTTCATAGTAGAGTAATCTAAATTGAGTGCTTTTATAGCAAAGCAATGCGGTTTTATGATCAGTAAGGCTCTGAGGGCCCATTTCTATGATATTATGTTACTACTTGTAAGTCCGCAATATCCAAAACTGGATAATCAGTCAAAACTGGAGCTAATCAGGAATTTGTAGTAGAAGAAATTATCATTTATCTCCAGATGTCAGTGATTTCATAAGCTGTATTGATCATATATATATATATATGTACATATTTTAAATATATATATATAAGGTGTCCTCGGGTGGGAGACAAGGTATGTGAGATCCTTCAGAATCTGAGGGTCAGGAAATCCTTATTTCAAGCAGGCAGGCACCCGATCATCAGAACAGGAATTACACGTATTATAGCAGTGAGGAAGGACTTTTACCATAAAGCAACAAGCAGTTCGTTACCCTGATCACCTGGACATCATGTGAGGAAGTGGGAAGACTAGGTGACCCACAGGAACCTTACTGCGGCCCCTTTCCCTTTTTTCCCAGTAGTGGGAGGCGTTTTGCCCAGGGGGTTCCATCGGATGTGACATTGCTGCAGCTCTGAGGGGCTTCACAAGAACGTGACGCCATGTGCAGATACTTACAGCTAAAGCTCAGGCAAAAGTAAAAGGCAATGCACATGCTGTAAGAGTGGATCGTTAAGGTCTCAGTTTAGGGAGTGTGGAGACGTAGGAGCAGCTGAAATATCTCTATCCCATGGAAAGAGATGTGCAAGAAGAAGTGCTCTACTAGCCGTGGCCAGGTGATGGAGCGTCTAAGAAATTAATCTCAAATACTCATATAATTTAAATTTTATGTTACATTTTCTCATCAACCAACACATGATTTTGGTCTCTCATCGATAACATACTTCTACAACAGTACCCGTATATTTCTACTTTTGCTGTTCGTAGGGATAATGCTACGTTACCACCCTTCTTCACTTCCCTGACGTTGAGTCACCATGTAGTGTTAATGCACAGGCTGTTGGTATCTTCTTATAGATTGTCTCCTAGTGTTTGCCAAAACTCAGATATATGAGCAATACTGTAGCATATGTTAGAATGCTGCTACGTTATCTCACACCTCCTGTCCTCATTGCAAACAGTCAAATGTTCTGTTTATCACTTTAAAGTATAAGAGTATGAGATTTCTATCAGCTAATGCCTTCCAGCTCATTTTTCATTATACCCTATTTTTTCCCAACATCACAGACAGTTGGGGACCACACACGGAGAGGAATAGACAGCAACATTCCCAAGTTGCCTATTCATCGCTTTTCTCTATATCTGACTGTGAAGCAGGTTATACTGCTGCCTCTGTCTGCTTCATGCTTTTCATTGTCATTTTCCAACTATTATTCACATTTTCTGCTCCCTTTTTTCTGCTCTCTTTGTTCGGTCCACTCATACGTTCCATTCTGCTTTAATTAAAAGGTAGATGTCTATTACTTCTCCTAATCAGCAAATCTCCCATTGCTGATTTCCCTGCTAAAGGCTTTCCTTAGCCCTGTCGTAACGGAGAGAAGAACCTCAGCAGTTGCTGTTAACCATAAATTCAGGCCTTAGCAACAGCTGTGCAGCGTTAATGTGAAGTTTCCAAAACATTCTTAACTTAGTTTATCTTTTGGAGGGGGAAATCCATAGGCTTTCATAACAATAATGCCTCATGGTTTTCCTTTACAGCTAATTAAAATTATATTAACCATTGAATCTTTAGCTTCTGTTTTTACTCCACCGTCACTTTGTTTGCTTACTTCCATGTGCAAGAATATGTCCCAGAATATTTTAAAAGAGTCTTTTTGTTTCCATTTTTGACAGTTCTCTCATGACCTACTTACTGATATCTTCCAGGCAGCTAATGTTCCATACATAGTAGATTAACAAATGCTTTTCAATACTTAATTGGATTAATTATCGGTATACATGAAACCAGAGGCTGACCTTGGCAGATTCATATGGCAAGCGTAGTTTTAAGAATATTGGGGTCCTAATTGCATTGCAAATAACTGAATAAGAATTTCATAAATACCAGCTTACTAACGATTACAGTTAACTGCGGTTAAATACACTTGCATAATTTTTGATAGTTTAATCATCAGGCTATGGTGGAATTTTGTATGCTGGTGGCTTTGGTTTTGTTCATATGTTGGTTTTTTCCTTTTGTATAGAAAGTGCCTTTTGAAAGTGACTTTATGTGGATTTATAAGAATCAGAAAAACAGGCCATAACACAAAGACAAGAGAGACTGTTCCTTTTGGTTATTCTTTTATTGTCCCATGTAGGTCATGCCAGTATTTTGTTCTAAATAAAATATGATTTGTAACGAAGACACTAATGCAAAAGTAGATCTTAATTCACTCTGAAGAATGACCATGAAAACATGCTGGGAATGATGCTGAATGGTCAGTGAAATAAGTAATGAAGAGTTTGGGTTGTATATTAGCCAGAGGGAGAAACCAGGAGCATATAAAGTATATGTTTATGTGCAGAAAAAAGTCTGATCATGTTCAGTCATGAAAAAAGGCTTAAAACCCATGATGGTTGTGCACAGACTATGTTATATTTCCACATTTCCATTTTACTTGGAATCTTTTTTTGTATTAACGGATTTGGAAGTTCAAGCAATCTAAAAAGAGGACAGAATCAAGGCCAGCATGTGATAGCAAAAGCAAATTTAGAAGAAAAAAACCACCTTGATTACCAAGGAAGAAATGGAGTGCATGACCGCTGTGCCTAGGAGGGCCTCACGGAACAAAATTGCAAAGTATGTGACCAGATCATACATGACTAGATCATGTCACCTTCTTCAAAACATTGCACAAAGCAGTTCAAACCCACTGAGGTGCTATTTTGATGGGAAGCCAGTCAGTGAAGAGGCATCATATGTCATGTTCTTCTCAGTACTTTCTAAATTAATAGCTAGGCAGAACTCACAGCTGGTGGACAACCATCTATGTAAGGAAAATGAAGGAACCGGGGAAACTCTTTTTGGAATAAGATAGGTGAAAGAATAGAAAACTTCTAAAACACAAGGCATGTGCATCAGTAGAAATTAATTTGTGTAGCGGGAACATTTTGCTGGGGATGATAGAATTTCATGTGTCTCTAGGAGAGAAGAGAGAGGGGAATAAGCAAACATGAGAGAATTAACCACTTTGTTTTACTTCACAGCTGGAATGGGATGGGAATCTTCCCTTAGTCAATAATTGTGGGTCAGCTGGCAGGAAGTAACTTGGAAAGCACAGGAATACAGAGTAGTCTTAAGATTGTCTGTCTCTGAGTAAACAAACAGAATTGAATCAAATCAACGTCCAGCCATCTCATAATTTACCCAGGGAGGTGAAATCTCTGCTCTACCCAAAGGACAGATTTTTTTCTGAAGGAAAGTGTTAGCCCACCCCCACACCCCAGTATTGATCCCTGGTCGTTGCACAGATAGATAGTGTTCGAAGAATTACAGCGTTTTGCTGTGTCCTGCAACAGTTTTAGATACTGCTCTAGTCCATGGTCTGATGGAGAATTGCGTGTTCCTGTCGGTCCAGGCATAGGTCTTTCACCACTGTGTCGGAGCAGGTGTCGAACATACAAATGTTTTCACCATGTTATGTGAGGTCAAGCGGATCTTCATTACGTGTGCTTTTAGGGTGATTGTGCTCTACAGTGTCCAGGTTCAAAATCAGGAAAACTCAGCCTTGAAATTAAGTTACAAAATAATTTTTTTTTTTTGAGATAAAAAAAATTTCTGATAAAAAAAAAAATAAAATAACTGTAGCCCTGGTTCCTGATAGGTGACCATCTTTTTTTAATGCGTTCCCACAATGACAGCAAAGTTGGGAAGAGAGGGATCAGGAAGTCATACAATGTAAATGTGTCCCATGAAGATACATTAGTCCTCTAACGTATGCGTGTACATTATCTTCCCACCGCCTCTTTCATAGGTGTGCACGATTTAACACAAAATAAGTGAGAGGCAGGTAAAGAAGTGGTACGTAGCTGAAAAGTGTAGAAACAGAACTGTCTGTCCTAGGTAAATTCACAGTTAAAAGTTGTTCGTAGTTACTGCTATCTGTTACTTCTGAAGTATTTTTAAAATATTACAGGTTGTGCTCGAGTGCAATCTGTGATCTAGATACAGTAGTGTACTTCAATTAGAGACAATTACATGAACATTTTCAAAAGGTCTCCACGGGAGATAAAAGGCTGAGCTCTATAACAAAACCTATCCTCACATTAAATCACGCTCTTTAATTGGTGCAGAGCCTTGCGGTCTCTTACCTTGGAGCAGAGTTTTGGGTAGATGGGTGGTTAATGCGTTCCTAAACCCTCATCTTAACGATTGCCAACTCATTAATTCATTGTGATACACAGAGCCCTACCCTTGACCTGGGAAAGGTTAAAGTGATGTTCATATATTAATCTTTATATTTTGTATCAACATGTGCCTTGCCTTCTACTTTATGCAGACCGGTACATCCCGTTAATGCTTTGCAGCTCATTACTAACCTTTAGCTGAGGTCAGACATGATGGCAACTAATCAGGATAATTATTAGTTTGGGTGTCTCAGCTTCCCAACTTTGAAAAACAAAACCTTTCAGGATATATTTGATAGTAAGTGCTATCTATTGTTAAAGTACGTTTTGTTAACATCAGACTGGTTTCTTAAAGCCTTGTGTAAATGTGATTTCACTGGAAAAGGAATGGAATAGAAGCAAATAAGGAAGTTGAATGAAATGGTGTTCACCATGTGATATGTAAGTCTAAAGCATTAGCTCTTCAGCCACCTTCTGTGCTTTAAAACCCTATGAATTAGTGACGGAAAGGTCACATTTATCTTCCTCTACCTATACGAAATTTTTCCTCCGTAATGTATTCTTGGTTGTGTTTGTTTAATAGAATTTTAAATGACTTTAGCTTTGATGCTTGTAGCATTTGTGTTGTAAGCTTTCCTTGTTCTGTGCACGTATGCCCAGTGCTACTAAAAGGATAAAATCAAAGGTGAACTTGGTCTTAATTGTACTGATAGATCATTCCTGACACAGGAAGCGAATGTAAGGCTATGCTGATCTTCTGTTTAGAAGCACACAACCACAAAAAAGAGGCAACTCCTTTGAAATCCAGTGATAGCCATGGACTGAGCCTGCGGCTGAGCTTGGCTTGCTCTGGGCAGAGCAGGAGTCACTGATGTTTCCCACCAAACCTTCACCATCTTTTTTCCAGGAAGATTTTAGTTCAGATTTATAATAAACTTTTATAATAAACTTTTACTAAGCTCACACTAATTTAGAGGTCTAGAAAGTATGCGTTGTAAGATAATAAACTGTGATGAGACCTCTCTGAAGATAACTTATTAGATGTCAGTTTTAACATCCTGCTGCACTTACGTGACTCTCATGCACACGTGCAGAGCTGTGGCAACTTTCACGGCATTTGCTATTGCTTTAGGTCTTTCAGGTTTAATTTTTTTTTTTTCTATATACTGAGATTGTTCACTTTTGGAGGCAGAAACACAACAAATGTCACTTTGCCAATCTCAGAAGCCTGCCCAAAGGCATGTATGATTCTTTCCTCCAGCTTTCACCATTGCAAGTGTCCTTACTAAGTTTTACCACAGGAAAAAACACCTTCAGAAACTTCCTTTATCTGGAAATGCTCAGATGCCCAGATGTTATTAGTGAGCCTGATGAATGTCAGATTCCACTAGATTGTCTTTCATCAAAGGAAAAAAGCAGCAGTTTATTTTTCACATTATCTTCAAAGTGTTATAATATGCCACAGGATTCTGCAAACATTTAGCTACCTATAACAGTCATCCCCTTTTCAAAATTAACTGCCTAGTTAATTAATATAGTTTTACAAAACTGGAAACATTTTTTTATACAGCAAAACCAAATTAACGTGAGCCTTTATTTTTCAGTAGTTCATTGCCTGCTTAGCTAGTCCATAACTGTATACAGGTTTCTTACTTGTAGCTTCATTAGTTTATGAAGTTCTGCACTGTTTGTGATGCTTACAATGTGATAAACATTATAAATAGGAATTTAAAGAAAAGAACTCATCTGAGGAATTTTTACTATAAAGAACCGATTTTGGCTTTAGCTTCAGCAGCCGTCTTTCCTGGCTGAAGTTTCCACTGGACATTGCACCATGTTACTCTTTCAGAATATTTTAAGCAATTTAATATTTTATATTTAATATTACAAAATTTAATATTGCTGAGGGTTGTTGTCTGAGATACATAATAGCAGATGACTCTAACTTTGGACATTATCACTTGCCATCAGTGATTGCCATCAGGAAGTGTTGTAGCTTCACTTGGCTTATTTCATATTCCTCCACAATTGAGTCTCCAACCGACCACACGAAGTTGTAGCGATGCTGTCCTAATACGCGCTGAATTATCTTGGATGCTAAATAAACCTACACAGGTTTATTACTTAGAAAATCTGGTATATCACACAACTGTAATCAAACACAGAGGGAACACCAACTACAGAAAATAAATGCTCTGTAAGATTTCATTTGGCACCATCTTAATTTTTCTGCTACTATAAGGTAGAGTTGAAGAAGTTGTAGCCATAGCAGTTACCTTTCAACCAAGGTCCAATGTTATGCTTTCAAAACCTCAGATAAATTTATTGCATTTATTTAAGGGGAGAGAAGCATGATTTTTAAATAGCATTGCAGTTCTGTAGAGAAAAAATAAATGGGTAGAGTTCATGTAATTTAATTTTCAGCAGTTCTAGTCTGAAACAAAAGGAGCTGGGGTGTATTCTCAACGCAGGCTCGACATTCTGCTTTCTAATATTGTTTCATGGCTGCTTGTCAAGACTTTCAAGTAAGCATTGTAGATTATTTTCATCAAATGAAAGAAACAAATTCATGAGGTTAAGAATAGGCTTTTGTTCGATAATTACAAACTCATATGCTTTAAATAATCTAGCAAATTATGGGCTGCCATTTACCAACTAATAGAGTGGGTTTCCATAGAACCATAGAATGTGTTGGGTTGGAAGGGACCTTTACATCTAGTCCAACCCCCCTGCAAGGAGCAGGAACATCTTCAACTCGATCAGGTTTCTCAGAGCCCCATCTAACCTGACCTGGAATGTCTCCAGGGATGGGCATCTCCAGATGAGGAGAGGTGGGAGATGCCCCATCCCTGGAGACATTCCAGGTCAGGTCTCACCACCCTCATAGTGAAAAGATTCTGCCTTATATCTAGATAAATCTTCCCTCTTTTAGTTTAAAGCCATTACCCCTCGTCCTATTGCAACAGGCCCTGCTAAAAAGTTGTCCCCATCTTCCTCTTAAGTCCCCTTTAAGTACTGAAAGGCCACGGTAAGGTCTTCTCGGAGCCTTCTCTTCTCCAGGCGGAACAACCCCAGTTCTCTCAGCCTGTCCTCATAGGAGAGGTGCTCCAGCCCTCAGATCATCCTGCTCCCAACAGCTCCGTGTCCTTCTGCTGTTGGTGCCCCAGGGCTGGAGGCAGCACTGCAGGGGGGTCTCACAGAGCGGAGCAGGGGGGCAGAATCCCCCCCTCGCCCTGCTGCCCACGCTGCTGGGGATGAGCCCAGGCTGCAGGTGGCTTTCTGGGCTGCAAGTACACATTGCCAGCTCATGTCCAGCTTCCCATCCACCAGTCCTCCTCCTCAGGGCGGCTCTCCATCCCTTCATCCCCCAGGCCTGTCTTGATACCGGGGGTTGCCCCAACCCAGGTGCAGGACCCTGCACTTGGCCTTGTTGAACCTTGTGATGTTCACGCGGGCCCACTTCTCCAGCCTGTCCATGTCCCTCTGAATGGCATCCAGGTCCCTCTGAATGGCATCCTGTCCCTCAGGCACATCAACCACACTACTCAGCTTGGTGTCATCTGCAAACTTTTCTTAAGGTAGAACGAGATAGATGGATTAATTGTGGTACACGCCCAAGAACAGTTAGCTAGGTCACATTGTTGAACATAATTTTTATTACGGCACATGCGTTCTAACTAAGATTTGCAAAGCTTTATGTAGTAGCTTCCTATGCAGAAGCTGCCATCCTGTTCATAAATTTCAAGTATCACTGATAAATTAGGAGCATGTATTAAGTCATCTCAGACTGTAAGTTCCCTCTCTGTTCCCTATCCTACCAAGACCTCCCTGCACATCAGGTGGAAATCTGGAGACAAATATTTTTCTTATAGTTTGTTTTTAGCCTCAATCCAACTGTGTCTTCAGTTCAATAGCCCTCTCTTTGTTTATCATAACTTAGCAGAAAATTAGCAGAAATTAGCAGAAAATTAGCGGTTGCTGCATTCTCAGATAATACAGGAATTCTAAAACTAATTCTATTCTGTTCTGTTTATTTTTGCGTGTTTATTTTTACATTTCCTTTTGGAATTACTGTGCTCATAAAAACAATCTAATTTTTAAATCCAATAATACTATGTCTTATGTGGTGCAATTCCAGGATGTGTTTATTGCTGTCATATCCAAGAAATTCAGTTCCAAGCCTAATCCCACTGCTAAACGCCGGTTTGCTAACTTTCAGTTAGACAGAGAGAATTGAGTATTTACCCTGAACTGACTGTATCATTACAGTAGAAGCTTAAGAGGTATGCCCTGCTCTGAAAAGTTTGATCATTAAAATATTTGAAAATGATAAAATAGAAAATCTATTTAATAAGGGGAATGATAAATGTACCATCCGCTGAACGGATCAGCAGTAGGTAAAAAGCAAATGGCTATTATGCAAAGCCTATTTCATCTACAGGTGATGATGAACTTGGACAGGGCCCCTGTAATTGTATTTGATTCTATGTGATATTAACATATTACTCCCCATAACCATTTGGACTGTAAATATTGTAAAACTTTCTATGTTTCACTAAACTACCTATCCATTAGCGTTGATAATATAGCCATATTCCAGATCATATTACGGAGCTTTGTTGGACTGTGTGGAATTTTTCATGTTCTTTTCTAGATGAGTTTGTTTTTTTTTTCCTTCTTTCATTGTTTAAACAAGTATATACTTAGAAGTAACCAGTTTCTTGTACTTCTAGTGTTTCCGGATGGACTTGAAATTCAGAATGGGATTTGGAGGGTTTTTTCGTGATAGAACTCAGATTGTCCCAAATTATAAATCAGAAGCTTCCTGTTGAAATAGATTATAATTAAAGAATAGTCTAAATGTTCTAGATAGTCTAAATAATTCCAAACACCATTTATTTTTCAAAAGTCTACATTTAATGATTACGCTCGGAGGTGTGAATTAAGATACTTCTGATGGTTTAGCTCTGCAGATCATATCGTTGCCTGCTCAATTCTAGAAAACACATTTATTCGGTCAATTTCGGCAGTTCCAATGCAGGTATTTTATTGTATGATAAGTAATTTGGGTGATGTGGAGAGAAAATTCAGTCCTAATCACTTTGGTTATAGATATGTGTTTTTAATTTAAGAGTTTTATAGCATATAAAAATGTAAAGTTACCAAATACATTAAGTTTTTAATATTGTTTTCAAGCAATTCAAGTGAAATAACCACACCGGACATTCTCTCACACTCTAATAAGCTGCCCAGAATAACTGTGTAAGTGTTTCTGTTTGAGATGCACGCTGTCACCATTTCCTGATGAAGAGCGAAATGCCGAAATGGTGTGCGAGAGGGTCTTCTGGCAGAGCAGGTTTGACCAAAAGCAAGACTACTGCTCATCTTTCACAGAATCCTTTAGAAGCCTAATCTCCACCTTCATTTCATTTTCTAATTGTTTCTCTTTCACGTGGTCTCTATTGATGCGATCACTTGTTCCTCTCGAACTCAGCTTTGATTTAGAATATGGATTGAGATCAAGCACTGCAGTGTAAGGTTAATTCCTGTCAGTGGTGTCCTGCTTCGTGTGAAATGAAGATATGTTTGATAGTTAGGTAGCTCATCTATATCAAACTTTTAAAGCCTGTTACAATCAAAATATTGTCTTTATTTTACACAGAAAAGTGAAGAAAAGCGGTGCACCGTGTACAGGAAAAATACTGCTTTTGTTTAAAAAAACTTTTGGAAGGAAACAAGTGAAAAGAAATGATCATGTGCCTTATACATTGTGTTGAAGTTATTAATAGGATCAAGAATAACAACAAAAAAGTTTTCTGAGAAATCCAAGCGTGTACAGGAGAGCTGAAGCCTCTGTTGGAATTGGCCACTCCTGAGCTAAACAGGAAGTAGACTCCAAACAGTTTTGTGAGAAACTAGAGAAAGGAAACAATCCAGCCTTGCAGTCGCTCAGAACTGTTTGATTTACACCCAACTTCAGTTTATGTGTGACTGCCAAGTAGTACCTGCTACAGGCCGCTGCTCTGTAGGGTCCACCTTGCCATTCAGATTCTGTGTCAGCAATTGTTCACAGGAATCAAAACTAATGTTTTCTTTTGCAAATCTTTGTTATAAACAGCAACAAAAAGTTATTAGCATGGTTAGTAAATAATAAAACAGAAGATGAGAACAAAATTCCTCTTCCCATTATTAAACACGAATTTCATTGCTGAAAAAGTCTACATCCTCAAAGTACGGGACTAACGAAATTGTACGTTAACCAACGTTAGTATGGACTTTATGCCCTGTGTGTGTTTTCTCGGTGTTTTTGTTAGAGATGGAGCTGCATGAGCATGTCACAGAAGTTTTACCTTTCCAGCAGCTGTTCCAGACAATATAAGGGCTGTTCACAAAGGCTGACTTCACTTCAGTGAGCCTAACCTCCCCACGCTGCCTTCCTGCGGTGAGAAAGTCTTCCTCGGCATCAGAGCAGTCGAGTCGGACTCCTGCTTTGAATTGCTTTGTGGGGAAGTCCATCGCTCTTTCTTGTCTATAGCGAGATCATGTTCGCCAGGCTGAGTTTAGCCTTTGTGAGTGAGTTTCTCCACATCACTTCAGTGGTGTCTTCATCCAGCTAGTGTCGAACAAAGCAGAACCTCGTCAGCTTTTGGAGTGTTCAAGCATACAGCTCTTCATTTCCATGAGCAGTAGTCACAAAGCTGTCCAACGATAACAAATATTTCACGATTTTTAATATTAATTCAGAATATGAAAGTAAGGTAGCTTCTAAAATTTTGTTAGAAGAAAACAATATGCAAACATGTACAGAAAGAGAAGCGTCAATAATTATTTTTGCTTACATGGTTATGTAAGTAGTCTAAGTATGTATTTTTTAACTAGACATCTAAAGATGGTCTGGCTATCTTGGATCAGTAATTTAAATCGTATAAATTATGGAGTAGAACAACAGAACTGAAATCACATATGGTAAGAAAATTATTTAGTAAAAATTTTAGTTACTAGGCTAACTGAAAGTTACTAATTTGGGTACTGGACTTGACACATTTTTTTTTCTTAGCTGTCCTAATTTTCATTCTTAAATCATTCTTTAATTTCTTGTGAAATGTCAATATAAAAGCATTTCAAATTTAGAATTTCTTTCAAAATCATTGGTCTAAAAAGCATGTGTTTATAATTATAAAAGTAATTCATTTCCTTTGACTGAAGAAAACAAAAGAAAAATTGACATTGGTCTGTTTTTCTAAGTGACATCATAGTGTCTGAACTATGACTTTATTTAAAGACTTAGATGAAGAAATATGTATTATTTTATTATTATCTATTATTATTATTTGATTAATTGATAACAAATATGAAATGACATACGATTAACTATTTAAGTCATATGTGAAAGGGAATACATACGTGGCAAGAATTCATTATAGATTTTATCTTTGGGGTGATAATTGCTGTGAAATTCCATACAATGCCATCCTGCTTGAGTCAGTTGGCCAAGTTGCAGGCAGTTCCAAGACAACACAAGCACAATAGTAATTTTATATCCCCACCTGATATAATCACAGATAGGCAGTGTGGGTTTTTTTTTACAGAACAGAAATTAAATGGTTGGGCTGCAGTTCCCGGAAAAGTCGCTCTCACTCATTATTTCTGGCTTATTTATGTTTAAAAAATAATAACAACTAAGAATAAGACACTATTCAGTAGCTTGTATTGCCGGAAATGATGACAGTGTTAAATAGATTTTCTTTTTGTAAAGAGGTCCAATTACTCCATTATTAATGATATTATTTAAGTACTCATTAAATGTGACATTATTTAATGGGTTCATGTTAGTTTAAAACCTTCATTAAAGGATTACTGTGGGGGGTTTTGTAATCTTGTATTTTTCCATCCATCCAGTGTTATATTTCCTACTGTCCCTATGAATTCGGAAACTTTTTGATTTGGAAAGTGAATTTGGGATCTTGGACCCTTGGTGAAGGTGAAGATTATGTAGTTTTCAGGTGATACAAGAAGATGGAAACAATTTAAGCTTAATCGGTTTCCATTGTCCTCTTTGAAATTATTGCATGATGTTAAGGTGATGTTTATTTTTTCTGTGGGCCTTAGTATCAGGTAGTAATTTCCTGTCTTGATGAGCGTGTCCCATTAAACAGTACTGGGTTTCACAACTGACCAATGGCAGAAGCAGATAAAATCCCAATATGAGAAACGGGAACCAGGTACTTCTGCATTTAATTGTGAGTGCATCTTCTACCCTGTGTAGTTAATAAAGAAGGAAGAATTAACATACAGTAGGCATTGCTGTTCTTTCCTTGATGTTGGACACCTGATATTTTAATATTTTAATATCCTGGGATTGTAGGAAAAAAGTCTTTCATGTCTAACACTATTATGTGTTGTAATTTTTTGTAGTTGCAATCATCCTGATTATACCTACAGCTATATTGGTAAGGATGATATTACTGAAACATTTTTGCGAAAACTTAGAAAATTTGCCCTCCTTTGATAAATTTTCTGAATTACGACCATTAAGGAGTAGTTTTCATCTGACTGAAGTTTTATGTTTCCAAAGAGAGGGGTTATATCAATAATCAGTTTCTCTCACTTTTCCACTTACTGTAAGTTACTGTTTGAGTAGCTTCATTTATTTCATAAGGCCTGCTTAGGAATAAGTGTCTCAAGATGGGATAATCTAATTCTGAAATCTGTTTCAGAACTGGGAAAATCTGGCTGCAGTACACTGACATTGGATCTTGTATTAAGGGTGTTTTGAGGATCTTCAGTGAATTAATATCATTCCTCAGGGATCGTTGTGTGCGTGAAAAATAAAGTATATAAAACTCTCCGTATTTTAAGTGTGTCTAAACCGAAACAGACTAAAAACTGACCTCTTTGTGTACACATACATAGATATATACATATATCTATGTGTGCATATATAAATATATATGTATGAGGTAGGTATATATACATAGATACAGTTGTAGAGAAAACAGAGACTAGCTAGACCAGCCAAGGTAGACTAAGCTAGCTGAGACAGACTAGAAGACTAACCTGAAAAATAAGCAGTGGTGTGACTTACAACAAAAAGAAACTACACAAAATGACAGACTACAAAATGCTTGCTTTTTTTTTTTTTCCTTTTAAATGTTATATCTTTTCTATAACAGCATTAACAAATGTGGGAACCTGCAGGTTGCTCCCTTCTAGTGCCTTCCTGGGTTTTCTCCAATTTACTCCCAAAATCTCACCTGTTCAGGAGACTGTGTTTGCTTCTTATTTTTGCAATGCCAACTGTTTTCAAAGTATTTAAAGTGTACTCCAAGATGGTTTTATACTGAAGAAATGTCATTTCCTACTTCTCTTAAGATTCTGATTCCATATGCTATGGTTAATCTAGTTACTTAGCCTCTTGTAGGCCTTCTGGATTCATGATGCATAGACCATTTTCCTCTGAATTGTCCTGCAGTGATTCAAAGTGCGGAGGCCAGAATGCCCCCATTAATTTTCTTTGCCATGTTAAAGAAAACTTGTTTCACAAGCAGAGACACTAGTAGGTTTCCTTCCATAGTATTTACTGAAATTTTCCTTGTTTCTCTTTCTTCCTTAAATCTTGATCAGCTGATGCTTAACCACGTCTCGTATCATGCTCGAGCTCATTATAGCCTTCTCTCCACTTCATCCTCTTCTGCTTTCCACCCTTGCTATATTGAAATTCGGTATTTGCTTAATTTCTTTTTTCCTCTTTTTCTTCAGCGGTCTCTCTGTCTAAGCCCACTTCACTCCTTCACTGATCATTCCCACCCGTGACCTCTTTGTATCTCGTCCTTTGCTCTGACTGTATGCTGGGTGCTGTAATTTGACATTCTGCTGCTCTTTCATAAAAGCCTGTCTCCTGATACCTCCTTGAAACTCCTGTTACTCCCACACGAATCCCAAAAGAAACTTATTGAGTTTAGCTAAGATAATTAACTCTGTTATGTCCTTTTTATTCAACCAGTAGCCCATGGTAACTCTTCAAATGATGGTCACCAGTTGTTGGGCACTGGACTCAGTACTCTTTGATGCTGTGGGAGCCCTTTTAATGTGCTGTGTTACAAATGCCTTCTGTGTAGTGGTGAACATGAGCAACTCATCTTCTCCTTTCCCCTGAAACATCACAGGTCCCGAACAACTTCATTTCGTGGTAAACAAGCCTTCTTCTTCTTTGAATTGTCCCATTGGTCTGCTGTAATTGCGTAGATTAATGTGGTGTGCAGAGTTCAGGCATGTTTTGAATACCTAGTAAGCTCTGATGAGAGAATCAGGACTACATTAGGACTACATGTAGTTTAAACGGAGACACGGTGGCCAGCAGCAGTAGGGTAGGAGGCTGGTATTTTGAGGAGACCTGAAGAGTGATCAGAGTTGGAAATTTGAAATTAATGTGCAGTAGAAGCTTAGAGAGAGAGGATCTGTCATCTTTACCCTAAATTTTCTACATTGAAGTGATTTCTCTTTTTGGGAAATTTTCCCTCTTGACTATCACATTTGTTGGGGGAAAGCCATGTTTGAACGAAAAATTTTTTAATAGAAGTTATATGACTTTCATTTCTTTTTTAGAAGCTCTAAAGTGAAATACAAGAAGAGGTGTACAATGTCAAGGGTATTTTTATACTTAATACTCAGGATTAAGTACAAAATAATACTGTGGTTTCTTTTCATTTATTAACATACTTGCTTTTGATTATAAACCATGTAGAAGTTTTAAAAAATTGAACACGCTCATTTCATTCATTTAGTGCTTTCAGCAACTAGATATGATGTTGGTGACCTAAATATCATTGTATGTTATTCCAGATGGCTATGATTTAACAGGATATTTTTATCTCAGCTGTATAGGTACCTAAGCCTTGCTTCAAAAATAGGGACAAATATAATATTTAATCTAAGCCTCCAACTCTGTCTAAGGTATATCAAGGCAATTCCTGTACAATAAATCCTCACACCTTAGCTGTATTTGCTCTTGTCCTTTTTCCAGTTTTATGGAGTTGAATTTTATTGGTTTATTTGATAGCGTAATCACTATCAAGTGGCTGAGGGAGCTGGGGGTGTTCAGCCTGGAGAAGAGGAGGCTGAGGGGAGACCTTCTCGCTCTCTACAACCCCCCGAAAGGAGGGGGTAGCCAGAGGGGGTCGGTCTCTTCTCCCAAGGAACAGGTGACGGGACAAGAGGGAATGGCCTCAAGTTGCACCAGGGGAGGTTTAGATTGGGTATTAGGAACAATTTTGACACTGAAAGGGTTATAAAGCATTGGACCAGGCTGCCCAGGGAAGTGGTTGAGGCACCATCCCTGGAGGTATTTAAAAGACGGGTAGACATAGAGCTTAGCGATGTGGTTTAGTGATGTTTTTTGTCAGAGTTAGGTTGATGGTTGGACTCGATGGTCTGAAAGGTCCCTTCCAACCTAGGCGATTCTATGATTCTATGATTCTATTCAATGCTATTCTTCCCACACAGGGTTCTGCAGCACACGAGTAGATCGTACCTTAGCTTCCCCTTTGAAAGGCTGGTTAATGGAGCTATGTTCCTAGATCGGCACAAGGAGGCTTTATACTATGCATTATCACACGCTTAAAATGCAGCGAGCTCAAAGTTACCACCAACTGAACCTGGTTTAGACTTGCGGACTGGATAGCTTCATTAGTGTTGCATCCAACCCAGCCCAATTAGTTCTACCCAGAGGCAAGGCTTATTTGTTTCCATCTAGACGTGACTGTTCTTATTCCAAACACCAGGTACTATTTGTGCACCCTGCCGTACTGCGCTGTGGGGACACAATGGCTTAGGCTGTTGATATTGTCAAGGACCCATGTGCTAGACGCCTTCGCAGGATGTGAATGTGTCATTAATACTCAATTGACTCAATTTGTAACATTCAGATTAGCAGTGTGGCGCTCTTTATGCATTTCTCCTCAATCTCTTCTGCTTATATTTTTTGCCTCTTCTACACCAGCCTCCACCTTTGATTCTTGTTGTCCCCAGAGGCACCCCCAACTTGTTTTTGTATTGGTCACAAAAATAGGATAAAAAAAGTTACATCATTAATTAAGAAATCAGATTGGACAATTTAATACTTAGGAAGGCTCCAGTGCCCTCTCCTAGGTAAATGACATCTTTCTGTAAGATATATGATAATATTTACAAATAAAGGCAGCTTGGAAAGAAATAAAAAAGAACTTAACACTTATGAAATTGCCAATGTCAGGAATTCGTAATTTCTAAACTGTTGAGCCTGATTTCTTGTAAACAGGGCTACTTCTCAATTTAATATACAGTGAGATAGGAAAAAATATGTCTATAGATATATTTGATGTTCTTAAGGTGTTTTTGCAAAGCAGGGAGTTTTGAATGTGATCATGTAAAAGACTAAATATTTTTGTGCATGTGTTTGTATAGCTCAAATAAGACTCATATTTCCAACATGCCTTTTTCTTTCTCTTGGTTTTCTTTTCATTATACTGTACTGGGTGTGGTCAAGATGAAGTTAGTTTTCTTGATAACAGCCTCTGTAGTGCAGTGTCGATGACAGACCAGTGTTTTGTCTGGTTTTGGGCAGCTCTTGCACAGCGTTGAGTCTTTCTGGTTTTCCCACTGTACTTCCACAGCAATTAGGCTGGACGTGGGCAAGAAGCTGGGAGGGGACATAGCCAGGACAGATGACCCAAATTGACCACAGGGATATTCCATGCCATATAACATAATATTTAGAAATAAAAACTGAGGGGTGAGGAGGGGTTGGTCTTGCTTGGAGACAGGCTGGGCATCTGTCTGCTTGTGGGAGGTGGTGAGTAGTTGCTTTCATGTCACTTGCTTTTTGTCTCTTTCCTTTGCTCACCAAATTGTCTTTATCTTGACCCATGAGTTTTCTTGCTTTTGCTCTTACAATTCTTTCCACCACCCCGCTGGGGTGGGGAGGGTGAGCAGGTGGCTCTGCAGGGCTTAGCTCTTGGCTGGGGTCAACCCACCGCATACCTTTGGAGCTACCTGTGGCCTGGGAACACTTCAGAACACACACCCCCACTGCAACTTCAAAAGTCAAATGTAGTAACTAAGAATTAGAAAGGAAATTATAACTTCGTTCTACCTTTAACAAATGCCTTTAACAAACTTTATGCACTGCCGCAAATGTGAAGTTTAATTGACTTTTCATTTTCGTGAGTATTTTTCCCATTATTTTCATATGATCTACCTGAAAGCTAAGGAGGAAATTCTTTTCAAAATTTCTATTATTTTTCTAATTCTTAACTTTCCACCATCTTGCAGCTGATATTTTTGTTGAAGAAAAACTAGTTTTTAGGAAGGAGAGAAGCATCATAACAGGGTTTCCTTTCTAAACACGCAACTGTTAACAGCTCTGAAATACTGCAGGAGCAGGCATTTGTCCTAAGCAGCTATTCCTGACAGAGTAAGAATTACGTTCTTGGTGTCAAGTAGATTACATTTCCTATCTAGAAGTAAACAGTCCTCCCAGTAAAATAATAATGAAAACTGTGAGTGGTTTTTATATATGTGATAAATGTTCTGACTAATGTTTCAAATGCCTAGAAAAAAGGACCAAAAATCACCCTTACTGATTAATTAATGTCAAATGTATGATTAAATTTCATACGTATCAGTGAAGAAATTTACCCAAATACCACTTTCTTGAAATAAGGTCAACGGAATTTTCTTAGCAGATTTTTGGACAGCTGCTTTTGGACACGCACATTGCAATATCCAGAAATATATTTTCTGCTTCAGTAAAGAAATGTGTAATTTATCAGTAAAAGCCACCTACTCCTTTTACTCTTTATAGTTCTGGAATTTCAAGTACTGCTGTAATTTGTTTGGTCCTTTCACTATTGCCTTGATTTCCTTCAGTCTTCCTCTGCCCAAAGATTATGAAATATCTTCTCTGAATCTCACTTAACTCTGCCTTAAAGAGCAGCAATGAAGGGGTTTCTTTTTGTATTTCAAGGTCGACTTCCGCCTTAGAGTAGCATATACCTGAGCCTCCAAGCCTTTTTTTTTTCTCCTTCACTAGTATTTTAACCTTTGTTTTGCTTTATTTTAGTGGATGTTACAGTGATATTTTTCCTTCTCGTGTTTTCTCAGGCAATTCTTATTGGATAGTAAAGGTCACAAAATAATATTTTTATTCTTTGGTGATTTAGTACTAGATGGTAGAAGTAAATCAACATCCTGTATTGCAAACATTTCTATCAAAACATGGAATACCAAAAAATACCTAACATGATCTATCATAGGCAGATTTTTCTCATCACTTTTGCAACCTGCAAATAATTGCATAACTGCTTGATAAACATAGGCTTAAAATGAATATAATGTTGATTTAGGAATTACTTTAACAATAAGACTTACAGTGTATTTGAGGGGGAGGAAAAAAGCCTCACTATCTTTTTTTCTTAATTTTGTATAGATCTTCACTGAAATTAGAGCTGGTAAGACATTTTCTGAAGACTTATCTAATTGTTTTAATTTTAGCATGAAAAGCTTGGATTTATTTCTGACCAAAGTTACAGAGAAAAAGAGAGAGGGACCAAACCTGGCTTTATTGAAAGTTATTAAAAAATGGAAAGCTGAATCTGGAAAGACTAATATGAACCCCATGCAGTATAAGTAGAGACTTGTTGGCTGGGTGTTCCTCTGGGATAGAGGAGAATGTCTCAGCAGGCAGTTAAACCTCCTGAGCTCTTGCTTCTGTTGAAGGTTTTTCATGCTTTTCCTCTCATTTGCACTCTGAAAGCACTTCAAATGGTCTTTAGGTTAGTCCTAATTTGGAATCCGATTTTTTTTTTTTATATTA
Organism: Larus michahellis; assembly: GCF_964199755.1. Lineage (NCBI taxonomy): Eukaryota > Metazoa > Chordata > Aves > Charadriiformes > Laridae > Larus > Larus michahellis. Next base: position 84,267,390 of record NC_133930.1, read on the forward strand.
TCTTTTCCTTTTCAGCCAGAAAAAATATTTTTTCATGAGTTCTACATAAAAATTTGTCTTTGTAATGACTGCTTGTGACCCACAGGTGTGAAAGAAGCTTAGAAATGGTCCAGGTACTCGCTTGACAGTGTATTATCAGCTGTTAATTCTGCCAGAGAATTTTAAGTGCATTTTTCTGACTCATTCTTTGCATGTGTATTGCTACTAGTACATGAGGAGATTGGGAGGGGTTCTTTGGCGTAGATGGCCAGGTTGGATAAGAAAGAAGAAAATTAGAAGCAGTAAGCCTGGAAAGTGCACGGCAACGTGCTGTGTTAACATACCAAAATACCTGTTATCCATACAGGTTGTGCTGGAGCTCTGATTTAAAGAGATCCCTACAAACATGGGGGTTTTTTTGTGTCTGGTCTTTCTTTCCCTTCTCAGCTTCCAACTTTTTCTCATTGAGTTTTTCACTCAGCATGTGCTGCTGATTTTGACTCTTTGGTTTCTTTTTTCATAAACTTCAAACATACATGCCTCAGAGTTGACATCTCCCATCTTGTCTTCTTATGATTCAGTTCTTTTTTCCTTAAAAAACAACAACAAAAAAAAAAGAAAAAAAAACCCCAAGGTGTGCCAACTTCAGTAAATGAGAGGTAATAAGGCGCAGTGTGCGTGTGCCAATGAGTCTGTAAAGAACAGTTGCCACACCTTAAACCTCAAGCAGTATTCACCCGCCAACATCACTAGGATTTAGCATACCAGCTCCTTTTTATTCAGGCTGTTGCCACATGAGCTAATATTTCAGCCATGTTTGCCATGGACAGAATGTGCCCGTTCTCAACTTATCTCCCTTTCCATTCCGAGTCCTGCTGTTGTGGAGGACTTTGTCGGCAGGGTTGCATTCCTTGGCTTTTGTCAAACAAGCTTTGACTAAGAGTAAAGCGCAGCACCGCAAGGTGCTAAATGTCCCCGTGCTGCTAACGCAACTGATGCCCATTTAATTTCTCTTTCCTCCTCCCCATATGCCAATCAATAAACAGGTTCATTTTTATAATCTGCTTGGATTTAGTCAGCGTCTTGTGAAACAGCGGTATGTAGTGACTTCGGCAGGTCACTGTCAGTCAGCCAAGAAGGATTTTCGTTGCTCTCTCTTAGAGATAAGTATTTTATACGTAGTACCCACGCTGAAAAAGTACATACTAACCCCTGCATATAAAGCTCCATTTTTTTCTCCCAGATAGATTAGTCTGGTTTTAACTCATCACAACCACTAGAAGTTGTGTGCTAATACATTTTTAAAAGCAAGAGCACTAGAGCATTTGTCCAAGTAAGGATTTGTGAGTGTTGTTGACAGTCAGCTTGCAGCCAGTTTCCTAAGAGTGAAACTTTCAAATGGAGATACAGTCCCACATAAACTACACACCCTAACGTGAAGTGTTTTGGCATGCCCTGTTCTCAGCCTGAATAAAGATGGTTCATTTCATCTTGGGACCTGACTACTGGGCTATAGGCTAGTCTGGGTGGGAGGCTCCCTCCACTTCACCTTGTGATGCTGTGCCAACGTGAAAGAAATATATCAGAATTCCTTAGGTCAAAGAGAGGGAGCAAGAGGGAGCATGACTCTGCGGCTGAATGATTGGGGCTCCTATTTAGAAGAGGGGAGATCCTGCTTCTGATTTCTGCTCGGAAGAATGCGCAAGAGCCTTATGTTAAAGAGTTATTAGAGTTTGTAGACATGGGTCTGGCCCCCACGCCAACCCGCAGGTTGAGGAGGGCACGGAAGCCACGTCTTTCCACCTCTTAGTTGGATCTTACAATCTCTTGTGTAAAAGAAGGGCATTGTTACCCTCTGAAACATTTGTGGTTTTTAAAAGAAAAAGATAAGTCTCCTGCCAAAGTCTAGAAGAAATTTTCTAGATTCAAATAATCAAATATCCCTGCAACTCTGAATTGCAAGCCTAACTTCTGAGAAGAGACAAGTTTTTATGAAGGTTTCTCCCTTCCGTGTTCCCTGTTGATGGGAACTCGTGCTCTGTGCAGGCTGTGCTCAAGATGCTGCGGGCTGTGACGTACGTTCATGGGAGATTGTGCTAGTGATAGACCAAGACCCACCCCAGCATGGCCTTGCGTGCACCAAAGTGTGTTCTTATTGTCTTGTCTCTTGATTGTCCACCTTGGATATAGCATGTCCGGTTGGAGCTACCTCTCTGACAGAGAGGACACAAGCAGGGACCCGGTACACGATCCAGGCAGCTACATTTTAGGGCTGCAGTCTGGTTTTTAGGTTTTTAATGTTACGTTACCTGCTGAAGATCACACAGGGCATTTATGGCAATACTGGGAGTTCGCTGAACTCCTGGACCTCAGACTCGCACCTTAACCATACTTTCTCCTTAGCAGAACGCATTATTTGTGTTTAGAAGATTGCCTTTTCCCACACTGATGAATATTTAAAGACAGTAATCACGCATAGTCTTGAGAATGTTTGGCAACAGTCTGAATGATATGCTATAACAGCTTCCATGGTTTGTAAAATATTACTGGTGATATAACACATTCTATAAGTTTCTTAAATATCGAGCATGTTGAGATACCTTGATATTCTGAAGATTTTTGGTTTTCGCACATACTTGCTTTTTTGCTTTACTATTTAAATTGACAATCACAGTTAATTTGCAGTGGGGCTTTTAGTTTCCTGTACAAATTAATGAAGTCTGCCCCTAGGCGTAATTCAGATATTGCCAAGCCTCCTCAACTGCCTCCCCCAAATAACAGCAAACTGTTAAAAAAATATTTCCTACACAGAAATACTTACATCCCTGCATTTTAGCAGCTATTTGTTTTTATATAAAATCAGAACCAACTTCATCTCTAACACATCAGTGATTAAATAACCAGCTGTAGAGAACATTTAGCAATATAAAAGAAAAACCTTCTGAGAAACCAGTGTTGAGGTTTCCTTCTCTCAGCTGGAGACAAGATCCTGGATCATCTCTTACTCTACCCCTGATTGTAACCTAAACCGGTAGCAATTTGATAGAACAAAAAATCCTAGATATGCTGATCATTTAATTCTGCATACTAAGTATAGCTGTTTAATCTTTTTAGGCTATCAAATAGCTTTGTAAGTGCTGCTAATGCTCATGCTTCGTTCTTTACTTGCTTTCTTTTTCTCTTTCTTGACTTACTTTTTAATAAAAAAATTGGTGGTGAACAGATACTAATATAAAAAGATCAAGAATAAGATAACAATGTTACCTTCTATAAAAATAAGCAATTTGTAAAAGAGAATAGAGTTATTTAATTTTCTCTGCTGAAGATGTTTTTCTTTGAAAGAAAATTAAGGTACTGAAAAATGAAATCCTGTGGAGAAAATAAGAAAAACCTAAAGAAACAGTATTTTCTTCTCATTCAAATGAATATGAACACGAAGTAATTTCATTGGCTTTCATAGAATCATAGAATTGCTTAGTTTGGGAAAGACCTTTAGGATCATCGAGTCCAACTGTTAACCCAGCACTGCCAAGTTACCACTAAACCATGTCCCTCAGCATCACATTTATATATCTTTTAAATACCTCCAGGGATGGCAATTCCACCACTTCTCTGGGCAGCCTGTTCCAATGCTTGATAACCCTTTCCATAAGGAAATTTTCCCTAATATCTAAGGCATCAGAAGACTCTTTATGTGTGGGCTTCACAAATTTATTACCTTCCTGTTCCTCTTATTCTCCATCAGTTTTTATTTTAGGCCATGTCTCTTCCTTCAACAGATTTATAAGAGGCACGATTGTACTTCTGTTCTGAGATACTCTTAATTTGCATAGCACAAGATCAGAAATACTACCACTTTTGCTGAAATTTGGAGTGTCTCAATTACTTTAGACATTATTAATTACGAGGGATCTTTGCTTTCTTAAATGATGAATGCAATACTGGTCTGAATAGGATTTGCTCAGCAGCAAAGCGACTACGGCATTAAGACTGTGGTTAATATGGTCCGCTTCTTACAGTTTCAAAGCCCAACTATGCAATTTTAAAAATTTCTTAAACATATGTTGTGGTACACTGTCAAAATGAGCTCATCACAGAGATTGTCTGGCAAATATTACTTTGCTGTAATTTACCACACCACTTGCCAAATGGCTGCATTCTGTAACCTAAGTTAGAAAAACAAGACCGTAAGAATGCACTGTCAGTGGTCAGTTGTCAGTCTTTTTAGGTACACCATGAACAAGCATGATGCTCCTTAAAACTGTACGTGCTACAGCTAGTGGAAACACGGCATTTTCTAGTTAGTGGAGTTGCATGGTTTTTTAATGTAAGGCAAAAATTCACAGTATTAAAACAACATTCACAATATCATTTCAGTGTAGATGTCATGAGTATTTTTGTTTTAACACCACATCCTTTCTAGAATTAATTGACATTGCCTAAGAAAATCGCTTTTTAAAGTTTGTCTTCAAATCTTTATTACTAACATAATTGTCAGCCTTTGTATGACGTGTATGACCTGAGATTTACTGTGAAATCTTCCATCTCCTTGTCATGCATGTCGAGGCTGTGATTGTTTTCTTTGTAACATTCTATAGATCCATTCATTAATTTATATCCCAAATCCTTCACGTGCTTGTTTCCTGGAGCTCATCCACATGATCTTGAATCCTGTCTATTCAAACTTGTCTTGCAAAAGTATTATTTCTTGTATACCATGCCACGTAGGTGACACAAAAGTACTTTGAGTTGCTTCTCGGGGTCTCATGGAGCCCATATTTCTCATCTTAGTTTTTGGGAGCATTATGCAGACCTAGTCCTCCATATATTCTTTTTTCTTCTTTTATTATACATCTCTCACCTTCCGTTCCATGAGCGATGTCACGTCTTATTTCCTTCCCTTTGGTTACAGGTTCTCATATGCAAGGAAGATGAGTAAACAGACTTTTTTTTGTCACAGATTAGATGTGATATTGGGGTATGATCATCGAATCAGAAAATAATTTACATTGGAACGGAGCTCTTGAGGTCATCTGAGGAAAAATCTCCTACTCGGAGCACGGTCCAGTATATCACGTTTCTGTTTATTTTTTTAGTAATAGGAAGCACACAAAAGAATTATTGGGCTAGCTAAACTGTTAGAAAATGGGGAGAGGAACGGAGAGACCAGAAATAGTGATTGAGGCCTGACCTGGTTTGAGCAAGAGGTTTAATTTCAATCTCTCACTAATTTTACTTTTCAGCAAGGTCTCTTCTAATGATTGTGAAAACCACACTTTTAGAAGACTCTAGTGTCTGAATTTGTGAAAATATTTACTTTATAGACTGCTATAGTGTGTGGGTTTCAACATCTTGGTGTTTTCGAGCTCCCCAGGTTGCAGGGATGAGGAGGAGCGAGACCCGGGCACTTGACCCAAGCTGCCAACAGGGTTATTTCATACCGTGAACGTCACATTCAGTATAAATTAGAAAGCTTGCTGAGGAGTTATCTCTATTCCTTGACGGCGGCAGTCCAGAGAACTCCTCGCCCCGGTGCCGGAGCCCTTAGCCCTTCCCTTCCTCCCGAAGCCACAGCGCTCGCAGGGTCCCACACTGGCTGTCCCTGCGGGGAGCGCACGGCTCCTGCTGAGGGAATGGGCTGAGAATAATCCTCATATGTTTTATATTGGTATATATACCAATGTATCGGTTTTATATTGGTTCTTTAGTATTATTAATGTTAATTATTTAGTCTTATTCATTAAAACTATTTACATTCCAACCCTCAGGTTTCCTTGTTTTTTCCGATTCCCCTTCCCGAGTGGGGAGGGGTCATTGGGTGAGAGAATAATTCTCTAAATGATAATAAATTGTTGTGGCTTCTTCAAACCATAGCAGGCCTTGAATTCTCCACTTTTCTGTGGAGTTTCTATTTCTGGATGTTAAAAACAAAGTCCTATTCATGCCTAGAATAAATAAAAAAACAAAACAAAACAAAAATACAAACCAAATGAAAACCAAAACACCCACAAACAATCCAACAACAACAAAAAACTAACCTTAAGCTGATTATTTAGTATTGAGCATTTGACAGAATGCGATGGAGTGGTTGAGTTACAGGGAAATAGACACAATCTCTCAGACTCATTATCCCTAGGACACTTATGGGAATTCTACATCCATTAACTATGTTTTCCTATCAGGTAAACTGGTTAAAAACAGTTAAATGAGACGCAAGAAAATGCCCAAGTAAGCATGAGGGCAGCTGCCGCCTTTTCCTGACCTTCCCTGGCTTTCCCAGGCAGTAGCTGATCGAAGTGTACAGAGATGCTAATTGAGTCCCGTTGACTCGCTGCAGTATTGGCTGCTCATTTTCCCATTTCAGTTGAAGCAGAGGCAAGAGTGGCGTATCTGAAGAGAGGAATGTAGGGTGTGGGTAGGTATGATGCTAGGAGGGAAAATCCTGGAAGGAGCCAAACCTGGAGAGAAAAGTATTCAGGTTGGAGTTTGCTTTGCTTTAGCTTCTCAACAAGCCATGCTTAAGGAGGAGTACTACTCAGGCTTCCATTCTAGTCCATAGAATGCTTATGTGAAATATTGAAGTACAACAAATTTTAAAATAGCAGTTACGTGTTTCTATAACAAAGAATAACTTCCAAGTGAATAGCGATTGAACAGTATAAAACTTGCACGCAGGGAGATGCTGCAATTCTTCAGAAGCTTCTGTGTATCTAGCTCTCATTGGCCGGGAGACAAACTTTAGCCTGCTTTGATTTTCAATATAAAAGTTTTGAAGTTATAAAACCGTATTTCCCAAATGGCCTGCCGTTGTCTAAGTGCAGGTCAGAGACAGCAGGTCACCTTTCCTCCTCATTTCGCCCATCGTCTGGTTGAATGCCTCTCCTTACCTCCAGTTCCACAGCTGTCCGTCCCAAAAAGCTGTGCTTTGGTGCAGATTGCCTGTTCTGCCTCCATAGAGGAGATCTTTCCCCACCACTTTCTTGTACCTTGTTTTGCCTAACACCCTTTTTGTTGTACTGCCAATCTACTTAGCATGAGTCCGATGTGCTCACCCTGTGACGGGTACACCATATATCAGATGCAAGCATTTTATTGTGGTCCTGGCTTGAAAATAATGGAATCCAGCCTGCTATGAAGACCAATCAGATTTTCTGGCATTCGTTATGTAGGACAGGATTTTTTGCTATTTGCAGGAAGAGAGAACATCAACACGTTATGGAAGCAAATTGTCTTATATATAAATACTTGTAAATGCCATGCCAGAGTATTCAAAAAGTTGTTTGAAGATAGCCTCCTAAAGTTTCTGCTTCCAATAACCAGAGTAGTTCCTAAATCTACCACACATCAGGCCTTTGATTTGACAGAATTCATGTTGTTTCCCTTCTTCTATGTGCCTGGAAATCACGTGTAGAGGTTCTCCAATTATTTGATTTTTATTTTTTTTTTATACTGCTGCTTTGGAGAAGTCTGTTTCCATCCCTTTACATCCCTAAGTAACCGATTAAATGGAACTTCTTCTGCCTCGGCCACTGTGGTACAGCATCCTGAGTGCCTGCCCGTGGAACATTTTGCTGTAATTATCAACGTGGTTATCTGAATACAGGATGCATTTATCTCTGCTGCCACTCTGAAATTTTCCTAGCCCTGCTCTGTCTCTACAAGCAGCTTGGCTTTCAAACTGCTTTCCAGTTAACAGCCAAGCTTTAGGCTAGCTTTTCGGAGTGAAGAAAAACCTGTGTAGGACTATTATAACACCTTTTGCTCTATAGAGGGCACATGCTCCATTTTCCCAACACTGTAGCAATAAGCTGAGTAGAGTTATCAAGTATTCTTGAGAAAAACATAAATATGATGGTTTAATTATTTTTTGACACGTTAGTTGGTCTTGCTCAAGGCTGAAAGCAAAATATGCTTCTGTTTGGCTTTTCTTTCTGAAAACTGTAAAAATAATAAAAAAAAAACAACCATGGGACCTTTTTGCTAATCCTAAGAAAGCAGGAACTTGTCAAAAATGGTAGCTAAATTTGCTTGCTGAAATCTATATTTAATTGAATAAGTGAACTCTTTTCTTTGTGTGCATGTCCCAAGCTTGTCAAGAAGAGGAGATACAGATCCATCAATACAAATTGGTCAGATAAATGAAATCCTTAAGAAAATTTGTCTTCATGGATGAATGTTACTGTAAAGCCTTTTAAATACTGAAAACGTTGAAACTGAACATTGCGCATGCTTTTCCTGCAAATAAAGTTTGTCAAAGCAGACTTCGTAGAAGTGGATTTACTTTTTTAGTAGAGGAAGTATCAGAAAATGCGGCAGCTAGTCCTGCAAATCAATAGCTGTTGGCATACCTCAGCGTCTAGTGTTCTGAATAGTTACACTCCAGCCATATGTATCTAAGGAGCAATACCAAGATGAATCCATTAATCTGTTTCAGGGTTGCTTAAAAAGCTGATTTAGCACATGTCTACCTCCCTCTCATTTTGATAACAGCTACAAATAGCTGATGATGAAAATTAGAGTAGACTTAGAACATGTGTCAGCTTAAAATAATTCCCTGCAGTGCCCCACTGCAGGGCCGAAAGCTCTCATACAGCCCTTCCAGTCTATGAAATGCCATTCACCAGCTGGGAAGCCAAGATGCACCATAATGTTCCCTGGTAGATGTTCCAGGGTTTTCCTGGGAATACTCTAGGTGCTTGATTAAATCACCTTTCTGGCTTTTTTCCAGTGGGCAGAACAATGTAAAGAAGCAGGTAGCTGATATCTGGATGTGAGATAGACTTGCTTGACAGAAGGTAACTTTTAAGACTGCTGCACTTGATGTTGTCTCAAAAGCATCATAATGAAATGTTGATGTGTAACGGTAGGACACGGGGTAACGGCCTCAAACTGAAAGAGGGAAGATTTAGATTGGATATGAGGAAGAAATTGTTTGCTGTGAGGGTGGTGAGCCCCTGGCCCAGGTTGCCCAGAGAAGCTGTGGCTGCCCCATCCCTGGAGGGGTTCGAGGCCAGGTTGGACGGGGCTTGGAGCAACCTGGGCTGGTGGGAGGTGTCCCTGCCCAGGGCAGGGGGTGCCACTGGGTGGGCTTTAAGGTCCCTTCTAACCCGAACCACTCTGTGATTCTGTGAAATTCTACATTATTGTAGTCCCCGCAGAATGGTTGGAAGCTGTTTGAAACAGGGAGTTTCTGTGGTCGAGGTATTGTCATGCAGCAGATGGCTCGCCATTGCGAGACTGGAGCCTGTGCAAGAAATGACTGGCAAGATCACTGCAACTTTTCTCCTTTCTCTAGCCTATAGGTACAATCCCACACATTTAATTTAAGTCATCCTCACAGTATTATATTAATAAATGTAAGGGTAGTGAAATATACATGCGCGTGTCAAATAAATAAAGCAGTGAAGGCCAGTTTAAGCTCTTCATTCTCATGCTGGTAAGATATTAGTCATGCAGATTTTGCTGCCGAAGCCAATGGGATGACTCACACAGGGGAGTTAAGACAGTGAAAATCCGTCCCCAGGTGACTTCAGAAACACGCCGTGCTCATGGGCTGAAACAATTAAAATTTCACAGTGTCTGTTTAGCTTTTAAAATGTCATGTAAAGCACTGCAAAAGAACTGAATCATAACGTGCCCAGCTTAAGTTTAAAGCAAAAAGTTATTTAATTATTTAAAGAGTTTAAAGTTAAGTTAAAAAGTTTACAAGAGTTCTTTAAAGCAAAGAGTTGCTCGTTAGAACTCCACAAATAATTGTGTGTCATTTAATTACTCCCCTGGTACTGCCTTTGTGCTGTATAGTAACATAGGTTGTATTTGGCTTAAGAATTTTTCTGGGAAAGTTGTTTTTCACTGACCATCATGCACTGGTGTGTACAGCTAAAGCCTCTCTCCATCTCTGAGGTTAAGCTGTTCCACTCTGCATGAAGTGTTTTGTAGTTCGTTATCAATACATTCACCTCAGATGAATTAGTGCCATTTACTGAGAAAGAGCAAGATGTTTTTACCTTTGTCTTTTTTGGTTGTGTCCTAGCTGAGCACCCTAACAACTGTGTTGTTAAATATTCCACAGGAGGGATTAATTTGTCTTTGAATAGATATTATTTTTTTTTTAATCTTGCCAGCTATAGCTTAATTTCGGCAAACAAGAGTTTCTGATTAAACATCTTACTGGTGGAAAAACCCTGTATGTGGAATTTTACAGAAGTGGGGATAATTATCGTTAGTGCTGTGTTTCTCAAATCAGAAATAGTAAACGAAATCCATTGTTGAGGATTAGGTGTGATAACGCTGGCGACTGTGACAGACAGAAGTACTGAACTGTTAACAGCAGTATGTTTCAGCTTGTTTTTCACTAATGAGAAAAGCCTGATCTTTCTGGGAAGGTGCACTTCTTTGCTCCAAAGAAGGCGATATGTTATTGTGGTGTTGACGTTCTGCAGTTGTGAACCCAATTCGAACTATCCAACATGGAAAATCATTTGCTATCTATCTTAGTTATCTGAGTTGTGTGCCTCAAAATGTTATCCTTTGGGGTGCACGGGCAGTAGGTAAATACAGTCTATGTAGTAGACTAAAGGTAGTCTACTAAAAGGCAATAATGCCTTTTATGGCATTATTTTGTTGTCACATATTTCGGATTATGTTGTTCTTGCAATGCTTTTAATGAACCTTAATAGGTCTAAATCCAAAGTCTTAGATTTATGGATCAAATTGACAGAGTTAATGAGAATTTGCCCATGTTTGGGAAGACAGAAGCAGAGAATGTAATATATACCTGTGACTGGGCCATTCCACAAACAAAGCAAAGTACCATCAGGACACTGTCCTTTTGCACAACAGTAATGCTTTTTCTCCTTAGGATAGAAGTTACCTAATCTTAGAGTGGGTCAAACAAACAGTCAGTTTCGAGGCTAACCTTTTTGTCATACTTTCATTGCAAACACTCCAGAGAGAGATAAAAATGGGGCATGGAGTAAGTTTGGTAGCCAGGAATAGTTTAGTTTTCAAAAGGACAAACAAAAATTATTAAAAAGAGCATCTTAGGTAATCGTTCACAGGCAGGCAGTTTGGAAGTTGTGTATTGGCTTTATTAACTTTTGGTCATTCTCAGTAAACATAGGTATGTGCCAGCGTCTCCAGACCCAAATGTTCTCGTGCAGCAATCACGTGTTGAGTGCATGGGCAAGTCACCTTTGTATCTTTCCAGAGTTCATGCTAAGGTCTACTTTGTGTTCGTTCTTATTGTGTTTCCCGGGAAACAGAAACAGTGTAGAATAATAGTGGTTTACTAAACATCTGGGAATATCGTGTTTGATGGCAAAGTACATTGTATGCCCATGATGATATTTTTCCTTGGCTCTGTATAAGCATCATTCAAGGGTTCTTTTACAAATTTCAAATACCAAATAATAACTGTTTCTGCTGGAATTGAGGAGAAATGTAGGAAATCTTCACAAAGCACACACAGAATCCCATTTTGGCTTCTCTTGCAAGAATATGCCATCACTCCTTCCTGTGCAGTTGGGAGATGCTGCCTTACATGTATGTCCTATGTGATTCTGGCTTATGTTCCCAAAAAGAATATGAAGAAAGAAATATAAAGGGCAACAATAAGTAAGAAGCAAATTGTACTTTCCTGCTTTACTCACACAAACAAGCAAAACTGAAGAGATTTTGAACAACTTTATTCATTTACCAAGGTAATTAAAAGAATTAAATATTTTGAGTCTTAACAGACTTCATTTTTCAATGAATTTGTGGTCATGCTCAAAAAGCTTGTATCATTTTAGAAGAGGTTACAAATTTGATGGTTGTTCCCAATATTAAAAATAAGAAACAACAGTAGAAAAAAGGATGTGTCTCCTCCATAAATGGAAATTAATTTATGTTATGTATAAATGTTACCTATTTCTATTATGTATAAATGTATTATGTATACAGGGGAAAAAAGTTGGCTTGTGTTATACATATTTCAGGATTGGTAAACCCACAGAAAATCACAGTGAAAATTAGAGACTTTAACGTAGTGAATTAGAGATTCACGGCAATGGAATAGCAGAGATTAGAAGTCAGATGAGGATACAGGATGTGAGTGTTTTTTTGGAAACTAATGTCTTTCTGTGAGTCAACCTGGTAGAGGAAGAGAGGAATTATCAAAACATGGGGAGAAGCAGGAGACAGCAGTTAGCAACTCTGGCTTAATAATAAAGGGCATAACTAGATAATAAATCCAGTTTTGCTTAGACACCTTCTCGCTCCTCAATTCAAAATACACCGCCATAGATTTTTAGATGGAGGAGCTCCTCCTCACTGTGCCTTTTCTTGTGTTATGGAATAATAAGAATCCAACTGCTCAACAAGATTCACCCATGTAAATGGCCATAGGGCACAACAGCTTCTGTGTCAGATATGTGACGCAACCGCTGTGTTGCCCTTGAATAACCATTTTGCAGAATGGTTATTCAGGTTAACTTAATTTTCTCCAGAAGACATTTCTAGGTTAACAGCAGGGCTCTTTGGAAGAATTTTAATTAATCATTTTCTCATTGGCAGTTGATGTTATACCAAAATAGAAATACCATACTCAAAATTTTAATTTCAGTCGAAGTTTACAATGGGTAGAACTGAAACATGTTTTATTGATCCAGACCAGCCGTTGGAAACGTAGAGTGGGCAAACTTTGTAGGAAGTATCTCTACGGAAAGATCTCAGATGTTTACCTATTGTGCTTAGATCAGGTACTGAAAAATCATGTACACTGTAGTTTGTTAAGGTAACTTCCTTCCCTCGTAATAGCAAAAGCAAAAGGAAAACAAGTATTCAACATCCTCACCCTACAAAGTTGTCAAGAGACAAACAACAATGAAACAAGACAACCATGCTTGAGCCTTCCACACTGCTGATATTGCTCAGCAAGGGGAACCCATACGGCAGGGGTACCATAGCCGACAACACTCGGGTCACTAAAATGTGACATTTTCTCTATCTTCTCTCTGAGATCCTTTCCTTGTGAGGTGTGACCATTCCTTCTGCTGCCCCTGTCAATCCCTACTCTACTGTGCACCTTGCAACTTCAAACTGAGTGAACTGAGGATGCCATAGTGAGTAGTTCCAGAAGTCTACCGGGAAATCTTGGCTCATTCCCCACGTCTTCCACAAGTAATCTTCTAGAAGTAGCCTCTCCTGCAATTTAACATTATTGTCTCATAGTGGTCATGACATCAACACCTTTTCGTTGATATTGCTGTGTCAGCATAGACTTTTTGCAGTGATGTCTAGGGGACTATAGCAAAAATAGTCAAAACTCCTCTAGGCAAAAAACGATCATATGTGTTGGCATAAACTGATTCAGGCAGCTGGGTGTCTCATGAGTCAAATAATACGATGAAGCTAAGCTTGGCAGATGAAAACATCCCAGTGTGGAAGGGCCTTGATGTCTTCTGATTGCTATGGCAGGAAAAACAGAAGTGAAAACACTACTAGAAAATACTACGCTAAGTCTTTTTATAGGCTGATGTTTCAAATGGTGTTGGTAGAGCTGTAAATTGTAAGCTTCTGGCGCAGGGTATAACATTCCAGAAAAAGAATATTTTTTTCCGCAGAATCAGTTTTAATGTTTAATAACAAACAGCGTGAATGTAGCCCAGTGAACTTTAACACATCAAGGACAGCGTTCTCAAATAAAGTGGCCTGCAAAGGTGACAGAGTTCAGTTCTGGTCTTGTAGACCTTTGAAGCTAGTTTGTTTAATTTGGGGCAAGTTTATATACATGAAAGAGAACTGTATATTTTGGCTTTGGAATCTAGATTGCTGTTTAACCACCATTCATAATTACGGTATTACTTATTAATCTTTTTAGCCTCAGGTCAGTAGAGATCTGACATGCAGCTGCACGGCTCAAGCATGACAACTCGTCTCCTAGTCTTTTGTGTGACAGGATAGTGTTAAAAATAAGCACCGCAACAGCATGCAATACGCATGTGTCATTTTTTTCACAGCCCATCGCAGTGTGGTTAGAAAAAATATTTGAAATCTGTATGTTGTAGATGGAGGAAATGAGAGGCGGAGAGACATCCTTACTCTTCCGTGAGTCCTTACATTAGGATATGGCAGAGGCAGGATTCAAACCTTGGTCCCTTCAGTCCTAAACCAGTGGTCTGTCCACTCCAGTGTGTAATCGAAACATAAGCACATTCTTGGTAAAAAATCTAAAATCTGTCCACCAATTTTATAATCCCATTTTATCTTTGAGACAGCAACCAAAGTGAAGATCTATACTCTGTTCTGAGTTGCTTTTCCAGAAATTCAGTCCTCTGGCTACTAGGATTTTCTGTGAAAGATTCTAATCTGAGGAGGCATTTCTACCTTAAACTTTAAGAGCTTCTTCTTGACAACAGCTCAAATTCTCTGTTAAATTTTCTGTTAAGAAGCAGTTCACTGCCTGATAGTAACTTGCTGGAATTCAAGTCTCTGAAGGGTTATTTGGGGTCAGTATTTGGGTAGGCGCTATTCTTCCTGTCTGTTTTTAAATTGATGCTATATATTCATTGTTAACATCTTAATGTTTAAACAAGGTTTCTTAAATAATAGTAGCTACTTTTAAATTTAATATAGGTAAATGTAAATATAGTTATTATTTTTTATGTTTCTACAAATAGTTTACTTGAAAGTGTTTAAAATTCTTCCTCTCTGCAGAGCCTTTCCTTTCTCATTTTGTTGTGCATTTTCCTAGATTTTTCCATGGTAGATAAGATGCTAAATTCTTACCACAGGGCAGACGCTTTGTAATTTTCCATGTGCTACTTAGAAGTTCATGTGAGATTTGGAATTAATCACTTACACGGTTCTCCCTCATAATGTGGTTTATCTATTACTGATTGACCAGGGCAAGTATAAAATTCTTAAACTACTGATGATGCCTTTCTATAAATTAACAATGCCATTCACCTGCGCTCAAACAATGAATTATTTTCCTGAAAAATCTGCCCCTTGAGAAAGGGGTTGAAACCATAAAGTCGGAAAGGTTCTTCCTGTAGTAGCCCTTGCAGTGCTAAAAACATACCGTGGTTACATATAAATGTCTCCTCTTGTTTCAGCGTATAAATTTACAAAGGAGCCCAGTGAGTAGTTGAACACCTCAGGGAGCTATAAACAATTATACTGGAGCCAGAAGCTTCAGTCCTTTTTCCGCAGGAAAGAAGACTTTTCCTTTTTGTTAGCAGCTGGAACAGAAACTGCAAGATCGGTTCCAGTGGTTCCAGTGGTAGGAGGAAATGATTTTTAAGGACCATTATTTTGTGTTCACAAACAGAGCTCTGCAAATAGTCTCTTGTTTTTCTATTACGTACACTGGAATGAAAAAACCTCCCCCAAAATACAAACTACTTTAGTAAATTTATGTATCTTAAGAACTAACCATGTTTTCAACTTCAGTAATGAAGACTTGAGGTAGCTCATGAGTGGAACAGCTATAGCGTCCTCTCTCCAAACACATTAAATGCCAATATGAGAATGTGTGAATTAATGAAAACTGTTTTCAGATTACCCTGAAAAACATTTTTCCATATGAGCTCCACGTATAATCATTATAAACTGTGAATGTTTCGTTCCTGCTGGATTCAGGAGGAGCTCTTCCACTTTTCCCTTCTTAAAAAAAAAAAAGAACAATTATCATTTACTAGGGTGAGGGCAGGGATGGAGTGGAGTTTTGTTGAACATTTACTATTTAAGACTTCTTTTCAGGTCACAGAGGACCACGGAGGTCAAAACTGAGTGGGTTGTGCTCACTTGGTTTGTCACACCAAACATCTCTTGGCTCTTCAGTGAGTGGTGACCATTTCTTACCGGCGGTAGAAAGCGCTGGTCAGGGGGGAAATGGTGATCAGGAATCTCTTGGTTACATTGGTCTGTGTAAAAGGCAGCGGACCTATGGGTTACGTTTTGTAAAACTGTGAGAAAAATCCATATTCAAAGTCATAGTAGATTTATAAACTAATCGTGCAACTCAAGCAAATCTTTTCTGGAATGTCTGGAATTCCATGCACAGCTGAATTTGTAGGTGGGATGAACTCTTGTCTGGCACCATTGGCTGCTTTCATTTCACCTCATAACTTAATACCTGTATTCAGTGCACGTTGGCCTGTGCACCACGGGAGAGAAGTTTTCTTTGACCATAACGCCTGCGTGTTCAGGCAGAACAAAGCCCAGGTTTTGTCTGTCTTTAGTACTGCATTGTACTTGCAGGAACGATTACTTTGAAAGTCACAATGACTTAAGGATATATACTAGCCATCTAATACTAAAATTGTCAGCACTAATATGTCCCTGATCTCATACTGATTTCTCACGTATTCTGTTGCGAGAATACTTCCCTGGCACTTAGTCTATTTTTTTTGTTTTGTTTTAATGCAATATTAATTTCAGTTTCATCATTGGGAGAAATGGAAGACAGTGCAGTAGAGCACATGCTTTTTCCTCTCCTCCTGCTTATATACTTTGGATATTTGCGTTTATACCAATCACCTGTAAACTGTATTCTCGAACCTCTTTGTACACGAATAACTTTCTGCCTGCTGTTGACAGCTGGAGTCGTCTTTTCTACCCACAGCACCACCTGCTGAGACCTGGTCCCCAGTCTTCTAAAAAGCGCCGTCTGCTAGCAGTCCGTAGTCTTGTCGCTCCCACCTTCTGCTTGCAAATCGTACCAAAGTCCTTCGTAATTCGTCTTTGTAAGTTTTTTCTCGCCTTACATGACAAATAGAAGGATATCAAAATTCACAAGGAAAGAAAAGGAACGTTCTCATTAAAAGCATCTAAGGTATTTGTGTAGTGGTGTTTGTGGTTTTATTACAGTGTCCCAAAACTGACAAACCAGCCTGCAGCTCTGAATTAATTCTCTGTAGTGAAATGAATAATGTGAAAAAAATTGAAACGTACGAGTTGGATAAAGCTAATAATATTGCTTTGATACTTAAAGTTTAAAATGCAGTTAATTACACAGCTGTCTGGTTATCTGGCAGAAATATTTTAAGAGCAGTGGAGAATATTTTAATTTGGATGATACCTGGCAGTTCATTCCCACAGAAAGCACTGAAGATCCTCAAATAAAAACACCTCCAACCTCTCTGCAGGAAGACTGGCACGTCTCTGGTGAGCGCAGGTGCCAGGAGCAGACTCACTGCTGCAATCAGCATGACTGTGCTTTTACTTACTCTGTCTCGGTGGAAAAACGTATTGGGAATTAAACCTTAACCTATCACTCAACTAATAATTATTTTTTTTTTTATTTTTTTTTGTAGGGAAAAGGTCCATTATGTTTTTTAACTAAGCTGCAACACAGTTCTGAACCCTCTGTCACATTGCAAGCACTTTTTCTCTTAGAGGATAGTCAGTTCAACAATAAGTGCTGTTCTGGGTCAATTTAGATGTGAAAAATAATTGTCACAACTCCACAATATTAACTCTTTACAAGCAATTGTACTGCTTCTGAGTATTGTCGTGGTTTTTAAGGTCTAGGTAACCTTTTTTGTGTGGTTCCTCAAAACATGACCGATATTCATTCTCTGTCTCATCTGAAGTTGCTTCTGGCTTCTTCCTTTGTAGCCCCTTCCCCTATTTTCAGCTGGTGGTTTTATTCTTCCATGTGTCTTGCTTCCATTCCTAAAGATAATTTGTAATAAAATATTTTGATTGCTAAGCTGGGTATCAGGAAGAAAAGAAATTGAGAACTTTAAAGTCAGGGAAGACGGTGGGAAAAAGGAGAGAAAAGGGGAAGCCAAAGAATACTCATTTTCAAGTGCACTTCCCCTGTGACTCACGCCTCACCAGTCTGGCTGAATTCCTTTGTTTAGGATCAGTTCAGGCCTAGAGGATAGAGGTTTTAGAAGAATAAAAGAAATGGAAATGCATTTAATTGCTCTCAGAGCATGAAGCTTGAGATTTCACTGTGCAATGTCCCAATGTGAGTATGAGAGTGCCTGCTAAAAATTTGTTCTTCTCCAAGTTGCGTGGCTTGCTGACCTCTTCGGAGATGCCAGTTCATAAACTGGTTGTGTCAGTCCTGTGCAAAGAACATGAGCAACCTCCATTTCAAAGGTGTGTCTCGTAGTCATAAGACTCGAGCCGAGAACGACCTGGCCTTCCAGAAAACGGGTGGGCTTCAGAGATCTTCTCATCCTGAGGGCTGTAAACCATGACTTTTCCTCTCCACCTGTGCCCTGATTCAGGCTCTCTAAAAATGCCACATTGCAAACTCTCAATTTAACATTCCTCTGCTCCTCTGCAATTTTACCCTTAACCTTTTTCTTAGTGCCTCTTCCCCTCCCCACCTCTGCGCCTGCATCATTTAGTCAGGGCCCAAAGCAAACAGTGGTACTGGTTTTACTCCGTGTGCTCTGCCGTGTTGGATAAACGGAATGAGAAACAAAAGCCATTTTGAATGGAGGTAGATATTTGCAAAATTGCTTCCTGAGAGTAAAAAGTTTTATGAGATTGAATATACTATAACGAGAGTTTACAAGCCTCTACATTTCTGGAAGAGAGAGAAGGATTAGCGTAATAAAATTATGATAAACAAAAATCAAAATTCAGAGACAAAAATGAACACAGGACAAATTCCAGTATATTTCTAAAAATGTGCTAATTTCCGTCTCAGTTTTGTGGCATTACCATTGAACTGCTTACTTCTACAGGAAATAAAATATATTGCGCTGTCAAATAGTAGAGTATGCTATCAAAGGTAATAAACAGCTACTTGGCCTTTACTTAGCTGATAATAATCTCTTCAGAATTGTCTTTTGTTTTCACATATTCACTATCAGCTGAATATTACAGAAATGATTGCCTCCTGTTTTTCAATTGAACGGTAGTTCCTGAGGGGTGTGTTGAATTTTAGTTTTCTACTTCCTGGTCAATGCAAATGTTCTTTAATTCTGTTTTAAAGAGTTTTGGTGCAAATTAGAGATTTTGAAAGCAAAGCAGTGCTATTTACCTATGGTCTCGGTTACAGGAGAACGAGTTGCTACTCCTGGTAAAATTATAAGTTTGTGACCTTTGTCAAGACCTCTGTTGACGTTCATCCTTTCTGAAAAATTAAAAAAAAAAAAGAAAAAGAACAGAAGTTATAAAATTAGCCAAAGTAGATCTTAATGGGAAGAACATATCATTTGTAATGTGTGCAGCTGAAAAAAAAAAAAAAAGGCCTTTTTATTCCTGGAACGGCCTCCCGTATTTTCAGTATAGGAATTCTAGTGCGTGTAACAGCGCACAAAAGTGTAGTAAATCACATGAATTGCTGCATTTCTCGGGAAATAATTGATGGCAGTCTCCCTCCGGACCTGTTTAATGTAGAGAGTGACAAAACCCCTAGAACACATACGATGTTGGGGCTTTCCACTTAATTAGATGCCTCTCGGTTTCCCGCGGCACTGACATGCCCACTGAGCGGCAGCCTTTACCCACGCTCCAACCCGAACGCTCAGGAGACTGGCGTTTCTGAAAATTTATTCGTGCGGGGTTTTCGTACCTGTTCTATGTGGACTGTTTTAACAATTAATTTACCTAAGGAGGGAATGAAAGGGAATCCTGTATTGCAGTCTCTAAAACGTTTTGAATTACTGCTTTATATTGAGCGGTCACCTTAATATCTGCAACATGCTGCAGATAGCAGCAAATGAAGTATTAGTTAAACAAGTTTGAGGCTACGGAGAGAAAAATGCATTAACGGAATTTTGGGCTCATTGGTTCTGCATGAATACTCGTTTTTGTAACCTCAGGGTTTCACGCTTGCACTCAAGACACAAAAAAGCGTTAAACCATAGTAAAATAATCCCATTTTTTTCATATGTTTCATATGTTAATTTCTAGTTCGTAATAAGAAATGGTTGAAATCACTAATTGCGTGGAGCGAGAAGTAGAACTTACGTTTTTCAGTTACAGTCACGTTGCTTCCAAGTGAGGTTCTGAGCTTTGTTGCTGGCTGTGTGGAGGTCGGAGAAGAATCTGCCGCGAGGGACCTGGTTCTGCACAGGGAGCGTTCAGCCCGGCACAGGCTGTACGCCCCGGGGTTTAACCCGTTTGCCTGGTTCTGTATTTTCGTGCTGCACGCTTCCATCCAGTCTAACAGAAAGCAGAGATACACATGTTCATGAGGCTATGCTAAATTATGGTAGGATTCATGTAGGCATACTGCTGTAGCTGCAGTTTGCTCACAGCAAAATTTGTAGGACAAGATAATACATTTTTATTACACCAGCTAGCACAGTTGGAGAAGTCTTCTAATGCACACACGGTTTTAGTGGTCAACAACCGAAGAAGGGGCCGGTGTCTCTCTGCTTCTGTGGTGCTTTACTATTTAGATGGTTTGCACAAACTTACTACCTCACCGATTGCCTTTGCTTCACTGCAAATTTTGTAAGCTGCCGGTGACCCAAAGGGGCCATCGCGGCAGCCTGCAATTGCTGGAAAATTTTAGCAGACCCCTACATTTTTGCGTAATACTTTTCCCTGAACTCCCATCCCAGCGGCTGTGCAATGCCAAAAAATGAAGCCTATAACCTTATCCAGTGGCATTTTATTCCCCAGGCCTTGGAGAGCGAGGGGATGCCCGTGCAGTCCCTGCCTGGCAGACACGAGTATACACTTCTTGAGCTTCGAGCTGGACTTGGGAGCTCTCGACAAAACCTGCTTAGCTGCAGTTGAGAGTTGCTTTGTGTTCAAACCAACGCGGAACTCAGCCTCTCGGCAAGACCGATTTCCTCAAGTACGACACGGCGTTAGCCAAACTGTGCAGCTTTTGATCTGGAGCTAGCTCACATTCGGCTGACTGAAAGCATAAGGCAGATGAAATCACATCTGTGTGCAGGAAGATGCAATATAAGATTGAAGATGATCTTAATGCGACACGGCTAATGGCCACGCGTGGCAGAAGGTCCGCCCTCGCTGCGCCGAGGGGCTTGGGGACACCCGTTTGAGCTATTTGACAGACACCACTTTGGGAGGTGGGTAGGAGCGGAGAGGGAGAGGGCATTAAGGTACCTGCACGGATGAGGTTAGCTAAGGAAATTATTTTCTTTGAAATGGCAAAATTCAGCTTTTTGCTGTCGAGAAGCCAACGCGAGCAAGCTCATCCACAAACGCAGTATGGAAGGGGGCATGGAATCAATGCGAGTTTGGAGTTCAGAAGTTATTCCAGTGGTAGTAATTGACTACATGAACATATTAAGAAGAAACAGAAAAGCAAAACGTGTGGTGAAGAGGTCGTTTCGGTTAATAAATTTATGTGCATAAGCTACTTTATGCACGTTTGACCTTCTAGTGCTGATTAATTTAGCACATGGGGGGGGTCTGAGGAAAGCATTTGCTATTATTAGGGTAGTCGAGCATAGGAAGCGTTTGAAGCACTTGGTCACGGCAAAAACATCCCTGTTTCTGTAGGAACAAGCAAAATGTTGAGACTAAATAGAGAAACAATCTCTGAAAGGAGACAGGTTTCAGATGTGTGACTGTTCAAGACAAACATTCTTTGTGTTTGGCTTGTGTTGCAATAAAAGATAAGGAGGATAATACCATGTTCCTAGGAAAAAAAAAAAAAAAAAAAAGAGGCTATAGAAAAAAGTGCTTTTGTTCACATCTTGAAAGTAAATGCGGTGATTAATTGCTTTAGAACTATCAATTAGGCAGAGAAGGTGTTTGCTTGCTCGGTTACGCAGCCGTACACAAAGCCATTCTGCTCGGCCGGTTCTTCCTCGCGTATGTGATTGAGGCGTAAGCTCCTCAAACCTGCCTTTCAGAACTCTGTTTTCTGTCCGGGCTTTTCTTGCCTGCAGAATTACCACACATCCGTGAGGAATATTTATCGTTTTGGGCCTGCTAAAGGCGAGCAGCTCCGGGCTTTGCGGCTGGCGGAGCTGCAGAGGAGCTGCAGTCGCCTCGGGGAGGGAACGTGCGCGGGGCCGGGCGGCTGTCGGCTGGCAAATAGCGCTTTTTAAAGAACTTAGGTCTGAAGCTGATTGACTCTGTCCTAGCAAGAGAAAATTCATCCCTGTGCCACGAGTGGCAGGAGCGTATTCAGTGCGATTCACGATACCCGAAAAAAAAAATAAATTAAGCCAGAAATATTGATTCCTCTCACTCTGAATGCTGTGTCAGATTATTATTTTAAGAGAATTCTCTGTTGCACCATATTATATCCTGTGAAGTCGCAGAAGATTTATTTATTCTTGCAGCTTATTTTGTCAGCCAACTACCGGTGCATAGAGTGGTCTGGATATCAGCTTTACCATCATGAAAAAAAACAAAAAACCAAAAAACATAGTTATTGTATACGATGAGCTTTCCTTGCTGTTGTAGAAGGTACTGTAGAAGACATTATTTGTGAGCCTAAAAATTCAGTAGCGTGTTAATCACCTGTGAAATAGTTTCTTGTCCAAAGGCAGTTTTTGTGCAAGGAGGTTCATTTGGAAATGAACTTGCAATGTTTTTCCAGTTACTTTTTCTAGTTTCATTCTGACACAGTGAAACAGAAGATGGTTCTACAATTACTGGCCTTTGTTTTTCTTACAAGGTAGAGTCAGTGGATCACATAATTAGAATTATTAAATGCAGTTTCAATGGATTAAATTTAAATGGCTGGAGGGTAGTGCTCCTTCGCTACTAAAGGTGGGAGAATTTATAAATATCTAACTTTACAAATGAAATAAACCAACCTGAAGTATTTGAGCGAAAAAAAAGGCTGTCGTTTAGCCCTCGGTTGTGCCCTTTTTATCAAAACGTGTCCTGCAATATCTGTCAGCTACCAGGTTAATCAGAGGAGCTGCCGAGTGCCGGGGCGATGCTGCTGGGCAAAACCCCGGGAGAGGAGGGGATGGGGACACTCTCCATCTTATAATTAATATCCATCTTATCCTCCCCTCCCCTTCAGTGGCATTATTCCTTCTTCTTGTCACAGTAAGCGGAATCTGTGTCAAAGTCAGAAGTTTATTTTTTGCATAACAAATAAAGCGATACTTAAGAAAACAGGAATAGTTTTCACTTTATCACATAACGGCTTTGTTTCAGGGAGGTTTTTTTTTTTTAAAAAAAAAAGGCAAAAAAACCCCAAAAAAAACAAAACAGAAAAAAACCAAGAGGTCTGGGCTCAAATCCTGCTGGATGTTAACACGAATCGTGTTTCCCTGAAGTTGTCTTCACAGCCCCATGCGGTCTTTCTCACGTGCAGAGTCTGATCTCTGCAATCAGGTGGTAACTGGAGCCTCCCGACCGGTGCCCAGCAATCATAAAAGAGCCTGGAGGCTGCTTACAGCTGGTGTAAATAATGATCTCTCTGTAGGTGGACTTATTTTCCCAGGCAGTTGAACTGGCAGTGCTCGGAAAGGTGCGCGGACCCATTTTTACCTGCCCGCCCCTGCGGGTGAATCCTTGCAAGATAAAGGCCATATAATTTGGAAATAGCTTGTGACGGAACTGTACCCTGGAGTCTGAATTTTCATTTTGAAATATTTTCCTACAGCTTGAGGACGCAGAAACAGACCCAGATCACAATTTCAGCTTTACTCTGATGCAGTAGGTTTTTTTCCTCGTTCTGGTGAGAGCTTGAAAGTTCCCTGGTAGCTGTGAAACTGCCTCGTTCATACCGGTGTGGGGCTTTGGGAAACTCAGTGAGGCCGTAGGTTCTGCCTCTTTTTCCAGATGTCTTTTTCCCTGAGGGATTTGCAGAACTGATCCAGACTTGTTACTTTGTCCCACACCCACTTACAGTCCAGGCACAGAAAGGCCTTTTTCCTTTAGTCAAGGATACTTTAAACCCATCTTTTCTGTCTGAGTGATGAAGAGATTTCTGCTAGTGTAGGATCTGTGCTGCGTGTTCCCTGCTAGATTTAGGCTAAACCCTAAACGGGATTCTTACAGGTCTCCAAGTTCTGTTCGTTTCTTGCAGGGACTGTAAACCCTCTTTTTTAACTGGCCACGTCCATCCAGAAAGTCACCTACTATTCTACTTTCAGACCCCGTTGTTGTTTGTGGCCTGATCCACATCTGCACAACTGACCCAAATACTATGGGAATAAACCTGCCACTGTGCCCTTAAGTCTAGCGTGAGACTTGCCTTAAATGACCACCTCTACCTCATCATCATCATCTTCTGGGCAAGGAAATGAAGTATTTCAACACAGGAGAAGACTTTAAACGCAGCTTGAGGTGTATGTATCATCTTCAGAGAAAAGTGCCAGGTGCAGAAATGCATTATCAGTGTGTCCCAACTTAATGCGCACTTTTTGATGGGTGACACAAGAGTCAGCCCCCAGTCTCTGTGCTCTACTCATCTGCCCCAGGACATTGAATGTCTTCCTCTGCGAATGACTACACGGGTCTGATTAAACCATGGATCTACAAGTTGTTTCTTGTCCTTCTATCCTACCGTATCTGCAGCTTCTATCTAGTCAATAGATTCCCTGGAAAATGAGCTACTAGTGAGTGTATTTCTGTTCCTTTTCAAGTGTGATTAGAGCAGGGTAGTTTGGATATTTTTTCTGTTTTCAGTAAAAGCCCAGGGATGCAGTTTAAAGACTTTTGGACCGAGGGGATCTATAGAAAGTGAGATACAGAAAGGCAAGCCTGTGGCCCACAGCTTCTCGCGAGAGGGATATGAGTCACCAGTCAATCCTGTGACCATTATGCATATCAAAACCTAAAGCTATTAAAATAACATTAAAAATGTTGGGAAGAATCAGCTAGAGCAGTATGTAAAAATGAGCAAATTCAAGGACACTAGTACACGTTTCTAGTCGCAGTGTTTGAAAGTTATAGCTTGTTTTACCTACTGTAGCTTCAGAACATCTACAATGCTTAAAATTCAGCTGCATTTGGATACGATGATTCCAAATCACTGGGTATTGGCTCTGCTTTGGGTATGACAGATTAAATATCTCTTTTACACTAATTCCTATGCAAAGCTCGAGGATTTTTACAGTAAGTACGGTTTTGAAATATCTGAAGTGCTATGAAATAAAAAGACTGCTCACATACCATTTTTCCCCCCACACTTCCCATAAACTATACAAATATTTTTGTGTGTGGATAGAAAATATAGCAGGTGATTTTAAAATGTAGAAAGCAAAGCGCCTTTCTCTTTCTCTTACTCTGAACAAGGGGACGGCCGTTCTCAACTTAATGAACTGCTTTCGCGGTTCCATAAACGTGCATCAGAAATTTGAAGCTAATAAGTGTGATGATAAATAAAAATATGATTAAAATTGTTCCCAAAGCATGGAATATGTTTAAGTAAGTGCTTCATTCCCAGGGTCCCCTGGAACTAGTTTGCCGAAGTAGTGTTTCAAATTGTGAGTAATTAAGACATTTGGCAACAGATTCTGACCGTGAAACGGGAATTAGACCAGATGAACCTACATGACCCAGCCTTGGGCGTGGCCCTCTAATTTACTAGATAAAGTACAGATAGTAGTTTGTTACTTCTTAAATACAAACATCTATGACTACATCGCTGTTTTAATAAAAGTCCCTTTAATAACACCTGAGAGGTCATTTTAAAAAATTAAAACTTGAATCACTTTTTATTTTTAGAAATTTTGCTAAGTCTGGCTTTTGACTACTATCTGCAAGCCTACTTACTTTAGACAAAGAAGTTAATGTGTGTTCTGCATTCTCATTATACATAAGAAACTTTGAGAAACTACTACAGAAAATGTTATATTCTCTAGTGCTCACCAGAACCTCCAGTCGCTGAATATCGAAACAGCGAAGTAGGCATTACAGAGTGATTTTTTAGACTAGTTTCATATACAGTTGCGCTATTCCAGAATAAACATCAGTTTATTTTAAATTGCTTTTGCGTGAAGACAACTGGAACAACAGTTATTTTTAGGAATAAGTGACTTTCGCTGCACTTCGTTTTCACATGTTGGCAAAACCACAGAGGACATATTCTACCTAGATAAGGAAGTTTCTGTGTTTGAGTTTGAAAAAGCGAGTCAGTCTGTACCCCTGAACAAAGTCCGTGGCAGCGGGATACAACTGCTAGAAATACTTGAACCAGACTCTGGAACTTACTTTTACAATACTGTTTGTGTACTAGAAGTTGTACTTAATACCTAATCTATGTTATTGCTTTAGGTTAGTCATAATTCTAGGATCCTTATCTTTTTGGCATATTTAATGCATTTTTCTTTGGTTTTAATCTAAGTTATTGCTCGGAGCGCTAGTGACCCAGTTCCTTCCCCCGCTTGTTTACAGATGAGGTGAGTGTACAGAACAGATAAACTGTGACTACTGAGACATTACTTAATGCTATTTAATAATCTATGTCAGCTGGCATGCTTGTAATGGTTTTATTATATACACCTGAAAAGTCCTGTCTTCAAATGGAGTCATCTTAAATCCTTACTACTTGTTAGAGCCCATGCTATCTGCTAATTCACATTGATTATTGTGGGTTCAAAAGTCAATTCCATCAGCACAACAAAATCCAAAAGTTTTGTGTTCTGTTTTCGTTAGGGAGGGAAACCACCTTCTTCTGCTCTGTGATTATGAAGCTTGTTTTACAGAGAAAGTGGCAGTTGAAGATACCTATATCAGAACAGACCGTAATGATCACTGAACTGATCCTTCTCTAGGCCGTATTTTGACATTTAGAAGGAATCTGGATCAAAGATTGCCATAAATATTTAACTAAGAGTAGCATTTCCTTAATATCATAGGTTACAAGTAATACTAGAACGAGGGAACTTACCTCTAGCCCTTGTTGAAGAATACTTGGCTCGTGTTAAGCAAATTTCTCTTTATGTGTTAAAAGCTTCTGGCAAAACTTGAACTGCTTCAATTAAATATTCTCTGATATCGCACCAGACTTCAGGGCAGAATAGCTCTTCCAACGAATAAATGAAGACAGATCCCATAGTCTTGTGAAGGTCTTGCTTTCTAGACATAAACCTCTGTTTTTTTCTCCAGAATCTAGAAAGCATGCACGCTACCAACACAGCTCCTGGTGGAAAGCATAACCATTTACCATCACCAGCCTTCTGCTAGAGGTTAGTGTACACATTTTTAGTGTACCCGCTTTTTGAGCTGCTTACGCAGCCACTAATTCTGTAAACATGACTCAGATTACCATTAACAGTTTAACCAGGAGGCCTTTGCTTAATCTAGTGTGTTTTAACTGAAGAAGAAAAGGAAAAACCCCTCGAGATGATCTCCAGACCAGTACAAGGGGACTAATCCCTAGGCAGAGGTTTGCTATGGAAGCATAGGGAAACCAGAAGACACTATGCGTCTGTAATTACAGCTTGACTATTTCTTTGTACAGAAGACAGATAAATAGTTATCCTTCACAGCTAGCTAGCTGTATAGAGAAGCACGGGAGACCTCTACTACCATACTTAAAATATTAAGCAAAGGGGCACCCTGACTGCGTCCTGACACCGACGTATGGTGAGTCTGCCCTACCCTGTGGTGTGATTCCTACAAGGGGGAAATCTCCTGGGGGAATGAGGTCGGAAAGAGAGCTGCAGGTTACTCTGGCCACCATCTCGACTCGGGGGAGTGATTTTGTCTTTCTCGTCTTTGGGTTATTTCAAGAATAGAATAGAAAAAATAGAATAGTCCCAGTTGGAGGGGACCTGCAACGATCATCTAGTCCAACTGCCTGATCACTTCAGGGCTGACCAACAGATAAGGCGTATTTTTAAGGGCATCGCCCAAATGCCTCTTAAACACTGACAGGCGTGGGGCATCGACCATTTCTACTATTTACATAAAGCATCAGGAGCAAGCAGATATGTTTCCCTTACAGTAATCTTACTTACCCGACAGCACTTATCGCTGACCCTGGGTAGAGTCCTAAATTCAGTTTAGTGGTAACAGATGGTTGTGCTGTCAAATTTGAGTACAATTATTGAAGGAAACTTATGCCTGAAGTTTAAGAAAAACTATACCCAGAAATGGAGGAAGTGAAAATTCACTTTATTAATAGTTTTACACGATATAACCCCTAAGCATATATAGATCCCACTCGAGAAGCTTCTAGAGCCAATTAATGTGTCGTGGCAGATCTCCTGCCCAGGGTCTAATCCGAGCTTCTAGATAGGAAACAATGCAAGGCAGGTCCTACCACAGAAAGGCAACAGCCATCAGGAGAGCTTGTTTTGGACCTGCCAAATCATCACATTCAGACTGCCCTGAGCGCTGTCGGGGCAGTTGGAACTGGAAAAGACTGTAGATATATTTTTGAAGGTTTTAAAAAGAGGCTTTTTCAGCTTCTGTTCGCATCATTATGGCAAAAGTGTTGTGTTATGGAGGATCTTGCAGTGGAACTCAAGAGGTCTGGCTCTTGTTCTGCAATGAGTGACACAGCAATGTGCATCTTTGTCCCAGATCTAAAAGGAGGTGATAATAGGAACTATCTTTATAGGGTACTGTGCCAGATATGTTGTTCTGACTCAGTATATAAAACTAAATGGGTTAGGACCTGCTGAGAGCCTGCGAGAAAAACGGTCCTTGAGCCTAAAAATGGGAAGTGAGGAGGGCAGGGACTGAGCCCAGCATGAAACCAACTGGCGTCCTGCTCGGCGGGGGGAAGGGAGTGGGTAACATATGGTTGCTGATGTCTAATCACTGCTTAAAATGGTTGCCAGTTCTGCTGCTGCTTAATAAAGTGTAAACATCTTTACACAAAAGCGCCATGGGTCACTGTGCTGTAAATATACCGTCCGTGTTTCAAGTGGTTTTATTTCAGTTAGCTGTTTGGCCGTTCTTAAAGTGCCAGTTTACGGTGATATATAATCAACATACTTATAGGCAAATAATTCATAAACACAAAAATCTAAAATACACAATGCATGCAAATTATACAATAATACTTTGGAGCTGCTGTACATCAGGCACTTCTTTTTTAATATATATGTTCACTGACTTAACTGAATCCAGAAATGAAGCTAAACCCACATGTACTGGTTTTTTTCTGGTGTCAGTTATAAAGCACCACTCTCTGAATTACGGTAATTTCCGAAACAATTCAGTGACTAGTGAAGTCATTTGGCATTAGTGTAAATTCACAAAGGCAGTTTTAACTGCTTATATTAGTATCATTCATACACAATAAATATAAAATGGGAAGTTAGTTGTCAAACTTTTATTTTGACCCCATTAAACACTGTGTATTTAATCTTCTAAATTATATGTGCATTTCCTCTGTGCTCTGAAAGTTGCTGTGTGTTGTATCGTTACTTTTTCCAGCAGGAGTGACTTAGAGTTTTTGCTGGTGTCCATAAATCTCTGCAATTTTTTGCACATCCTTTGTTGGTATTTTTGTCCTGGCATTTAATATCAGAACACAAAACACAAGAAGAGCGCTCGGCTTACATCAGTGTTGTCCTGACCTACCGAGCAGTAACAAAAACTATGATTCATATGCACTATTATTAAGCAGTGTCCCTGTGTTCAAGGAGGGAACCCCTTTTTTACCCATATAAAGTAAATCCAAAGCAGAAGAGAGCAGCTCGGTGAGGACATGGGAGTTTTGATGTGTTTATTTTCCTATGTTATTGTTCATCACAATTAAGTCCAACAAAAGGAACAGCATTGTAAATTATGCCTTTGATGCTGTTCCTCTTTTGAGATTGGGCTGGTATAATGACAGCATGTGGTTGGGCTCTTCGTTTTGTTTTCTTTTTTAATAGAAATGCATGTAAACAAGCCTTATAAGGAAGACAGTCTTTTCCTACGTGGAACAAATAAATATTTTTTGAATTATTAAAACAAAATAATAAAATTGATAAAAGAGAAAAAATTTATTTTTGAATTCATATTTCATATTCAAATTTATATTTGAAAAGAAATGAAAAGACCACTGTTAGGATCCATTTCTCTAAGACGAGGACATATCTGTCTAGAAGAAGACAGCATCTAAGGCTTCGTGAATTCATACTGTGAAACAGGAATTTACAGAAATTACGAAAATGTGACATAAGTGTACTAATATGTTCTTCACTGGCACACTCCAGAGTTAACATTTGCAATATCAGTGCTGAAAGTTCCTGTTCTCTAGTATTTTTGAAGGTGTTGTGTAGCTAACATTGCAAGAGAGATACACTTAGGTCTTTGTAAAATAAATTTTTCAGTATTTACTGCTTGTAAGGCTGAAAATTTGGGACTGAATCCTGAGACAGACTGGTTCAAGTTGAGCGATACATGGTAAATCAATTACCTATGGATTTCAACAGAAAAAACTTTTCAGTCCTCTTCGTTGGGTGTTTCATATTCTCTGACAAGGAATAGGGTATGTGATATGGTTTGACACAAAATGCAAGGAAAAGAGTTAATTTAAAAAAAAAAAGAAAAGGAATATTCTTTCATCAGAGTATTCCAAGTTCATCAGTTTCCCTGCAGTTCTGTGGAAGGGTTCTGGAGGGATGCCACCGTGTTACCCGTTTAAGTACAGTGCTTTCCAAACAAGTTCACAACAGCTGGTGGAAGGTAAGATGCAGTCTTAAATCCAGAAGTAATTGGAAGCGCTGATATTTTTGATGTCTATTCAGAATCATTGGCTTTTATCACTCTTGAAATGTTAAATGCAGAGAAACAATGCTCCCCGTTCGGTAGAGTTCGCAAAATGCGTTCTTCCCAGTTTATAGTCGGTAGGACTGCAAACATGTGTAGCTCCTTGTGTATTGTGTCTGGGCTGGGAGGGACGTAACCTTCCCCATAGCAGCTCTCATAGCGCTGTGCTGTGTATTTTTATCTAGACCAACGTTCACAACACACTGACGTTTTGGCTCCTGCTGAGCAGTGCCTGCACGGCACCAAGGCCGTCTCTCCAGCCTCCCCTCCATCACCACCCAAAGGCCAGTAGGCCAGGGGTGGGCAAGGGGTTGAGACCTCTGACCCCAGCTCACTAAAGGGATATTCCATACCATATGATGTCGTGCCCACCAAACAAACCTAAGGGGAAGGAGGATATTTAAGTTTCTTCAAAGGCACTCACAACTTTACCCATAGGTAAATTTTCCCATACATAATCTTGAATTTGATCATACAGTGATCAATAGTATATTATGCTATAAATAATACGTGAATTTTGTACGTATGATAGTTTTCCAAAAACCTGACTCATTCCACTTTGTTCTGATATATACAGTTAAGGTCATTACTCGTGTCACAGAATCACAGAGGGTTGAGCTCGAAAAGTACCTCTGCAGTTCATCTTGTCCGACGCCCTGGTCAAGCAGGGCCACCTAGAGCCAGTTGCCCAGGACCGTGTCCTGATGGCTTTTGTACATCTCCAAGGATGGAGACTCCACGACCTCCCTTGGCAACCTGTGCCAGTGCTCAGTCACCCTCACAGTGAAAAAGTGTTTCCTGATGTTCAGATGGAGCCTCCTGTGTTTCAGTTTGTGCCCGCTGCCCCTGGCCCTGTCACTGGGC
Organism: Larus michahellis; assembly: GCF_964199755.1. Lineage (NCBI taxonomy): Eukaryota > Metazoa > Chordata > Aves > Charadriiformes > Laridae > Larus > Larus michahellis. The sequence goes on from NC_133930.1 coordinate 84,298,800, forward strand.
ACCACCGAAACCACCACCTGGCTCCGTCCTCTGTCCACCCTCCCTTCAGGTATCTACATACATTAAAAAGATTCCCCTGAGCCTTCTCTTCTCCAGGCTGAACAGTCCCAGCTCCCTCAGGCTTTCCTTATAGGAGACATGCTCCATATATAATCATCCTCATGGCCCTTTGCTGGGCTTTCTCCAGTAGTTCAATGTCTCTCTTTTACTGGGGAGCCCAAAACTGGACATGGGACTCCAGGTGTGGAGTTACCAGTGCTGAGCAGAAGTGAAAGATCTTCTCCCTCAACCTGCTGGCAACACTCCTCCTAATGCAGCCCAGGATGCCATTAGCCAAGGACACATTGCTGAGTTGTGTTCATTTTCTCTCAACTTGGTGGACTTGAAGTTCAAAAGGCCCCAGGGCCTTTTCAGCCAAACTACTGTCCAGCTGGGTAACCACCAACATGTACTGGTACATGGGGTCATTCCTTCCAAGTGCAAGACTTGGCACTTCCCCTTGTTTAACTTCATAAGGTTCCTGTCAGACAGTTTTTCCAGTCCATCTAGGTCCTTTTGGGTCACAGCACAATTCTCTGTTGTTTTTGCATTTCTCCCAGTTCAGTGTCATTTGCAAATGTCGTGAGGGTACAATCTGCCTCATCATCCAGGTCATTAATGAAGATGTTAAGCAGGAGCGGACCCAATATTGACCCCTGTGGTACACCACTAGTCACTGGCCTCCAACTAGACTTTGCACAGTTTATGACCACCCTCTCGACCTGGCCATTCAGCCAGTTTTCATCTCACCTCACTGTCTGTATATCTAGCCCATAAATCAACAGATGAGGACCTTATGGCAGACAGTGTCAAAGGACTTACTGAAGTCCAGGCAGACAATATCCACTGCTCTCCCCTCATCTACCAATCCAGTCACTTCATCATAGAAGTTTATCAAGTTGGTCAAGCTTGGTCAAGCTGACTACTCCTGATGATTTTCTCATCCTTAATGTGCCTGCAAATGGTTTCCAGGATTAGCTGCTCCATCACCTTCCCATGGATGGAGGTGAAGCTCGCCAGCCTGTAGCTGTCTGGGTCCTCCTTCTTGCCCTTCTTGAAGATGCAGATGACATTTGCTTTCCTTCAGTATTTGGGCACTTCTCCTAGTCACCATGATTGGCAAAGATCACCAAGAGTGTCCTTGCAATGACATCTGCCAGCTCCCTCAGCACTTGCGGATGCATCCCATCAGGCCCCATGATCCACTTTCTGAAGTATTCTCAGACCTGATCCTCTTCCACCAAGGGTACATCTTTCTTGCTCTAGCCTTACCCGCTGGGCTCTTCGACCTGGGATTACTGAAGGCTGATCTTGCTAGAAAAGACTGAGGCAGAGAAGACTCTGGTTCAAAGTAAAGATAAGATTCATTTCCATGTGTCACGTGCTGTATCCTCATTTTAAACTCCATCATATGGTAGCATTTTAGCACTTACCATGACAAGTGTAATTACTGATGCTCTGTATTCCACTTCTTTATTTTTCATACGTACTTCTTCTTATTTAAGTTTCAGCCAACCTACTCCTCAGTTGGCTGCTGTTTACCTGATTGGTAAACGGCTTCAGTCTTCAGGTCTTTCCTTTTTCTCTTTTATACAATATTCAAACAGCAACTTTCACTTAGACTCATTGTTTTCTCTGTAAATTTATCTGTAAATTAAAAAGGACAAGTTTAGTTCTGCTAATTCTGAACTTAGATTTTAATAAAGTCTTTTATCGGTGGAAAGTTGATTGATGCTTTCACATCATCTATAGTTGGCATCAACGAATACGCCATGTACATTTGGTTTGGTTGACAATAGTGGACTCTTGTGTGAAATTTTTGTCAATTTTTTTTTTTTTTTGTTATATGAATGAAGAGTAAATAATGTAAAATTTCTAGTAAAAATTTTCGGTGAGGCAGAAAAAGTAAATATATTAAGTGTGACTCCAAACAAAATCAAAATCTTCACACTTTCAGAGAAGATAGTGACGTCAAAGATCACCGCTGGGGTAAGAACAAGATAGTGAATTGAGTTTGTAGCGTGGAGGGAAGGTTGTGGCTACTGAGGCAGAAGGAGAACCCAAAGGATAGGTCCATTCATAGGTTGGAACAAAAACAATCCGCATTCCTAACTTTGAAAATGTTGGCATGATACCTTGCAGGTCTGTCAGCAAGTGCTTTTAACAGATCCTTCACTTCAGAGTGCTACTCTGTGACTGAAAATTATATATTAAAAGTAATATATAGTAAAAAGCATAATCTTGGCAACTGTAGGCCCATTAATTAGTCTCAGAAGCATGTAAGAGTTTGGAAAAAAATTCTATCAAAAGACATAGAGATAAATGAAGCGAAGAATAAGACTCCCATGTGTTTATACTTGGATTGTGCCAGACTAGTCTGATAGTTTTCTTTGATGAGATAAATGCAGTAAAATACGTGATATGTCACATAATTAGTAAAATAATAATGGAGGAGAGTTAGACCAAGAATTCAGATGTGGGAAGAGACAGACTAATGGGAAAAGACAGCTGTGAGAGAGTGGCGCACAAAGAGAGGTATTTCATTCATCTTAAAGGACTCGTTTGTGGAACAGAAAATAACGTGCCCAGGCAAAATGTGCTGATGGCAGAAAGTAGAGAAGCACCGACAGTACAAAGTAATAGTGGGGTAGTGTACAGAAAGGTGTGAGTAGCTTTGAAGACTGAAGTGTGAAATACAGGGGTATTTCCTAGAACAAGGTGAAAAGCCGTAACTTGCAGGCTAACAAAAAAACCTTTAATTCTGTGGGAAGAGGTAGTCAACTGGAAACGAGCAGAAAAACTGTGGGTGCCAGATGACCACCAAGGTATTGCCGTATACCATAAGAAGTACTTGCGTGGTAAATAGGGAGATAAGAAAAATGTTGGGTGAGAAACTTCTGCAGCTCTTCTCCATCCAAGCCCGCATACATGTTTTTGCAACCAAGAGACTCAAAGTGGCACCAGTATAGAGAAAGATGATGAAAGTGGCATGTAAGCTGCAGAGACCTGCAAGGACAGGTTTTCACACGTGTGAGTGTTCAGTACATGGAATTACTTGGAGAAACAAGATAAATTGATCCAGGCGGATGCTGTACTCACGGAGCTAAACTGCTTTCACTGTCCAGCCCCACTTAGGCATCTCCACAGAGTACTGCGCTCTTCTGCGATTGGCTTATTTGACTCGGAAAAATGAAGTCTGAGGGAGAATACTGCTGCTTTCCGTGAATTCATGATAGTGCAAACCCCAAGGAGGAGGAAATCCTGTTTAACCTGAGAGGCTTCCAAGAAAAGAACAAACAGATGTAAATTGACCATGAATAAGTGCAGGCTGGAAACTAGGAGGCGGCTCTTAACTAGCAGAGGAGTGATGTTCTGAGACAGCCTAATGCTTGGAAACAGTGCTTCAAAAACACTCTTCTTCGTACAGAAACGTACGGTTTTGTAAATCATCTGGTTTTATTCATTTGTAGTTTGGTGTTGATGACTTAGGTTGAACACCCAGGTGCTAATTTCCTTCAAGTAATGGCTAGGTAATTATCGTAGAGTTACAAAGGAATTGCAGTTAATTAATCAAATATCCTTTGCTTAATTAACTGAGCAAATGACTGTCAGATGGGAACCCTGTCAAAGATATTTTTGCCTTTTAACAGAAGGGCATTCATTTATTGTCTTTTATTTTTAAACTTTTATTTTTTCATTTTGTCAAGAGGACCCGTGTGAGTGACGCGCTATCACTGTCAGTTTGAGTGGGGCACAGGTCCGTCACACACAAATTAACAAAATTTGCAGCTTGCTACTTGAGTGACTTAAGTCACTTGTTATCTCTTAGTTAAATCATTTTTGGGTCAAGACTGACCACTTTGACAAGTTCCAGGAAGAAGCATTATGTTACAATCTTGGTGTAGAAGCAGATGGCAGGTTACAAAGATTGTTTGAACGGGGGTATTTAAAATCTCTGTAAAAAGGGCTCTAAATAACTTGTATCAAAAGGAACCCATACAATATGTATTTTTTAATGTTGCAAGAAGGAACAACTTATTTGAATATACAGTACGTATTTTGCTTATTAAAGTAATAGGTTCATTACAAAAGATTGCCCACTACAGTGAAAAACTAAGCAAAGTACAGAAGACAAGAGGCAGTTAGGTCTGAAGAACTATTTATTTGGAAGGCGCTTTTTTGTACGTTTCCCTAATGACCTCAGATGTTATGGGGGAAAGGTCTATTCAGTGGCCTGCACTCCGTGTGTTTCTGCCAAATTTTAGTGCATTGCATTTTAAGCTGTTAAGTGCCAAGGTAGCCAGCATTTGTCAGAACAGCGTAGATAAATTACAGTCTTTTCTCTCAACATTTCAAAATACGTTCTTAACATTTGATTGTTATGTTATAACCCAATTCTCACTTGTATCTTCTGCCCAAAATGCAAGATAACACTTTTATGAAAATAATTTGTAAATGTTTCTTTGCATCTTACCTTTTTAGCCTTTTTTTTTTACTAAAACACTGTAATGCCACTAATTACAATGATTACTTCAGCCGTGTTGCTGTTTTACTTCTTCAACAAGAGTCAGTATCCGTGAAGTTATGCATTTTTAGCAAAAATTTGGACTCTTTGCATTGTTTTGGTTAGAAAAATGTTGTCATAGCGATATACTACTCTTTTTTAATATAAAAAAGGTACGAAAATTATTTTCGTAAAATAATTTCGTAAAAAAAACGCAGAAAAAAGCTAGATTGCAGATGCAACATGCTTTCAAGCCAACGTTCAACCCAGAAGGTGCTAAAAACAAGTTTTCCAGGACTCAGTCAGTCTGCTTTTGTGTTTTCATCCCTTTTTTCTCTCTGTCTGTAGCCTAACAGTCTGTCCTTGACATATACACAAGCCTTTGGAGAGCAAAAGGTGGTAAAGCCTCTCCACCCAGATACGCGCGGTATTTTGCTTACTGTGAGTAGAAGCATTTGCTCAAGTTTTAGGAAAAGTACTGCTGGTGCTGTTGGAGCTAGCTGGTGCTATGGAGTTGTTTACCCAAACATTTCTTGTGTTTAGCCCTAATGGAAGGCAGCTATTGCACACGCATTTCAATTGTGCTTAACCCACTCCAGACAATGGGATTTGTTTTAGCGGCAGTCAGGATTTAGCAACTAGCAGTCTATATTAAGCTGCGTGTTAACCTTTTAATACCTGAAGGGTTATGTGGCTGGCCATGGTTAGACTCCGGCTCCCAGCAGCAGACAGATGAACCTCATATGAAATACTAAAAGTGCATTTTTTTCCTTTAGATAATGAAATGCATCTCATAGCCGCTTTCGGTTCGGTTGCTGTCCCATTGCTTATTCTTATTCTTTCATTTCATGGTAACAGATAACGTTGTCTGTATGTCGATATACATACAACGATTTTATAGTAAACAGACTGCGTGTTACCCAATACCATACATGCATTTTTGTTGTAAATACAATGTCCAGGTCTATGCCAAATTACTTGGTATACTTTTGCGTCCTTCGCCACACTACCTCCTGGTTTTATATACATGAAATCAGTCTGCACAGTCTATGAGTTAATATTACTAGCAAGTCAATGGGCTGTTGGTCAAAATAGTAGTATTCCTTGTAAAGGAAAGGAAAAATCATCAGTTACGGCAGGTTCAGTAGGTAAATTGAGCCTTTATTTATGTGAACACTTTAATTCTTTAACGAAGTCTGCTTGTAGAACTATTTCCTCTCTAAAGAAATTCACAGAGGACAGAGCTCAAAGTTTCTGAGTTGTGATTTAATGTTAAGGGCTATATTGAAATGGTTTAGCAGCATTCATCGCAGTCAAGAGTTGGAATACCTTTGTTCCTTAGACAATGCATTGTCCAATGTATAGTCCTTTGACGTTTGGCATGTCTGCAGAAAAAAAACCCACATCTGCTCTGTGAGTGTGAAATCCTGCTCTGCTCTTAGGCAACAGAAAAAATGCTTCCTCCCTTTTGTCCAGTATGGCTGTCTTATGTGACGGGGTATAGTACCGCTACGTGTCTGACAGTCTGAAGACAGGGAATGCCCCTTGAGTTTGTTTGTTTGTTTGTTTGATAACATTTCTGGCCTTACTGAAATCAGAATCTTTTTATTTCATGGTGGAGAATCTCCACCCTCAGTTACAAAACTGGTGTCTAGTGTTGCATGGCAATTACTCTGGGTAACAATATTAAACAATTAAGGCTCTCTATAGTGTTTTCGGATATGGACGTAATGGATACTAGATTGTCTGCAAAAAGTTTAAAGCTAGTTTTGTGGCTGACAGTGTTAAAGGGTCACATCTTTGGGGTGAATATTAAATGTCCAAGGTATGTCTCCTGAGTCTCTGGAACAGTAACGGAGTGTATATTTTACTTCCCAACTGAAAATATTTTTTTTTCTCATTATTATTATTAAATTAATTTTGTTTAATTCCAATATGCATGTATTCATTTTTTTCCCTGCAGATTTCATTTCTGGCCTCTGCTTACATGAGCCAACATCTCTCAGAGGAGAGCTGCTCTGCCCTTGCATCTGTTACCCATTACCTTTACCTCTGCCAGTTCAGCTGGATGCTTATTCAGGTTGGTCCCTTAGTCTTTTTCACCCCTCCCCCAAAGCCTCTGTAAAAGTGAACTGATACTTAGACTGTTTCTAGTAAATCGTAGTATATGTATCTCTGCAATTCAGTGCTAGTAGAAAGGCAAAGCATTACATGGTCTTTATTAAACCTAGAGTGTCACTGCTCCAAGGGCAAATATTTGAACCCTATAAAGACTTTTTCCACTAATACACATTACAACTGTGTAAGAATTTCCACATCTCACTTCATCCTCTAGAAGTTACTGTCTCAAGACACTGAAGCACTATTTTTATTAGAGTTAATAGCTTTTCTGAGCATCTCTTATTTGACCTTTTGAAACAGTCTCTTACAGGTGAGACATAAGTGTAAACCACACTGTAATTTTTTGACTCAGTAGCATTTTAGTCATTAGACTTGCGTAATTGACAAACATACGTTTCATAAGTTTGCATTACAATAAGGAGTATCTACATTCATAAATATTGCCAGAGTTTTGACAGAATCAGAGAACATTCAGGTTGGAAAAGACCTTCAAGATCATCAAGTCCAGCCACTAACCCAAGCACTGCCAAGACCACCACTAAACCAGGTCCCTCAGCACCACGTCTACATGTCCTTTAAATACCTCCCGGGATGGTGACTCCACCACTTCCCTGGGCAGCCTGGTCCAACGCTTGACAACCCTTGTGGTGAAGAAATTTTTCCTAATATCCAATCTAAACCTCCCCTGGCACAACTTGAGGCCAATTTCCTCTTGTCCCATCACTTGTTACCTGGGAGAAGAGAATAAACCCCACCTCACACACCCTCCTTTCAGGGAGCTGTAGAGAGCGAGAAGGTCTCCCCTCAGCCTCCTCTTCTCCAGGCTGAACACCCCCAGCTCCCTCAGCCGCTCCTCACAAGACTTGTGCTCCAGACCCCTCACCAGCTCCGTTGCTGTTTTGACACGTTATAGAACAGTAAATGGTGCAAAACCCAATTGAACTAACGCGTGAGACCATGAACAATCAAATTTGTTATGGAAAATTACTAGTTGTAATTTAGTCAAAATAACAAGCTGTGATGTTATTTGGAAAATACATTATCATACCCTTGTCTAGAAATGCATTTTTAGCACTAATGTGTGAATTATGCCATTTCTTTGACTGTTATTTTAATAGGGTTTGCCCATAGCAGATTTATTGTAGCATACAGCTTTATATATGCAGCTCCATGCATTACCACACAAACCCTCCAATATGCAGGTTGTCAGGCCAAACCAAAAATTACAAATTAGGCTATATTACAAATACAGCATTCTCTCCCAGTGACATTCATGTGGTAGCTGGCATTTTCCTGGGATTATGTCAGGCTCACTTTCACTGAGAACCCCAGCAGCGTCTCTGACAGCCCTGCTGTGCCCGTTGGTCTCAGCCACCTACAAGTAGACAGTCTGTCACGTACACTGCTCGTAAAAATGGAGCGGAGACTAAACTGCTCTGTGTCTAGAGGTACTAATACTCTTTTTATTCTTGTTGGTTTTCCTGAATTTATACAGTTAGCCAGATTAAATATTCTCTCCAGTGGATTTTACTTTCTACTGTCTCAGTACAGAAACTTTGCTGCTGTACTTCTCCTTCACCTAGCTTGGCTTATGACTTTCTCTTAGGTTAACCAACCTAAGTTATGTTGTGAGCTGTAAATTATATTCTTCTTTGCAGCTGCTCATTCACTTCGTTCCTACATCGCTTCAGTTCTCTTGGGCATTTAATATTTTGGACAGACAAAGTAATGCTTTTAAATTGCCGTTTTACTGGGATATCTCATGTTTTGACTGCTCAGGGTTTGATAGTGTTTCATCTCCCCACCCTACCCAAGTTACATTACATTAAGTTGCAAAAGGATTCCCATGTCGAATGCTTGCTCTTCCAAGGATTAATCACTTGCAGTGACAAAAAAAACTGTATGACTATTAACAGTTGGTCATTTTTATGGCTTTAGTTGAAATCCATTGTTATTTTTGATAGAGTAGACTTTGGCCAGGTCCTGTGAACTTGCATGTCCCATTGCATTTAGTGGAGTCTCAGGCTTGTGTTAGTCATGAAGACTCTTCATGCAAATCTGAGGGGACCGAGGTTCCTAAGGGGGAATCCTTTATAGCCTGCTGAGTGATGAGCTGACAGGGGAGTAAAACTCAGAGCGAAAGAATTGCCCCTTTTTGTAGGTGCAGTTCTTCATCTGTGAATAATTTCTGCAGTTTGACAGACCCAAAAGGAAAGAAATCATCTGAAATGTAGGTCAACCCAGCCCTCAGCTACGATTTACTCCTCTTGATTGAAAATAGGTCCTGAATTTATATTTCTCATTGCAGAGTGAGGCAGCAATGCCAGGGCACTTAAGGAGTGCTGTGCTTGAGCTTGTCCCCATGACAATATTAGCAAAGCTTGTGGATCCAAGGGAAAAACAGACTGATTTGGGAAGTCTAGATGCTACTGCTGCCTAAACAGCAGATTCGAATGCCTGGGAAATGAATGTTCGTATTTCTCAGCATGGCATACTTAATACACGTGACTTGATTTGCAAGGCAGAATTAATAATGTATTTATACTTAAATGGGACTTAAATACTTCTCTCTGGGAAACAGCAAAAATACGCGAACAGATTCTGTATCACTCATGCAGTCGCTCTGCCCTCTGTGAGGCTGTGTACCTTAGTGCATATGCTTGGTCAGTAACCCTTTTTATAAAAAATCTGCTGGTGTCAGTCTTGATCACTGCATACAGAAGCGGGTGAATGTGATAATCGAGTGCAAGCAGCATGCAGATATGTGCAGATATGGGGAACTGAAACAGGCAGAAAATCCAGACCATTTTAAGTGATCGAAATGTGACGGAGCAACATTTCCAAGCAGCAAAAGTCTATAGGAAACCCCAGATTTAACAGTGCAGTTGGACCTAATACAGATTCAGTTCTGTAGTCTAGATCAAAGATCTTCACTTTCTGGACTCTAGGACAACTTCCTTACCTTTTTGTCCTCATCTTTCCATCTTCTGCAGATTGCTAAGTATAGTGCTTATACTTAGCATTTTATCATATTTCAATAGTGGTTACAACAGAAAAATCTATAGCTTCAGATTCTAATTCTTTTTTGATTCTTAGCTTCTTGTATTTGCAGTTACATTTGATATCAGTATCTGTACTACACACGTAGCTACTACCCACAAATTGACTGAGAGACAGGAGTGAAGATAACCTTGGGGATCATTTAGTCCATTTGCAGAGTCAGAACAAAGGCCATGTCGAACCATCCTTGCTTATCAGTTTGTTCCTGTCTGTCCCTTTGTATTGCATTGTCTTGTTTCTAGGCTTTTATGGGGAGATTTTTATAAGTTGCGGAATGTTGATACCATTACCCAGTTTTCTAAGGATGAGGCTTTCTTGACTGCAGAAAGAAAGGAGTAAGCAAGGTGCAAATGACTCTTTGTGCCCAAAGAGTGAGCTTAGCTTGAAACATTTTCCTTATGGCTGAAACTCAAAAGTCTCATCCTGACGAACGTCCCTTCATACCAATGAACATTGCTAGAGCGTAAGCCTGTATTTTCAAATGCAGTCTGCATTTTTATCGAGGAGCACACAATAAGGATGCCTTTCTGTATTGTTTATGTTCTTCCCATGACAAATCTGTACTATGGCAACCATTTATTAGGAAAAATAATTTTCTTCTTTCAGCATTTTCTAACCAGTTACCAAAAAAAAAAAGTTACGAAAAAAATAAAATTTAAAAGCTGTCTTTTGAGAAAAAAAATAAAATTGTGTGGTTCTCAATTAACAATTCTGATGTACAGTAAACTTACACAAAAAGGCAGGCTCTACTTTTTGAGCTGTTGCTACAGTGGAGTAAATCAACAGCAGAAGTGGCAGTTTAGTGAGCAAACCAGAGTGAATGTCATGAGCTTGCTGTCACCCATATCTGAATCCTCCTCCTTTGTGGCACCTTAAATTTTCTATGAATTTATTGCAGACTTATAAGACAAGTACTTATTTTACAATAAGTTTAATGCTTATTTTTGAGAATGATTTAGGGACTGCTTAACAGCTTTGAAAAAGGAATTGTATGAAAGCATGCGACCATTCCGAACATGAAATCTGTGACCATTCCTAAAAAGAAGGAAGAAGGGAAAACAGAAGTTTTCCCACTGCATTGGGAAAGACTTTATTTAAAGTATTTTTCTGCTAATATTTACCGGGTAGCCACAGATTATCACTAAAGATAAAGGAATGAATAAAGAAAGAAAGAAACAAAAGCACTCCAGTTTTGCGAAGGTAATTTCAATTAATTGTCTCATTCTAAAAGAAAAAAGCTTCACTGGAGTTCTCATTGTCTCATTAGGGTGTTGTTTGAATTCGTAATTGTTTCGCATTCTACGTCAGAACAATCACAACTCGTACTTTTGTTCCTCCACCTGAGCAGCTGGGAAAAGGACTGTGTGTTTTATTCTTCCATAGAACTGGTTATTGTTGCAGCATGGCAACAGGAAAGGATTTGCTAAAATTAGTTCCACTCTTTGTATTTAATGGATTAAATTTTGGAACGTCAAAAAGGGTTGAAGAGAAGAACTTGTAATTATCAGGATAGAAATGTCAACGCGCAGGAAATGGTGAACTATCCAAACCCCTTTACATCTTTGCAGCAGCACTGGAGTTAAAGTGTTCTTCTGTGGTAAATGAGGTGAGATAGGTAAATGTGGCTAAACAAACACGGAGCAAGGACATGAAGTGCAATTTCTTAGAAAGCAATCTCAGTTGGATGACTGAGAACAATGTTCACCAGATTGTCAGAATTAGTAGAACCAACAATCCCTGAGCATAATGGCATCAATCAGTTCAAGGATTTCGCTGTCTGGAAATGCTGGCACTGAAGCGCAGCCTAGTCAGGACTACAAGGACGTGTAATTTGAAGAATGTTTATTGGCATAAGGTGATAAACAGAATCTTGAGTGGGTTCTCAAGCCCATACAAAAGTTAAGAGAGAAAAGGTCAACCAGTAAGAAGGGAAAATCTTTGCACAAACTGTGGAATTTTTTTCCAAGTCTTTTTAACGTTTTCTTCCTGTGAAAGTCCAACAATGAATAGTTTTTCTGTTTTCTCTCAAGCTCAGTTACAGTTATATGGTAGGATTTCCCTGTGTTCTTTTAAGGAAAACAAACTGCTTTTGTTCACATAGCACCAATCACCAAATGAAAATAATAAATACCATAATAATTACTACATAATTAATATAATTACATACGCTGGACATATTTATAAAATGTCATTTTCTAGGGGAGCATTTAAAGTGCTTACTAAACTAATAATTTTTTGGAAAACACGTTGTTAGCATATGCAATGTTCTTTATGATTCATGAAAGAAAGTTTTGTATATTCATGCTATATAAATCACAGAAAAAAAATGTAATCATAATTAACTGATGGGACTTACGTAAGGAGTCCACAAACCACTAATTAAGTACTTGATTGTGAAAATTCAGTCTGCCTGAAGAAATCGGTAAACAAACCCTTGGCTGAAGGGAATCTGCAAAATTTTACGAACACAAATAATCGCTTTGCAATTGTCTTGTCACTGTACATGGGATTTACCTATCCTAACAATAGAGAGCTGCAAATTAAGCATATAAATCAACATTTTCCTATGGAGTCCCTGGGTATACAATGGGGAGATGGGTCTGATTGGGTAAGGATCAGTGGGTGCCTGAAGATGTCTGTCCTCTCTGTCCATTATCTGTCAAGACAGGCTCGAGGCACGAGCTTGAATTTGATGCCCTCTAGACAGACAAAGACAAAAATAGTCCTTCATTCACTCCATATAAAAGGCCGAAAATACTTACATAACATGCAGAGCTATAACTGGTATAATACGTTCGAAGTGGAGGACGTGACGAAATATTTTGCAAGGCATATTCTTATTGTGGATGGTTTAGGTATTTATTAGAAAGTAGTAATGTGTGTAGATGTTTATAACTAAAAGCTTAGCACATTGTAAATCATTTCAACTCTTAGCCTCTTACAGAAAATGCAAAGATCCAAGCAAAACTTCAAGCTTTTTGTTTTACTTGAAAGGTTTGCTTGCTCATACTACCAGTTATTTCAAGGGATTTCAACTCCTTCATTCTGATTCATATATGTTTTAAGTTCTTGTTTACACTGTTTGGTGATGAGTTGATCATAAGAAGACACAGGGTGTTGTAGAGATGCATGTGAATTTACATTCACTTATTTGCATTTTTTTTCTCAAACTCTTATACAAATACTGCACAGAATTACAGAACCATTGAAGTTGCAGGGGTATCTTGAGACTGTCTGGTCCAACACCCTGTCTCAAGCAGGTTCAGCTAGGGCACGTTGTTCAGGACCATGTTCAGTCATGTTTTGATTATATCTAAGGATGGAGACTCCACAACCTCTCTGGGCAACTTGGGCCCCACAGCAAAAAAGCTTTTTCTTGTGTTCAGATGAAATTTCATGTATATTAATTTGTGCCTGTTGCCTCCTGTCCTGCCATTGGGCACCACTGAGGAGGGTCTGGCTCCCTCTTCATCTTTCCCTCCCATCAGGTATTTGTACACATGGATAAGATCCCCCTAAACCCCTCTTCTCCAGGCTGTAGAGTCCCAGCTCTCTCAGCCTTTCCTCATAGGAGAGATGCTCCAGTCTATTGATCATCTCCATGGTCCTTTGCTGGACTTGCTCCATGTCTCTGTTGTTCTGGAGAGCCCAGAACTGGACCACAGTGAGAACCTTTCATAGAATCATAGAATCATAGGGTTGGAAGGGACCTCTGGAGATCATCTAGTCCAACCCCCCGCCAGAGCAGGGTCACCCAGAGCAGGTGGCACAGGAACATATCCAGGCAGGGTTGGAATGTCTCCAGAGACGGAGACTCCACCACCTCTCTGGGCAGCCTGTGCCAGGGCTCTGCCACCCTCAAAGTGAAGAAGTTCCTCCTCATGTTTGTGTGGAACTTCCTATGCTCAAGTTTGTGCCCGTTACCTCTTGTCCTGTCACTAGGCACCACTGAGAAGAGCCTGACCCCATCCTCCTGACACCCACCCTTTCAGTATTTATAAGTGTCGATAAGGTCCCCCCTCAGGCGTCTTTTTTCCAGACTGAAGAGACCCAAATCCCTCAGCCTTTCCTCATAAGAGAGGTGTTCCAGTCCCCTCATCGTCTTGGTAGCCCCTTGCTGTCCCCTCTGCAGCAGTTCCCTGTCCCTCTTGAACCGGGGAGCCCAGAACTGGACCCAGCACTCCAGGTGTGGCCACACCAAGGCAGAGCAGAGGGGGAGGATGACCTCCTTCGACCTGCTGGCCACACTCTTCTCGATGCCCCCCAGGATGCCATTGGCCTTCTTGGCCACGAGGGCACATTGCTGCCTCATGGTCATCCTGTTGTCCCCCAGGACTCACAGGTCTCTTTCCACAGAGCTGCTCTCCAGCAGGTCACCCCCAACCTGTCCTGGTGCGGGGGGTTATTCCTCCCCAGGTGCAGCACCCTACACTTGCCCTTGTTGAATTTCATAAGGTTCGTCTCTGCCCAACTCTCCAGCCTGTCCAGGTCTCTCTGGATGGCGGCACAGCCTTCCGGTGTGTCAGCCACCCCACCCAGCTTTGTGTCATCGGCGAACTTGCCGAGGGTGCACTCCGTCCCTTCATCCAGGTCATTGATGAATATATTGAAGAGGAGTGGACCCAGTACTGACCCCTGGGGAACACCACTCGCCACTGACCTCCAACTAGACTCTGTGCCCCTAATCGCGACCCTCTGAGCTCTGTCTTTCAACCAGTTATCTATCCACCTTACTGTCCGTTCATCTACCCCGCTCTTCCTAAGCTTCCCTATGAGGATGGAGGTTCCCTATTTGAAGGAGGTTAGTGCATTTCCTATAAGAAGATACCCGGAGCTGAACAATAATGTAAAAAGATTCAATACAGTATGATGTAGCAATATTACATGTCATTCTTTTCTTTGAAGGTATGGAAATCCAAGAAGAAAGCAACTTTTGCTCCACAAAGTTATTTTTGCACTGCAGAAATAGTGTTTTCTACTAAACAGGGTGTCCCTTCCTCTCTGACAGTCTCAATTCCAAATCTAACAGTTACATAAACACGCATAGTTCTTTTATAATCAGTCTCTTGATGGCTTAAGAGAAGAAAATGAGAACAAGTATTTGTGTTGAAAAATGTTTATATATAGACTTATGCTTGGACAGAAATGTGGTGTATTATGACTTTCAGAGTGATTGTTTTTTGGGATAGCTAATCATCCACCAAGTCTACTGATTAATATTCTGCATTATTCTCCAGGCTGTTAATTTCTGGTACGTCCTGGTCATGAATGATGAACACACAGAGCGGCGCTATCTGCTTTACTTCCTTTTGAGTTGGGGGCTTCCAGCTTTTGTTGTGATCCTGCTTTTAATTATCCTGAGAGGAGTCTATCATCACAGCACAGCACAGATTTATGGCCTTGTCTACAGTGATCTGTAAGTTTTCTTTTGAGAAAGCATGGGCTAGCTATTGTGCTCTCTGTATTGTTATATATTTAATTTTCTTGCACGTAGAGAAGGGGGTATGCATACAGCCAAATGCAGTAAGGGGTGGGGGGATTCCGCGTTTGGTGGCGACGAAGCAAGTATGTCACCCATATGCAATGCAGCCCTTTCCATGGAGCTGGGCTTTGCTCCAGTTTCTCCACAGTTCCATCCAGGGCTGAGCATTGGCAGAGCCCGCTCAGGCATGTCTGCTTTGTGGGTGAATTATTTATTCTTTTCTGAGACTGCGCAATTCCAGGGTAAAGGATAGAAATGGTTGCTCCTGCAGAAGTGAGCAGAAGAGTGTGTTTTTCTTCCATTTCATTTCTGCATTTGAAAAAAAAACCCACCACCAAACCAAGCCTTAAATCCCCGTCTCTTAGATTATTAAATATATTCTCTGCTAAGCAATGTTACTGCATTAACTTGTCAAATATATTTCCTGAAGTGTTCCTCATGGAATATTGAATATGATATACTCCAAACTGTTCCCAATTTGAGCATTGCTGTAATGCCGATAATTAACGCAGCTCTTTCAAAGTTAAATACAACCTCAGAAAACTGTCCTAATTACAACAATACGTCATCATAGAACTTAAGACATTTAAATGAAAAGGTACATAGATAAATATTTTTCTTCTCCTTCCCTACCTCTTTTACTCTGGACCCTTTTCTGGCAAAGCTAATCTACGATAATAGCTATTCTAGGATATAAGGCCGTTACGCTTATTCACTTTGTGTCATATTACGTGCTTCATGCGCAGGAAAGGGTAAACACACAGCTTCCTTTTAAAATAATATAAGAGCATACAAATTCTTTTTATGAAAAATTATTATGAGGGTGCTTGCAGAGTAGACCCAGAACAGGAGAATATCCACCTATCTTCCATAAAAGATACAGTGTGCATCGTTCCATTAAAACCGAAATAAAAAATCAGTACCCTTTTTCTTTGTCACACAAAGGGAATTGCTGTGAGAAATGGATACTGAAATTCAGTATCTCTGTGTCTGAGTATATGCATATACATATATATGTGCACTTATAAATACTACTTGTATATACGTGTATATGCATATATACACACATACAGTGCATGATGAGGGGGGATACCTGATTTAGATCTAAAAGAGCTACATGGGGTACTGGAAGCCATCTAGCCACGTGAGCCAAGGTTTACTACCACATTAACAGACACCACCTCTCAACTTAGAAGAGTACCTGATGTTGACAATAGCAGACCATTCCTAATATTCGAGCTGTATAGCTCTACACCGTGCCATACACGTAGATATTTCTTTGCAGAACTTGGCGAACAAGAGTGTTGTGGTTTTTTTCATGGCAAAATGCTTCTCTGTGCATAGAAAACACGAGAAATGTATGTAGCATAATCAAGTCTTCTGATTGCAATCAGACTGGCCTGATGGTATCACCATGCAGCGAACCGCAGTTTCACAGTTGTTTTCTTTTGATGTCCGTGTCTCATTATTTCAAAAGCAAGGAAAAATCCCTAAGTTCTGATAAAATTATTAAGTAGAGGAAAATTACTCAGTCCAACTCATTTGCCCAAATTAAATATAAAACTTTTCCAGCATTTTGTTAAAGTGGGCAAATGCCAGAAATCATCCCAGGCTTACTGAGTGCGCAGCTTATTCCAGCTCAGTCAATGTGAACACTTTAAGGAGATATCTGCAAGGATTTTCATAAATAGCATCGATGCTAATTACTAATTTGAAGACCGCTTTAAAAGTTGCTCTTAGTTATACAAAGAGGACTTTCAAAGCTGGAATGCAGGAAAAAGGACAGATTGAACTACATCACTTGGTTTGTTTGCTCCAAACCAGGATGTAGTAGTGGAAAAAGTAACAAGGAGATTTCCAAAGTCAAGGTCATTACGTAGTAATTTCAGAATCAGCCTCAGAAATAGTTTGAGAACAATGGTGTGCTGCTGAGTCACTCACTTCATATGAGAACTGGAAAACTGGTTAAAGTAATAAAAGCAGTGAGGCCTGTTATCTTAGCCCTCTCCTAAGTGATCGCTCCTTCGGGCAACTCATTTTTGTGTTACTGTGGTGTCTGACCAACTGTTTTAGAATCATAGAATCGTTAGGGTTGGAAGGGACCTTAAAGATCATCTAGTCCAACCCCCCTGCCCTGGGCAGGGACACCTCCCACTAGATCAGGTTGCTCAGAGCCCCATCCAGCCTGGCCTTAAAAACTTCCAGGGATGGGGCTTCCACCACCTCTCTGGGCAACCTGTGCCAGTGTCTCACCACCCTCATGGTGAAGAACTTCTTCCTAACATCCAGTCTGAATCGACCCATCTCTAGTTTTAATCCATTCCCTCTAGTCCTGCCATTACCTGACAGCCTAAAAAGTCCCTCCCCAGCTTTCTTGTAGGCCCCCTTAAGATACTGGTAGGCCACTAGAAGGTCTCCTTGGAGCCTTCTTTTCTCCAGACTGAACAACCTAACCAGAATGCCATGGGCACAGTTAATAGCCAACAGGATGGCTATACTGAAAGAACTTAATATTATGCCTGTACTGAACAGATAAAGATTCGAGCTGTGCTGGATTTTATGTTTCAAAAGAAATATTATGACAGGGTCTTCCTTCAGATATGACAAATTCTACACATATGTGCATATATTTTGTACAATAACTCCCATAACATGTCCCAGTATAAAACTAACAGGCTGCTATGGTGATAACGGCAGTATACAAACTGCTGATTATTTTCAGAATTAGCAAAGTTTATGTACGGTGTGAACAGTGCAATCTTTGGCATTATGTGAATTTTTATATGATACTGTTAAATTTGCCTGTATCAATGCCACCAAGTAGCATTTTTTTTTTTTTTCAAATCATAGCTCGATGATGTGTGAAAGAGCTAACTGCCACGAAAGGGCTCTTTTACTCCTCCCTTTGCTAATTTCCCCATTGCTCAGCTGAAGAGGTGAAAGGCTGTTTGAATAGGACTGGAAGAGTTGGCAATGAAAGGCATATCAGCATAACTTGAACGAAAGAAGTAGTGAGATGGGTATTTGCCTAGGATGGGTGTGAATGGTGGAAGAACAGTCTGTCTGGATATCTTTGAAGAGAAATATGGAGGTTCTATGAATATCTGATACAGTAACTTCAATAAGGAAAGTAATAAGATTTGATCCCCTCTTAAGAATATGCATTAGTTATGGCTTCTTTTAAAAAAGAATAACAAGTTATTTCAGATGCAGGTGTCTGTAACTGCACCTTTTCCTAATTTCTGTGTGTGATAACCATTGGCTGAGTCATGTCATGACACTTCAAAGTGGGGACATTCTCTGTGTGCCGCTGACTTGTAGAAGGGGCTTGGATAGGTATTTGTCATCTACCCTGGTTTTTACTTTCTGTGTTATGGTAACAGCCTTACAGGAAGGTTTGTCAGTGTTTGTAATTGAAATCTCGAATGTGTCTCTAAATTTCAAGTGTGTTGTCTACCCTGGTCTCTGGTAACCATGCTCATAAATGTGTATCCTTGCTTAAGAATTGCCACGATGGCGGAGGCATTAGTGCTTTTTAGTGATAAGAGGCAGATGTCACCTCCTTTCAACTGGCTAATAAATGAAACTTGAATTAAGCTCTGAACTAGATGGTTTAAAATCACTCTAAAAAATGTATGTTATCCTTCTATATTTCTGAGTTTTTGTGTCATGCAGACAATTTTCCAACCCCTGTTTGAACTTGCTGCAATATCTGTCTAAAATATCTCTGTCTAAAATATCTCCTAAGGACATAAAGTCTACCATTTAGGTACACGCTGTTTTAAAGAAGTATTTCCTTTTGTCATTTCTTGTTACACTGAATGTCACCATGACTTTGTGTTGTGACATAAGTACAGACCTCAGGATAACCTTTCCCATCAATTTTTTTTTTCTTTCTATCTCCCATCTGATTGTCTCTTTCAAGGTTATAAGCCAAACCCATAATCCATGTTTCTTTACAGGAATTGTTAACGTTCTTGCCCACTTTATTCTCCTCTTGAGAAGAATTTTTCTTGTTGAATAAATAGAACTTATGAACAGATGAGTTCACAACAAGGCAAGAGTTCAGCTTAAAATCAAATTCTGAAGCTCACTGCACTTTCCAGTCTTCAGACACTTCAACATTGGCTGTTGTCCTGGTATATGCTGCTAGCTGGTCATGGCCTCATTTCTAAATAGCTTGTAGTTAAGGTTCTCAAAGTGAGTTTAGCTTTAGCAATATGGTTAAAATGAGTAGGTCTCTTAAAGTACAAAGACACCTGGTATGGTGGAAAACATTTGGAGACAAATTGAAACTGTAGATACTGGCAAAGAGAGATGTGACGCGCTGCTGAGAAGGTGAAGAGAGGAATGTGAAGAATGACACAAAATCTAGCTCCCACTGGTTTCATCCCGGTCTCATTGGTGGTGACTTTGAAGAAAAATGTCAGCCATACATGCCTCGTGGGTATCTTTAGAGGGATTGCATCACAGGGGATTTACAGACTGCAGGCAGTTTCTTCTGCAAACCAGTGCAGGTATAGATATCAAACCTCAGACTGGTGAGTGGCTGGAGACGAGCAACAACTCAGTCATGCTCTACGGAGGAAACTGGGTTTGGGTTCATGACACATGGTAACTCTCTCACCCTTAGAAAACAAAGAGGCAAGCAAAAGAACTTCTAAAATAGGCATCCTCGACACTAAAGTAACTTTCTGATTTCTGGTGTAGCCCTGAAAATGTAATTGTCCACACTTGCATACAAGTAAAACTTTCAGTAGCCTTTGAAGTCGGTGGAACCACACCCATCTGTGTGGTTTTGCCTTGCCTCATCTGTTTCTGAGATCAGAGGACAGAATTAGTTAATTACACGTATCAGTTTTTCTTCGCAAACATGAGTTTAAGGGTTGGTTATGCCACATTCACTGGACTTGTACCCAAGAGAGATTAGAAAAAAAAACCATACTGCTCTAAAACTGGCCAGAATCACAGCTCAGTGGAGCTTGAACTTTTAACTCACTTGAGTGGTTTGAAAACTCTTGCCTACAATAGCATTAAAGTATATTTTTTATAAACTTGAGAGGTACTCTTGTTGGAGCTTTAATCTTTGTAACTGACTAGACTTTTGTCTTGAAACTGAATTCGCCTAAGAAGGCCAAAGGACTTTTTCTATTAGAGTATAAACTAAAGCAAGTAACCTTTGAAATGAAGAAAACTGGAAGTGATTAGACATGACAGAATACAAATTTTAAAGTTTGTAAACAAGTAGCTCCCTGCCCACTGTGTCCTTGCAAAAGTTGGTCAAGCTGGTTTTCAAGCACGACGTTAGTCAAGCTTCAGCCTAGCTTTTTTTGATTGAAGCAAACTGTACAGTTTCCTCTAGTTCCCAGAGCTTTTTTTTTTCAGTCATTTCTGAGAGCTGTCTGTCTGCTCCTTGCGATTCTAAGAGCTCTTTTCCCTCTGACAATCCCTCCAGTGTTTGGAAGTGTCTCTTTTTTATCAGGATCATTTATTTGTCCAAGGGAAGAATGATCTCCACTCTGCATTAGGAGGTCCCACTTGGTTCATTCATTTCCCTCTGTGAAATCCCCTGTGCAAACAAACTGGCCACAGAAGAACCACATGTACCTTTACAACACTTTAAAATTGTTGCAGTACCCTGGTATTTGGTTTCAGTGATAATGATACGATAACATCTAACAGCAGAAAAAGGCTAAGCTAAATGTTCTCACCCATATTGTGTCCAGCTCTGGAGCCCTCAGCACAAGAAGGACATGGACCTGTTGGAGCAGGTCCAGAGGAGGCCATGAAGATGATCTGAGGGCTGGAGCCCCTCTGCTGGGAGGACAGGCTGAGAGAGCTGGGGGGGTTCAGCCTGGAGAAGAGAAGGCTCCGGGGAGACCTTCCAGCCCCTTCCAGTCCCTGAAGGGGGCCTACAGGAAAGGTGGGGAGGGGCTGTTTGCAAGGGCATGTAGTGATAGGACAAGGGACAATGGTTTTAAACTCGAGCAGGGCAGGTTTAGATTAGACATAAGGAAGAAGTTCTTTACAACGAGGGTGGTGAGACACTGGCCCAGGTTGCCCAGAGAGGTGGTGGAGGCCCCATCCGTGGAGACATTCAAGGCCAGGCTGGATGAGGCTCTGAGCAACCTGATCTAGTTGAAGATGTCCCTGCTGACTGCAGGGGGGTTGGACTAGATGGCCTTTAGAGGTCCCTTCCAACCCAACACATTCTATGATTCTGTGATTCTGTATCTTCCTTATATCATCTGCCACAATGATATCTGTGAGAAATAAGGAAAAAAAAAAACTGTCCCGGAAAATTCCTGTCTAAAAAACAAACACAATCTCCCATACAGTCTAAGCCCAACGCAGAGGTTTTTCCAGCAAAGTCACTGGATCTGTGACTGTGCAGCCACAGCCAGGGGACGGGAGGACACAAGGCTGCAGAGAGCTGGAAATGATGAACCTTCTTCTGTGACTAAGAGTCGCAGCGCTTCCTGGTACTCACACTGCAGTGTCTCTGAATCAAGCTCTTAGACACGGGCAAGGCACGGGGCACAAATTAATGTCTAGGAGCCATGTCCAACATTATTTGGAAAAGAAACTTCACAGAAAATGTGTTCCAGTACCCAGTGCACAGCAGAGCGTCAGGGCACTCTGTGTACCCTCACGTGAGAGGGACTCAAACCTGAATTTCAGGCAGAACAAACAGTGCTTTTGCTGTCTGAGTGCTCGGTTTCTGTGAGCGAGGCATGCCCCACTGGGCTGCAACCCAAACTAGAGATAAAATAGAAGCATGGAGGTGACTCATGCCCTGAGATATTAAGTCTTAATTGTTGGTTTGTTTAATACTGTATGCTGAGAGCTGTACAACGCACAGAACCAGAGACAGTGTACACTTCCAAAGACTCTTCCGTGTGGTCAAGCACAAACGCTAGCAGGGTTCGCACCTCTTGCGAGTCTAGTCAAGCAGCGGAAGGCTTGGAAGAAGCACGAAGTGATTATGCCCTGCTTGTAGCAAGGGCTACAGCCTCCGCAACTTCTGATTATTTACTTACAAGGAGGACCCCATAAACCTTAATTATTTGTTCCAGATAGAGTCGTGCTTTCTCTCTAACCCAAACACTCGCCATGCTGGTGCGCTGACGCTTACCCCAGTCAGACAAAACCTTGGACGCCACTCTGGGTCTCACCAAGCTGAATGACCCTTTCCCTGCCGGCACGCGTCCTGGGCACAGATCCCTGGCTTCTCCGCAGTTCCCTGTTCCCAAGTAACTGGAATTTTCTAGCTTGAGCAAGCTAATTTCTGTCCAAGTGTTTGTATGAAGTCTCCTATGTCCCTCTTCCCTTATTACTTCAAAAGCGCTGAATTTAGTCCTGAATCTTAGAACATGTTTGAAACACCAGACTTTTACAGGCAGGAATAGCTAAGAAAATAGCTAAGAACAGCCAGAAAAAGCATTCAGGGATTCTAATTGAACTGTCAGACACGCTAAGAGGAAGAGGTTTGTGTGATGAATGGATGTGGAATTCCCATCCCCGAATGCCTGAGCCTTGCTTTATGATCTGTGCGGACTTGGAAGGGTTTCCCTGCACAGTCCTCTCCCTCCAGCCTGGGCTTCCTGTTATCCCAATTTTTCCACCTCCTTTCTTCACAGTTTGCTGGCAAACCGCCTCGGGTTCCGAAGCTTTTTGCAAACCGGGGTTGCTGGAAGCCCAGCGCGGAACGATGCTTGGACATGTGGATGCGGGGCCGATTGCCGCGCGGACCGCTCAGACGGAGCCGTGGGGGGGAAAAAGAGCTTGCGTTTTTCACTGTCTCATTTCTCACCATTCATGGCAGGGTGAATTAGCCCATGCTGAGCTCTGTGCTACTGTAGGAGAAATGTTTCTGGCGAACCAGCGCTACTTGGGTTATGTCTACACTGCACTGCAATATAGACATTCCCGCGTATAAATATATCTTACCCTACTTCCCTGACCTATAGCAACAGCTAAGAGACTTCAAAATTTGGCCTTTTTTGTACTCTGCACTTGTGCTTTGTTTCCTAAATTCCTGCATTATTTCCAATGAATCTGCCTAATGCGCTACCTGCTGCTAAGGATTATTTAAAAATATCTCACTGCTAAATGTGCTGGCTTTAATTACCTTTTATTTATCCCTCATTACCAACATATGTTTTCAGCAGAGGAAAATAGTTGAGGGCGGGGGCAGGGGGTTGAGTGCTTTCTGTACCTTGGCAAGTGTTTACGGTTAATGTTAAGCAAATGTTAGCACGTCAGAAACAGGCATAATCCCCGTGTTGTGCTTTTAAAGCATTAAAATTAAGAAAAGATAAGTTCTGGATGATTTGAGCGACGAAATTTTGAGAAGTGACTGGGAAAAAATATTTGTTATTATATAAATACCAATATTATATTGGTATTATGTAAATGTAATATTATGTAATACGAATACCCAGCCACTGCTGGGTTCTGGCAAATCAAGGTCGTCTTACAGGGTTGGATGGGTGGGTTGTTACAGGCGAAAGCTGCACCCACAAACGACCTCGGGGCCTGATCCTTCAAATGGGTTCAGACGAGGGGATTTATGTCCCCCAGCAAAACTCCAGAGAGACGTCTCGGAAGCCCTGCGTAGTACTATGGCAAGAGCAACAGAGAACAGCTGCAGGATGAAGGCGTGCGTCCCTGCCTCTGACAGCTCTTAAAAGCTTCCTATTTCCTTTCAGGTTGTGTAAGAAATTAGCGAGATGGTCCCTCCTACCTTATGATCTTTAATTAGCAGAATACCGCCTACTGCTACTAAAAAAGCTCGTTCCCGGCTTATCTCTTTACCAACAGTTTAGAAAAGCCTCCATCTGATATGCTAGAATATAGCAGGAAATGCTAAAATAAGCAATACTGAGATCAATACCAGCAACTGGCTCTGACTGCTTCACTGACACTGACATGCTGTTTATAAGAAGTATTTATATCTAACCTCTTGTATTTGATCTTCCTAAAATGAGTAGGAAAAATATTTTTTTTTTTTTTTTGGCTTTAACACAGCACTGTTCTGCGATAGGTCCGCTTTGCGTTCACATTTTAGTTGCTGGAAGTGCACGGGCTTTGGCTGTGTTCAGTGCGGTGGGCTGTGCTTTGGAAGGCTGACTCTTGCCTGTGCTACGGAACAGCACCAGTAATTAAAAGTGTATCTCACCAAACTGTGCTAAGGTACGTCTGAGGAAAAGGAGCGCAGCTTTAGCAGATTGATTTGTATTAGTATTATTAAATTTAACTGTCAGCATGGCTTATAGAGACTCAATAAGTCTAATTGAGAGGCTGCAAAAGACAGCAGTCGTAGCGTGTGCTTATCCTGGACATTTATTGTGTCCCAACAAAACATGCAGATTAAAAAAGGTGTACGTACTAAATACCGTTTTGAAGCAGGAAAAAAACTTTTGCATGACGTTTTGTTATTCTTCGTGCCGGAGGGCAGGACTTTCAACATGAGCCTCATTGATGTTTGGCAGTTTGCACATGGAAATGTCTCCTTTTTCAGCTAGATCTATATTAAAATCCTTGGTTTAAAGAACGGATCGAAAAAGTTAGCTAATTAGGAGTTTCTGCCCTGAATGCTAGCACAAGGGAAACATGTCCTTGCACGTGAGAAACTGTAACAAATATTGAATAGTGAAAACAACTGAAAAATAGGCATAATAATAGATCATTGTTTCAAAGCCGTTGATAGTGGCTGGTACACATGAGGAAAAAGCCTCAGATGTAAACAGGAGCAAGGTAATTAACTGAAATCAGACACATAGCTCCTTATATGATTTCAAGATTGCAGTGTTGGCAAGAACGGTGCTCTAAGAGATTTCAAGCAGGTTTCTGCCAGCCTATTTTCCTGGTCAAATGCCGAAGGCTACAAGTCTTCCAGGACTTCTGGGACGATCTGCCGGGCTCTCCAGAGTAGTATTAATGCAGTGTATTAATGCAGTGCTTCTGATAGGTCCTTGCTGCTTCTCCTTTGGTAATTGATGTTTCCTTAGTGTTTATTTTCACGGGGGGGGGGGAGGGGGAAGAAAAAAGAGGTAGGTATAAAATTGTTCAGAGAAATTTCCAGAGGACGGTATAATGAGAAGACTGAAACACAGTGGGCCATGTTCTAAAGCAACAGCAGATGACATTTTGGGTTCTCATTATGGAAAAGCATTGCTTAGGCATTTTGTTTTTCCCCTTTTCCCAACTGTTTAGCTCTACAGTAACAGCAGCAGTAGAGAAAAACAAGGAAATTGGTTTTAGCTTTATTATGCAATAGGTCTGGTTTATTGACAAGGCTGTTGTTGCACAGACTGACTCAAACTGAATCTTCTGAAGATCCTGTTCTTTGCTGTTTCAAAACAACATCTTGGCACTTCTTCATTCTTTGGTCGTGGTGGACTGGATTTTGCCCACTGTTTTCTATCGTTTGTAGTTACTCTGTGAGTACCTCCGTTGATGAATATGATGCTACTCATAATGAATTTTGACATGTGGGTGAAGGTGATAGGGTCAAGTTTCTAGCAGCAATTCCCACTGATGTAGAGTCGTCTTTCAAAAAGATTTTTGGGACAATCTGTCGTAACGTAAACAAGAATGAGCAAGCCTTGGCTTGATTTCTGGCAATTGTAAGTGCCGCTGCTTTCTGAGTCTACATTTCTTAACGAAAATGGCCCAACTGTGTTTTCATTACCTTCTTGCCCTCCTTCTTCTCCTCTTACGCTCACTCCCTTTCCTCCGTGTTTTGCTGCATAGAGGAAGGAAACTAAAAGAAAACTAAATAATGCCAAAGGGTTGACTGCTACATTATCACTCTATAAAATCCGGAAAAACTGTTATTAAACATTTTGAATTTAATTTGAAACTTACATCCAGTAAAATAATTAATTTCCCTATGTTGAATTATATATGAAATAAAAGGCATGGGCCTGCCTCTGAGCTAATCTGCATGAGATATAAACTGATTTAAATCCAAACTCAAATGTGGCTTTAATTTTCGTTCATACCAAACAATATCCACAGCACTTGTACAGGCAGTAAGAGATTTCTTGGGTTGTTCGTTTTTGCATCATCGCGATGAGGTGACAGAGGCCAAGTACAGGGTGGGTCAGCCTAGCTCTGTTGTGCTTTGGTCATCAGTATTTGATGGCAGAAGTCTCAAAATGTGCTTGTACAAGTGGGTGCCTTGTTTCACAGCTGTACTGGACTCTTTGGGGCAGCTTTTGTGGTTCACCTGAGATTTGCTTGCTTTGACCCATAAACAGATGATGTTTGGTGTTCCTGAGGAAATCTCCTTTTTCCTTTTGAGGAAAAGCAAGTAAACAAAGGCAGAAGTAACATCATGGTGTAATCTTTGAGCTGCAGCTATAGGGAAAGCCCTCGCCTTTTTAATTCTTTTCCAAAATAATTCCATAGGCATATAGAACCTTTCTCGAATCAACTGTTCTGCTGAAATTATAGGGTAAAAAGTGTTTTTTCCCTGCTTGCAGTTCTTGCACCCTATCTCTTAGATAAGTAGGGCAAATTGAACGAGGAATCTATTACATGTTGACATCAAAATTTGTGTAGCTGTCACCATGGGTCAATACCACATTTGTTGGAGCCCCTAACATCAGAAGGACACGGAGCCATTGGAGTGGGGCTAGAGGAGGCCCCGGAGATGCTGGGAGGGCTGGAGCCCCTCTGCTGTGAGGACAGGCTGAGAGAGCTGGGGGGGTTCAGCCTGGAGAAGAGAAGGCTCCGGGGAGACCTTCCAGCCCCTTCCAGGCCCTAAATGGGCTCCAGGAAAGCTGGGGAGGGACTCTGGAGCAGGGAGGGGAGCCATGGGACAAGGGAGAACAGCTCCCCCGCCTTAAACTGAAAGGGGGAAGATTTAGATGAGATGTGAGGCAGAAATTGTTTGCTGTGAGGGTAGTGAGCCCCTGGCCCAGGTTGCCCAGAGAAGCCCCATCCCTGGAGGGGTTCAAGGCCAGGTTGGACGGGGCTTGGAGCAACCTGGGCTGGTGGGAGGTGTCCCTGCCCAGGGCAGGGGGTTGGAACGAGATGATCTTTAAGGTCCCTTCCAACCCAAACCATTCTGTGGTTCTTCATGTAGGACAGCACGTGAAACGGCTGGTGAAATATTGTGGCCGTGGGTTTTTGAAGAACTTTCACAACATACAGAGAGTCAGATTTCTTGCAAAGGTGTAAGATGAACTTGTAGCTCCAACCAGACAGGTACTTTTGGGGCAGAGGCTCAATGCTGGCACAGGGTCTGATGTTCCAGGTCTCCTCTAGGTGCCTCATCTTCCCCGGGGAGCTCTGCTGGCTTTGGGATGCTCAGCTGCAAGAAGCTGCCCATTCGTGCGGCACGCCGACGCTGGCGAACAAAGCACAGCCTCATAAAACCCTGTTAATAAACAGCTGGTGGAGCCTGCAACCCTCAGCTTTCAACCAGTGGCAGTTTGTCATCCCGGGGGCAAACAGACGTGGAAGTGGCACCAACCGTGCCCCTTGCTGGAGGTGGCTGCATGTGGTGGGACGGCTGCCGGAGGGGACCCGAGCTCCTGGGGCGCCAACCTCGGCGTTTGCCCAGAAGCAGCAGCGCCCGGAGCCAAGAGCTGGGTTTTTCCAGGTGTCTGGGAAAGGGAGAGCTTTTGATAAGGGGGGGAGGGAGTTGAAGACCCTCTGCTCTGCAGGCTCACAAATTTAGGTTTTTCAGGCTGCTTGTGAGGAAAGAAACTGGTACTTCCTCCCCAGCAGCAGCGCTGCGGGTTTCCGCTCGGCGCGGTGCCCTGCACATGCTGTACCGAGAGCTGCCTCCGTTTGCAAAGCAAGGGGGGAAAAAAAACACACCAACCCACCCTGAACACCCCAAACAAACAAAACTCTACGTATTGCAAAAGCCTCTGTTAACACCCAGCGCTGGAGATTCTCTGGCTGCGTTGTTTGGAGGTGAGAATGGAGACAAAGTGTGCCTTTTTAAAAAAAAAAAACAACTCACTAATAGCAGGAAGGGCTGCCTGTGGTTCACTTATCAGCAAGAACATTTATTTATATTAGTGTTCTTCGCTTATCAGCAACAGCACTGACATGAGCTTGTGGTAGAAGTTCAGCAAGCACTGTATTGTTTAAGTTAAAAAAAGAGAGAAATCTTTATAAGTGCTTGGTGTGTTTTGTTAACGTTTGTAATTTGTTTTACCTGACATTTTCTTAGCTTTCCTAAACATCTGATCTTACTGGTAGAAAGCCTACTTATTTTTAGCAAATTTCCTTTTTAAATTACAAAAAGGATTTATTTTTTTCAGAACGAGAAGCAACAGGAACTGACATTTAAATAGCTTCAGATACGGATCATGCGGAGAGAAGTGTAATATTTGCAACTGTTCTGTCTGTCATCTTAAATTTCAGAGGTGCTTTACACACTGTTCTTTGGGACTGGAACCTACTAATATTAGAAAACATTTTGCTTCATAAAATGTAACTCCAGGAGAGTGCCAGATTTTAAAAAACTTCTGTAATTGTCATGCACCCTTTAATTTCAATACAGTCAGTATTTAGGACCCAATTCTCACAGTTGCCTATGTTTTTTTATGTAAAGAAATAGGCAAAATATTTCTAGTAAGAGCATGTGCATATGCAAACACCGCTCTAAAATCTTAAACTGTCTAGTTAGAAATTTCCAGCGTGTAATGGATACATTTCCAAGATTTTTTTTTGTAATAAAATTAGAATTCAAGCTCTTTTCATAATGCTGTACTGCAACTCAACTTAAGAAAACCAGAGTTCAGTTTAAAATTTGATACAGTCCGTGTAATTTGGCCAGCGTGGGTTAAGCGTGCGGTTCATCTGCAAGTCGTTGGGGGACAAAAAGAGAAAAAAAAAAGAGAAAAAAAAAAGTGGCAGGGATTTTCCAAAGAATACAGGAGAGCTGGTGGGGAACCACATCCTGCCCAGGGGGTGTCAGCGGGACGAGGGCTGGGTGATGCCTCTTTGAAAGGTCCGGCAACACCCTTGGACTCGGTTATAAACCAGAGCTGCTTTCACCCTGCCGTAAGGCCATTTTTTGGAGTTATCCGATGCAAATATAAATCAGAGAGCGCTCTCCTGGTTATTTTGAGCTACTTTCTTGTTGCAGAGCAGACAAAAAAAAAAATGGTCTATTTCCTGAGAGTAACCCCTTGCTAAAAGAAACCCTTGCATATCGGAGAGTCATCAAAATATGAAGCCATGCCACATTTCAGTCAGCCTCCACTGCTTGAATAACCGCTCCGTCCTGCCAAACGTAATTTAGAGTACCCTGAGGCAGCTGTAATTTATGCTGACCAGTGTGAAATTGTTCTTCCCTGCTCGGTCCTGTAGAAAGATCAGCCTAGTTGGAGGGAAGGTCCTTGCTCAGTGTGCTCATACGAAGGTTTCTGGAGCCACGAATGATGACAGGGGACATACTGTGTCTTCCCGAGTCACGATACCACCTTCCAGTGTTCGGTTTACCCAAGACGTGTCACTTCTTCTTTTAAAACTTGCCGTGGGCCTGAACTTACGGTGGGTAATGAGCTGTTAGAAATGCAGAGCGCATCTGGCCGTTAATGCCCAGCTTCAGGACAGCTGCCACAGCCTTTTGAGTCTTACTTTTATCAAGGCATCCGTGGCCTGGTGTAGTGATGCTGGAAGCCAGACGCTTGTTTTTATCAAATCGTGTTTTTACTTATTCTGGTGAGGGATGCATAGCATTTAGAAAAACAACATTATTATCATAATCATCATCACCACCATTATGTGATCATAATGTATTTTTAAAAGAATGGAAACTGTTGTTTCCTTTTAATACAGGTGATTATGCAGGTGCAGTACATTATTTTGTTATATTTATTATTTTTTTTCTAAAACTGCTGGAGTTTTCTGCGTCAGACAAAGATGCTCAAACATTGCTCTCAGTTTCTGATGCAGCACAGACACGAGCATTCTCTTTTGCTGGCTGGGAAATTATGACATCCCAATTTGCAAAAAGACTAGTTTATATTTAGGCTCCCATTTGTATATGTTATTATTTTGACTACTGAAATATGACTACTACAGTTTGAACTTAGTCTAATGAATCAGTATTTCAATATACTTTATTAGCTGATTTTAATTGACACATAAACCACTGTAATAAAACTGTAAGGAGATACTTTCTCCTAATCATTGTTGGGTTTTCTGTAGAAGTTTGATTTTACCACCGTAAGGCATGACAAAGAAAAAAGAAAAAGGTGTATAAATTTTCAGGACCAACTTGAAATACTATAAAGGTACCTGATTCTCTCCCACTGTTAGGTATCCACCATCACCCAAAATTATCAGTTTCACTACCTCTCCTACAATTGGGGAGGTTACTACTTGCTACGTTTGAAAATGTTTTGAATTATAAAATGATGCCTCAGATTCCAAATATTCGTGCCAAATAAAAGAGCTCCAAGGACTGATACCTGGCCCACAGGTTAAGTGACACAGGCTCGTTCCCACTCACATTTGTTTGAAATCTCTCCCCCAGTCAAAACTACGTAGCACTTGGTCCAGTATCTGCTCAGGTCTCTTCAAGGACTCTTCATAGCAATAAAATGCATTACTTTGTGTTGTGGTTTTTGTTGTTTTTTTGTTTTTGTTTTTGTTTTTTCCAGAGTATCTGAAACAACGTGAGCTGCATTGACAGTAACCAGGGAGTGTTTTTATAGCACAAGACTGAGGGTGTGTGTGGTGTGCCCTCACAGCTGGCACGTGAGCATTTTTGAGAGCCCTAAGACCTGGAATTGGGATGGAGTAGTGCTGATAGGATGAATCAGTAGAGGATGGAAGGAGTAAAATCTGCTGTAGTTTCATTAAGAATGACTTTTTTTTCGACACAGTCTGCCTCTGCCTGGACATTGTTTTGAAAATACCTACTTGGAGCAGTGCTAAACAGAGTTAGGTATTTTGGATGGTAAGAGGCTCCATGCTTTATCACAGATGCCTACATCTTCATTTGCTAGTGTGGATGTCCCCCACTCAGTCCGTATTAAATGAGACAAGAACTCTTCCTGAATCCTTGTTTTTCCTTTTCGCTTAACCAAGCAGATGTATTGTGCCAACACTGGACCAACACTTGGTTAAAAAAATGTTGTTTCAAGCTGTACTTCCATGTTACTGCATCCCTAGAGACAGAGGCCTGATTGTCTAAGGACTGTCCTGGCAGCTGCATTCTCCTTCATTTTGCTTTTTGACCTGGCACTAACATCCTAAGAAGCCTTTTAAAAATTATTTTGCATCACTAAGTTTTCTTCCTATGCTGCAAATGGAAATTGTAATCTTTATAGCCCTTCCTTAATAAGTGTAGATGACAGAAGCGTTGCTCAATACTATCATTTATACGCCTTGTTATTACCCAGAGCACACCTGAAACCAATGGTTGCTTTCTGAAGACTTAGGAAAAAAATGTAAACCTTGGGATGTTATGTTGTATTGCAATGCGCTTTGCTCTTTGCAAGGGGGATAAAATTAAAACTCTTTGCTGATGGGTCGTTTTAAAATTCATTTGTTCGTGTTTTATGCCTATCTTTAGAGAGATTCGCTGACCAGTAGCAGGATGCAAGACGTATTAGCAGTGAAAGTAAAGGTTTTGGTAAACATTATTTGAGGTACCGGCTAAACACTGGAGCTCTTCATGTGGTTTTCACTCTTGTGCATCTGAAGGACTACTTTTCCTATTGTGCATTTTGGATTATGCAATATTTTAGCTGACTAAGGGTATAAATAAGCTTGCTTATCATCGGGGGCATTGGCGGGCAATGTCCCAAATACCAAACAGGCTGTAAATAAAATACAAGCTAGGCATGTTCTCTGGATGTGTGCAGTTATCCTGGGTGTGCGCGCCGTTTGCAGCTATTGATAATGAAGGGAAGGGTAAAGGGAGAAAGGAGCAGGGGAAAGGAAAGAAGAAATGAAAAGGCAAGGTGAGGCAAGGAAAGGAAAGAAAAGAAAAGGAGTAGAATTCAGAAATGATCCACAGTGGAAAAAAGAAAGCTCAGCTGATCTTCTCTGTTTCCTATTTTGGGCTTGACTGTGGATTGCCTAGGAAATGTTTAACGAGCGTTCACCAGAAGAGAAAGTTTTATCTGCATTAGAACTGAACCTCAGGGGCTTCATTGGAAAGAGTGGTTCAAACAAGAAATAAGAGCTGCCGAACATCTTTCGTTGTAAGGCATGTGATTTAGGTATTTTTTTTTATTTTCATGGATAAATTTCTGGGGTTGAAAGAACCTTGCTAGTTTGTGTCTGGATCCTCTTTTAAGGGACCTAGCCCTGATCTTTGTGGATCAGCTAAAGGCAGCTAATCCCTTCTGTGACTACCCGGGTAGCCGGCTGCCAATCTTGGTGTAGCTTAAGCCCCTCAGCTTGTGTTTTCCAGCAAGAAAAATGTACTACAACATGGAGAAAGTATTATTCTTTTGCTTTTTGCCTACTCGTAGATTGCAAGTTCCTTTGCCTACTGTAGTTTGCCAATACATGTCCCTTCTTTTTAGAAAGAAAAAAAAAAACCTGAAACCAACTAAGCAAATCAAAACAATTTTTTTCAGTCTTTCTGAGCGGACCATAAGACCTCTGGTAGGTTCATTGCTCTCCTGTGAACTTTCTTCATGCAATTCATGTTTTTGAAACGTGCTAAAACCAGACGCAGCTTGCCACTGAGGTTTTTGTAACGCTGACGAGAGCAGAACAGTTGCTTCACAGGCGTTGCACCATGTACTGCTGTTCATACACCCGGGTATGACATCTGCCTTTGCAACAGCAGAATCAAGTTGCCACTCACGTTCTGCTCAGTGTGATCCACAGTAATTTCCAGATTCCCTTCTGCAGAATTAAGAACTAGCCAGCGAGTGTGGGAGGTGTGTAGTAGTTCTACAAATTTGCTTTCCTTGTGTCGCATCCCACTACATAATTCAGGCAGTGTCAAAAGTTTCCAGGTGCGCTTATAAACCAAACCTGCAACTTCATGAAAGAATGAAATGAAGTTTATCTGATGTAGTCTCTTGTCCAGAAAAGCACCGTGATTTTTGCTTTTTAATTCTTCATGAGCTGAATGTTTTATCATGTCTCATATTTGGTTGCCTCTGTTCAAAAGCCTGACACATCAGTTAGATCATGTTGTTGCCCTTTTTGACCTTTGGAGCAATGTCAGTACCTATCTAGTTATCTCAAATTTCCCTATGTATTCCAAGGCATATTGAAAAAGGCTGTCAATGGACTAACTATGTTATCAGGTAATTTTTTCCTAATTCTTGGATGAAACTTTTCAAGGAGTCATGGGTTTAAAATGTCCTTCAAATATTGCTCAACATCTTCCTTGGTTACTAATAGACTGGAAAATATTACATATACCTCATATAATACAAGCCTGGGATAAAGGAGTTTCCATTCAAATTTACCACAGCCCAAAGCTGGGAAAGAAATACATTGAATGTCAGTTATAACTCATAATGCTATTGACATCTGAGATCGGTTCTGAAAAAGTAGCATGGTATTCTGTGGGGACATGCGGAAAGAATTGTATCTTGCCAAGAATAATTAGCTATGCAAAAATAGGATGAGGAGTAACTGGCCGTTTACCAGTTCTTCAGGCAAAGATCTCATGCACATTGTGGATGATAAAATGAGCGTGAGTCAACAACTTTGTGCTGCAGCACAAGAGGCAGACATGGTATTGGCCTATATGTAAAGCAGTGTAGTCTTAAGGACACATAAAGTCATTCTGCTGCAGCCATGTACTGAGAGGACACACTCTCAAAGGTGCTGGACCCCATAATTTAAGAAATACGTTAGCAAAGCGGTGTAATCAATGAGACTGGCAAAAGCCTTAAATACAAATTATGCTCAGACAGACTGAAAGATCTAGACCTGTTCAGTTGAAAGAAGACTAGAGGGGGAAATCGTAGCAAGTTACAGGTAGATAAGGAAATGCTGCAGCGAAGAAGGGAAAAATCTGTTTCACCGTCCGCGTTGGCTATGCCAAGACATAACGTGCATAAACCGCACCAAAGGCGAGTGAAGTTTAACACTGTGAAATGGTCTCTAGAGAAGCACTGAAACAGGTTTCTTGGAGAGGTTGCGTGTTCTTTATCAGGCTAGACCGACATCAGGCAGAAATGACATCGCATGTGGTATAGAGAAAAGCTTTTTTATGCAGAGAAAGCTTTTTAGTTCTCTGCCACAGTACAGTTGCCTTTAGCAAAAGGTTCACGTGGACAGTGAGCCATTCCTGATGGTGCTTCAGAAATATTTGTAAGTTTTCCCTGATGTTAAACCATCCCCTAGCTGTATCCATGGCACTGTCACAGGCCAACACTTGCTGCAATGTTGGGTAGCAATGGGGCATCCGTTAACACAGGCAGGTGTTTTTTGGCTGGGTTGCAAACTTCCTATCTGTGCGGTAAAGCTCAAAAAAACGCCAAATAAATGCTCCGTTGCCCAAGGTAGCCATAAAGCACATCAAATTGGCCCACTCTCTTTAATTCAGTCTTCCACTGAGTTTTAAAAAGTCTTAAGTCCGTGTTTTTGGGGTGTTGTGCGGGCTATTTTTAGTGTATCTGGAAGACTGCATGAAAGGGAATGAAGACCGTGGGTCTAAACCCACGCACCTTTGGCACCATGAATTTTTGTATGATCTTGTAGGAATATCTCATGTACTCTAGAAACAGAAATTTCTCTGGTGTGAATGTGGCTTGAATTTCCTCAGGAACCAGTGACGATTATGTCAAATGTTACCCATTTTAACCTTAGCATACCCTTTCTGACTGGTTCTCTTTGCATCAGTTCATAGAAACATAAGTTTCTTAAAAAAAACCCAACACATACAACAAAGTTGTCTGCATGTTTCCTTCCCTGACAGAGGAGTGGAAAACAAAACACAGCACAAACACTAACCTTGTTGCTTAACATATTTATGTAAAATGAGTACTGTTACAATATAAAACAAAAAAAGAGTGGAACTGTATAATCTGTTCAGGCTGAGAAATTGTTGGGTTCAGCAGGCTTTGAGGGTTCTGCTCTGAGGGTGTGCCCACCACCGATTTGGTCTCAAACCGTTGCTAAAACCAGCGTTTTCCTGCATGCAGTTTTAAAGTAAATGAGCATTATTTTTTGTTTGGCTCTTAAGTGCTCTGCTTCAGAGTTCATTGGCTCATAAGCCACTCTGCGTTGATTCACTGCATTGATTCCACCATCGTGGTAGATGGCCATGTGCATAAAACATCAGCAGGCCCGAATCGTGCGTGCAGGGTCCCTGGACCAGCGCCTCTAGCTTGGTGCTGGGGGAAATAAAATACCACAGCGTTAGCTGGACACTCAGCTGCTTTGGGTTTGTACCTCACTGCCAAAAGCTGTAAAGGTATTTGATATAAAGAACAGCAGCATTCCAAAACAAGCGGAAAGTTGGTTGAAGGACCAGAGGGAGCTGCATAAACTCCAGTAAGAATTATTACAGTAGATGTAGGCCCACGCAGGAGCAATTCATCAGGTGAAATTGCACTTATATATCTATCTGTATCTGTATCTGTATCTGTATCTGTATCTGTATCTGTATCTATCTATATCTATATCTATATCTATCTCTATCTCTATCTCTATCTCTATCTATCTATATATCTATGTCTATATCTAATCCACATATATATACATACATATATATAGCAGAGAACTGAGTTTGTTGGTGATTCTGAGACGCAGTGCAAGAGATCGATGTTGTCAGAGGGGTATACTTAACAACTGTGTCAAAACGAAAAGCCCAGAGCTTCCACCTATTAAAAACCTATAATGTTTTC
The DNA here is from genome assembly GCF_964199755.1 of Larus michahellis. NCBI lineage: Eukaryota > Metazoa > Chordata > Aves > Charadriiformes > Laridae > Larus > Larus michahellis. The sequence goes on from NC_133930.1 coordinate 84,334,819, forward strand.
AAAAGACGGTTTATTATCGAAACTGTGAAGCTGCCCAAAACATGAGAAGCAGACAATAAATACTATGAGTTCATAGAAGAAAGATATTTTAGGTTTTGGTATGTTGCTTAGATACAGGTCATACACAATTTGCTGAAGATAATTTGTCAGATTAACAACTTTTTAGCAAGTAATTATTTGCAAAAAACATTTCCATTGTCTGGCCTGCTCTGCACTTAGTACAAAAGCGTTGAGCATGTTCTAGAAGAAATATGAAGTGCCAACTCAAGGGTAATGTAGCCTTCTTCTACAACAAAACCAAAATCTGGAACAGAGCAAATTGCATTTTAAGAAAGCCCAGAGCGTGTGAACATCTAGAAGTATATGTAGATCATAACCTAACTTGCATATATTAATTTTTTAGCAATGTCTCATCTACTTTCTGAAGAATTTGCTGAGTAAGCATGAATAAATGATTCCAGCTTTGCCTTTCATTAGGTTATTTTAGGTACGCCGACCTCTTTCTCCGCATGGAGGTGATGAAATACAAACAGAAGCGCAAATTTATGTGCCTGACCTTTGCCTTTTACCTTCCTGGTGTAACATGGGCGACATGAGCAAATTCACATGGTGCCACAGTTCTCCGTTCTGCGTGACAGGGGGCCCAAAGCAAGGGAGAAGCTCAAGAGCTGTCGAGCTTTGTGCCCAGGATTAAGCAGTAATAATGAAAATAAAAATAAATAATAACCAAAGAAATAGCAACAACAACAGGAATAATAACAATCTAGGTCTAGCTCCAGAGGGAAGTGCACGTGACAAGCAAAAGTCAAAAGGTTAGCTCCCTGCTGACAAAACTAAAAGAGAACACCAGATATTTTTTGTTAGACCAAAAGACTTGCAATTTTTTGTCAAACTTAACTTTCCATAGCTTCCAGATGCATTTGGAGGAGATTGTCCTTAGAATTCAAGGCATGGCAATAAAGGAATGAATCTGTGCATAAGACATTGAGCTATTTTAAGTCTTTCTTGCTTAGAAGGGAACAAAATATGTCATTCCTTGCATTGAATACCTTCCTTAAATGTTTTAATTAGTTCATATTTCCTTAAAAATGTTGCCCGGTTGATTGTTGTGGAGTTTTTTTTGCGTTGATTTTCTTTTGTGTTTTGTTTTTTTTTTTTTCCCTTTTAAATATTAATTATATAATTGTGCTAACAAATAGTTCCAGTATACATCTTGTCAGTTTTTTTGTCTTTTTCCCTTAAAAATATTTGGAAAAATAAAAGAGGGCCTTCCATATCTTATGTAGCTTGAATCCCTCTCCAGATTTTAGGAAATGTTTACGGGTTTAAGGGTTCACAAAAGACTTCACAAATACACTTAAAGTGTCATATGAGAAGAAAGCAAGCCTAGCAATCCCTTTTTCATCGATTAGAAGCCGGGGTAAAACAAACCCAAGGTAAAGCCTTGATTCTGTCTAGGCAATAAGTGAGGTCATATTAATCAATGAATTGATTTACATGTATATGATTTTCTGAGATTACATTTTTTCCAAAGGGAAAATCATATTGCCTGTTAATTTCTATGTCCTAATCTCCCCATATTTGTTGTTTTTAAAAGTATCAATTTAGATCGAATGAACATCAGTAGTAGGTCTCAAGAGAGAAAAAAAAAAGTCATATACTAAAGCTCTTTCTCCTCATTCTAGTCCTAGTATAAAATACAATCTTATTGCTTGGTATTGAAGGAAAGAAATTAATTTTTTTTTTTTTCAGTTCTAAAATAATTAACAAAACATTTCATACTAGTATTGAATTATACCTTGAAGAAGACACATACTTCTAGTCTCTTTCATAGAATTACAATAGATACAGACCTACAGAGGGCTTTGGATAATGTGTTTAATGTTCTCATAAGTTGGAAAAAAAAATTTGTAAGTTAGAAATGTTTGAGATGGAAATAAATTGCTGTTTATGAGAAACGTGACTGTATGTGTGGAGTAGAGATCGGGAGGCTACCAGAGGGAGTCTTGAAGTTACTGAAAATAAATTAGATTAGCTAGAAATAGTGGAAGAGAATCAACCAATAGGAGTATGTTGCTGTTGAGGTTACCAGAGAAGTTTATAGTAATCAAAACAAAACTGGGGATCGAAACAAAGTCGATGGTCAGAGCAAAGTGGTCAAAACAGAACCAAAGTTGGACCATCCAGTCAGATAACAATACTCCAGAAGGGCAAGAGTGGAGGCAGCTTGGCATGAAAGCTGAAGAGTTGTCTTTTTGATGCTATAAGAGATGTAAGCTGGTAGCAAAACTTCTCACAACAGTCAGGGGGGAAAAATACAATTTGGTAATAGAAAGTGTTAATAGGAAGTCACAGAAACTTTGCAATAAGATGACCGTCTCTGAAGAAGCTCACAGTGTTTGATTTTTCTTGTCCCCATTGCATAAGGCATGTATTTCAATCGGTAACTGTGTTTTCTTTTTTTTTTTTTTTTATTACTCAGAGTCAAAACAAACAAAAGAAAAACCTTATACTTAGTCCAAGAAAGAAATGCAAAAAAAAACTTCATTATGCACAATGGCTCTGTCTTTCATGGATTAAAGACTGACTTTACAAAATCTAGTGCCTGTTTAAAAAAAAACAAAACAAAACAAAAAAGGCAACTTGCTTGAAGGCTATACTGCAGGAGATAATGCTCTTCTTTAAACAAGTAAAGTTGGTAATAACGTAGTTCATTCCAGTTTCCACAGCAGCCTTTTTCTATAGAATAGTTGTGTTCTGGAACACCAGATTAGTTGATGTGTTGGGACATTTTACTTCTATTCCCATCCAATGCTAGGAATGTGAGACACACCGCAGTTCCGTGTGACAAATGTGTCATGGTAGTGGAGTCATACATGTGTGTCCCTGGCGTCAAGTATGATAATTATTTTCAGTTGGTCCCTATTATGGTATCCTGTATGATTTCCAGCTTAAAAAATATCTTTCAACATATATTATTCCACTTCTATATGTAAATAAAACTTACAGGAAGTAGTGGTCATCGTTGAATTGCTGGCCATTGCGCTCAAGAAAAAAATCCAAAGCAAGCTTTGTAGGTTAATACAGCTTTGTGTATTTCTTGTCTACATAGCTTTTCAGTGTCTTGTAGCAAGTACCTAGGGGTATTAGTAAAAGTGATTCTTCCCTCTAGGTTCTCATTTTTATGCTGCTTTCATTAACTGAATATAGAGGAGAGTTCACAGAAGACTTTCAAGGTGTGCAGATAGTTTTTTAAGAGTATACGTGATCTCTGAAATACAAAGAGTATAAAATTAAAAAAAAATTACAGGTTTCAGAACATAAATATGATTTTATAGAAGAGTATACTTGTGCTAAGATTCTTGGCTTCGTTATAATTAGGAAAAGCAGCATAGGTTATGGTAATATGCCTTCATGTCTTAATGCTAATTGGACCCACTCAAGAATACATTTGGGGAACAAAAATAAATTTCATACCTAAGACGTGTTTAAAATTAGAAAGATGAAATGGATCATATGTCATGTCCAGGAAACAACCGTGTTGACAGCAGGTCAAGAGAAGTGATCCTTCCCCTCTGCTCAGCGCTGGTGAGGCCACACCTGGAGCGCTGCATCCAGTTCTGGGCTTTCTCAGTACAAAAGAGACATGGACAGACTGGACAAAGTCCAACGAAGGCCACCAAGATAAGTAAGGGCCTGGAGCATCTCCCCAGTGAGGAGAGGCTGACAGAGCTGGGACTGTTCAGCCTGGAGAAGAGAAGGCTCAGGGGGATCTTTTTAGTGTATATAAATACCTGTAGGGAGGGTGCAAAGAGGACGGAGCCAGGCTCTTTTCAGTGGTGCCCAGTGACAGGGCCAGAGGCAGTGGGCACAGGAGGCTCCATCTGAACATCAGGAAACACTTTGCTGTGAGGGTGACTGAGCACTGGCACAGGTTGCCCAGAGAGGTCGTGGAGTCTCCATCCTTGGAGATGTACAAAAGCCATCAGGACATGGTCCTGGGTAACTGGCTCTAGGTGGCCCTGCAGGGCGTCAGACAAGGTCACCTGCAGCGGTCCCTTCCTACCTTAACCATTCTGAGATTCTGTGAAGCAAACAGTTTTAATTGCAATAGAGAGTTCCTACCTTCCTTGTTGCTTACCTACTTGCTCAGTGATGTTATCAGGTGGTATCTCAGCTTGGTGTCTGACCGAGCCTGTACCTTCTCAGAGAGTTGTAGAAGGTATCTCGATTCTGCTGGAAATGATTTTGGGATCCACTGAGAGTGCTCTGGAAGAGCTGACACGGAATGGAACCCCAGAGGCTTGCAGGACATGCTAGGCAGAGTATGCACGACCACCAAAACAAACCCAGAAGGTATACCAGTGAAACATGTACCCAGGCTCTTCTCAGATGTATATTATACCAGCATTGACTCTAAGCTTATTTAGCAGACAAACAGAAGGGCTGGGTAAGTTACACCCTCTTAATAGGGATAGCAGTGACCACATACTCTCTAGACATACTGACTCCCAAGCTGTCCCTTGGGCTGCTCCGTTGTGCGTCATCTCGAGAGTAGGTCAGTGGCAGTAAAGCACATACTGACCTCCAGGGACTTCACAGAAAACCCTGGTCTCTCATACTGTCGAGAGCTCTCTCTAGCTATCATCTCCGTATCCCTCAAGTCATCGTCTTATGTACGTGATTTGACTCTTTTTCAGGAATAACCCATGTTTCTGTCACATCTTTATAAATAATTATAACTTTAATGAATGGAAAGGGTAGGGAGAGACGGGACAATTTTTAAAAAATGGGAGGGAGTGAGCATTTGGCTGCAGTGTGCAAATGACATATAACTTCCAACAACTCGAGGAGGAATAGTTATCTTGCCTTTAAGACTTGTTCATTTATTTTAAAAATATATTTCTCAAAATTTAATTTGTGGTTTCAGGAGCTAAGTATAGAAAATTGCATAATGCCCTTTTCGACTTTGGTGACTAGGAGTGACCACATTAAATGAATATAGCATGCATGGAGTTTGTTGAAATATAATTTATTCCATTGCAACAGTTTAAATCTCTCCAACGTTGGTTAGGCTAAAATATAACATGCATACTTTTAAGGTGCAAATGTTATATTCCTTAAGATACGGTGAGGAGATAAGAACCAGCAGAACCCTATGCATCCTATCAAGGATGGGAATAGAGATAAGGAATTTGTGGTGTGTAAAGCATATCCTTTTCCAAAAAACATTTGTTTTTCGAAATTTCACTCATGAGTGTTCGAGGTGTCTGTTACGTTTATGAACAGCTTTTTTTTCCCCCATTTTTTCCATCAGGTGCTTCATTCCAAATGCCTACGCTGCTCTCTTCACCGCTGCTCTGGTGCCATTAATGTGCTTGGTGGTGGTTTTTGTGGTGTTCATCCACGCCTACCAGGTGACCCCACAATGGAAAGCGTACGACGATATTTTCAGAGGAAGAACAAATGCTGCAGGTATGGTTCGTTGCCAACCCCCGCACAAACAGGCTGGACTTTCAGAACGGTACTGTCTGTTCTCGCCGGTTCAGAAAACCCCACTAGAAACCACAGTTCAATAGATACCTACGCACTTGTTTAAGATTAGGCACGCTAGTGGTCCCTTTGAAGTCTGTGAAAGTACTTTAATGATGAAACTCATGCAGATGCTTAACTGTCTGAGGACTGTAAAAATGTGTTAAACCCCAAACAAGAAATCAGTATCACTGGTGACGTCTAGTCTAGTAAAGAGAACAGCGATAAGGCACGGCACCGCCCTGCCTGGAGCACCGTGTCCTGCGTTTGGCGGGGGGTACGGAACAGAACAGCCCTGTCCTGGGGAAGGCTGGGGGACGCTCAGGAGCCGCGAGAGCTGGGGTGCGGGGCAGCCATCCCCTGCGAACCCCCCTCCCCGTGCTCCTCCGCTCGGCCCCAGGTGATGGGCACAGCTCCTGGCCCTGGTGTTTCCCAGCACATTCAGTGGCCGCACAGCGATGCGCGCCGGCGTATTTGGAGTTAATGCCTCTGTTTTGAACTTCCCCAGCGTGGCTCGCAACTGAAACATGCTGGAGAGATCTGTCTCGTGCAAAACAGGAAGCATCGGTCGGTCTCCTCTCTTAGAACAGTTTCAAATACAATAATGTTCCCAAAATAAAGTTGCAGCAGTTCAGAACATAATAATAAGACACTCTGTGGGAAGCTTAGAATAATTCTTTTGCTTTCATGGTGGTTTTGGAAAAAAAAATCTGAGCTTTTTAAACAACTGCAAATATATAGATTTTTAATAGGAGTGTATCTATTTTCTCCCCGACTGCATGAAGCCAGTTAGATTTTATAAACTTGTGAAAGAATCTTGAATCATTTTTCCCAATTCATTAGATAAATATCATCTGAACTTAAAAGGGACAGTGTATTATTAAAAAATTCCATTGAGTAGTCCAGTGCTTGTAGCTGTTCAGATTTATAAAAAGTAAGTCTCTTGTTCAAATGCTCAAATTTCCAAATTTGTATTATTAAATGAGGGGCTGTGGGTTTTTTTGAGCATTTGGGTTATATAAATGTGTTCCCTTTATGAGAAAATAAAAGAAAGATTATTATCTGGTCATTTCTTCAAATATTAATTTCTTTTTTAGTGGCAAAATGTCAGCTTGACTAAAAGCTATATGAATTTGAATAAGGTCTGATAAACATAGCTTATTAGTGTGATACTCAAGACCTTACTTACACTTTACTTTTTTCTGATGTAAAAGGGACTGCCTGGAGCAATCATAGAGGTGGCTCCTTATTCGGTCTTAAATAATATACAGTTTATTTATTTATAAATAGCTTTTTTTTAGTATCTCTAAGGATGGAGATTCCATATTTGTATGTTGAAGGATAAGGCTTGTCTCCGAGCAGTTAACGCAAAACCCAAATACTGAAACAATACCATAAATAAAGTTGGCATGCAAAATGGCAGAAAGTACTTAAAGGAGCTATAGAAACATGACATCTAGAAGTGAAATAATGGGGTTAAAACAAAACTTTGTTTGATTTAATATAGGATTCAGGGTGGGTTTTTTTCTCCAATAGATTCTAGAAAATGTTATAGGGAATGCCGAGGTCCCAGAAGAAAAGGTAAAAAAAACATCAGGCAGAGAGGTATTCAATAAAATGTCAATAATAATGGGGTTTTTCAAAGCAGGTTGTAACTTCTACTACTTGTGCGCCTTCGTGGGAAACTGGCATTTTCCTACCATAGGGCTTTTGCAAGCACAAATGAAAGTACCTCGTGCAGTGTGGGTGAGGGCAAGTTGGAGAGAGGCTGTTTTAGAGACAAAAAAGTGCTACCTGCTGAGGTTTACAGTGCCTGTGGTTGTGTAAGGGCTCTCTGTGTAGCTGCGTTTATAGTATAAGCTTACAGAAAGAAAGGCCTGTGATTTCTCTGGTTTGTAACATTGCCTATAACTACCTAACATGGTACTAACTGGTAACAAAAGGCCTCTGACTTTATGACTGATTATTTCTCTCCTGAAATTTGAGATGGTGGTAGTATATTTACATTATTTTTAATATTTTATGGGTATGTTGTTCTTTTAGAGGCATACCAAAGGCAGTTTGCAGTGGTAAGACCTATTACCACTCTTAAATTTTGACCCACTCTTTGGAGAAGTTCACTCCACTGCCATGTTCTTGCAAACTCAGTGGGACCTGCTGCTGCTTCAGCGTTGTTTTTGCAACCGCCACAGAGGACGCTGTGGGAAACACCACACTTCCCAATGGCAAAGTTGCTTGCCATCTACTGCGTGATGGTATCTTGCTCCTGCAACAGAGAGGGGGTCCTGCGTCACACCACATTCGGGCTTCAGTGCAACTAACAAGATCCTGTGGGATAGGGAGGTCTTTTGGCAGCGATGCCTCTTTAAGTTGCACAGGCACCCATTATTTTGCTGTTGTTTACAGCAGTGAGGATGCCAGGGTTTCTCTCTGTTCCATCCAAAACCAGAGGAAAGTTGGACCCACCAAGCAGCAGTTGTCTATGTGTAGTGCCTTGTTCTATCTTGTCTCCGGCATTCATCCCCATATTGATTTCCTCCCTGTTTGGTCACCCACAACAATGAATTCCTACAGCAAAAAAACCTTCCCCAGACTCCAGCCTGAGCTTCAGTACCCAAATTTCCCAACTTTGAACAGCGTGATAAGTAATGGAAGAAAAGAAAAAGAAAAAAGAATATTCAGTTCTTTGGAAAACTCTCTGCTCTCCATTAGTTACCTTCTCTAGAAAGAGAATAAAATTGTGGGTGAAAGGCAGTGTAAACAATTCTGACATATTGAGTGTAGGGAGCTGTAAACACAGAAAAAAATAGTTTTAAATATGCTTTTACTTTTACTAGTAATTGTGGACACCTGTTCATTTAAATTCCAGAGAGCAAAGAGTATTGCAGAATCAAGAAAGTAGCCTATGTAGACATTTAATTATCATTTACATACGTATTCATACAAACACCTATTTGCATGTGAATATTTGAACTGGAAGTGTTTATTGCCCTGCTGGGGGTCATTCAGCTAGAAAACAGTTAAAATTGCAGCGTGATACAGATGACCCTGTGTGGATTCTGCAATAATTCATGCAAAACACTACTGAATGTTGCCAATAAATATAAAATAGCAAGGTGCCTTGCTTGCACATTACATTAAAACAGAAGAAAGGGTTGGATATGCAGATTTGAAAGAAAAATAGAATTGTTACCTGGCTTCCAAGTGTACATACTTTCGGTCGTTTCATAGATTGTAGGAAAAGCCACTTAAACTATAGCTGGTAATTCTGAAGTTCCATATTTGTGATCGCTACTTCACAAAGGCTATTATTAACTTTGAGAGAAATTCAATAGGAATAGAAACAACAAAGTTTATCCTCATTTGTAGTTTATACTTTTTCCAAATAAATTGTATATGCAAGTGGCTAAGCTAAAAATTGAGACAAAATGTTTTCTTACTCTCTTTTCTCCTGTTGTTGGAATACTCCGAAGCTTGCCTTGCAAAGAAGGTTCATCTTGAGCTGTCAAGAATCACAGAATCACAGAATGGTTTGGTTTGGAAGGGACCTCAAAGCCCATCCAGTGCCACCCCCTGCCCTGGGCAGGGACACCTCCCACCAGCCCAGGTTGCTCCAAGCCCCGTCCAACCTGGCCTTGAACACTTCTGAAGATGGGACGTTCACAACTTCTCTGAGCAACCCCGGGCCAGTGTCTCACCACCCTCATCATAAAATGCATCTTCCTTATATCCATTCTAAATCTACCCTCTTTCAGTTTAAAACTATTGCCCCTTATCCTGTCACTACAGGCCCTGGTAAAAAGAGAGTGTGTTGTTACCCAGGCTAAAGGGGACTCAAACGTGATTTTATTACTGAAAGTAGGATAACAATGCCGGGTTTCAAAAATTTGCGTGCTTCTCATTGCCCTGTCTGGAAAACCAAATACGTGAGGTTGCCCTCTCACACCTTTTTTTACTGCTCCAGAATTGCTCTGTTACTAGCTGTGTTGTTTTGCACCGTAATTGGTATAGCTTGCTAAGGTCAGGAAATTTTCCTCAACAGTAGAAGGCTAGAAGAAAGGGCAATGGGAGAGTTGAGAATTTATTATCTTGTAGAGCAAGCAGCTCTCGCTCCCCAAAAGCGAGCGTTGGAAGATAGCGTGGAAGCTGATTTACAAAGAATGACAACTCTACCTCTTGTTTATTCTTTCAAAGATGTGCATTGAGCTTGCAAGAAAAGAGGCTTCATAGAATCACAGGGTTGGAAGGGACCTCTGGAGACCATCCAGTCCCACCCCCTGCCAGAGCAGGGTCACCCAGAGCAGGCGGCACAGGAACGTGTCCAGGCGGGTTTGGAATGTCTCCAGAGATTCCACCACCTCTCTGGGCAGCCAGTGCCAGGGCTCTGCCACCCTCGAAGTGAAGAAGTTCCTCCTCATGTTTGTGTGGAACTTCCTATGCTCAGGTTTGTGCCCGTTACCTCTTGTCCTGTCACTAGGCACCACTGAGAAGAGCCTGACCCCATCCTCCTGACACCCACCCTTTCAGTATTTATAAGTGTCGATAAGGTCCCCCCTCAGCCGTCTTTTTTCCAGACTGAAGAGACCCAAATCCCTCAGCCTTTCTTCATAAGAGAGGTGTTCCACTCCCCTCATCGTCTTGGTAGCCCCTTGCTGTCCTCTCTCCAGCAGTTCCCTGTCCCTCTTGAACCGGGGAGCCCAGAACTGGACCCAGCACTCCAGGTGTGGCCTCACCAAGGCAGAGCAGAGGGGGAGGATGACCTCCCTCCACCTCCTGGCCACACTCTTCTTGAGGCACCCCAGGATGCCATTGGCCTTCTTGGCCACGAGGGCACATTGCTGCCTCATGGTCATCCTGTTGTCCCCCAGGACTCCCAGGTCTCTTTCCACAGAGCTGCTCTCCAGCAGGTCACCCCCAACCTGTCCTGCTGCGGGGGGTTATTCCTCCCCAGGTGCAGCACCCTACACTTGCCCTTGTTGAATTTCATAAGGTTCGTCTCTGCCCAACTCTCCAGCCTGTCCAGGTCTCTCTGGATGGCGGCACAGCCTTCTGATGTGTCAGCCACCCCCGCCAGCTTTGCGTCATCGGCGAACTTGCCGAGGGTGCACTCCATCCCTTCATCCAAGTCATTGATGAATATATTGAAGAGGAGTGGACCCAGTACTGACCCCTGGGGAACACCACTCGCCACTGACCTCCAACTAGACTCTGTGCCCCTAATCACGACCCTCTGAGCTCCCTCTTTCAACCAGTTATCTATCCACCTTACTGTCCGTTCATCTACCCCGCTCTTCCTAAGCTTCCTAAGCTTCAGTTAGAACTGACTGGGTTTGCCAGCCTTTCAGCAAACATGTTCTGTTGACTGATTATTCTGCTATATATAGAAACTAACTTCTCAAAAGCTAGCCTTGACAGGAGCCAAGTCAGAAGCGTGCATTGGATAAACAGCCTCTAGGTGAACTAATATTTAAGTTTTCAACAAGAAAGACTGCTTTTGAAGGAAATCAGGTGGTATAAAGCAGGATGGTTGTATTTGGCTGAAATAACAGGAGGTTGAAATAGGCATGTATGAGATGATTATTCTTTCTTCTTGACAGTCCTAACATGCAAATGCAGAAATTGGAGATGAATAAGATGGCGACCCAATATACATAATTTTCTTTTCCAACAGTTTGCTAACTTTTCATAATTTCACAAAAAATATTTGAAAATATAACTGAAAAATCTGAATTGAAAAATCACCTGCATTTTTACCTTTGTGAAGAGATGACCTCTATTGACTGAATGTGGAGTGGCGTAATTTTCATGCCCTACACATAAATACGCAGTAGCATTTACGTGATTCAGACAGCATCATTGTAAATGTGCCAGAATTAATTTAAAGATTAAAACTTTATGTTGCCAAAATAGAACTTCATGAAGAATGCCTTAGATATTTAGATGTAAAATTTTAACTACCTTCTTGTGTCTTTCTTGATATAAATGTCTTTAATATTTTTATTGTCTTAGCAGTATGCAATTCCTGATCATGACAGAACATGCTGGATGGTTCACCTATATCTACTGCCATGTTATCTTCTCAAGAAACAAATAAGCCATACAAAATGCAAGTACAGGACATTCCAACCATGTTTCTGTGCTCAGGAAATGATACTGAGGCCAGGGCTTTTGATTCTAAGAGAGAATGTATATCTAAACCTGTAGTTACATGTCTTCCTTATCCTGTGAGCTAGATGCTAAAATATTTATCTTCAATTATAAGATACATATCATTTATCTAAGAGAATTGAAGGAACGGCGCACTGCAGAAATGCTTTCATCTTAAGATGACAATATGCATCTAGAAATCAAGAACCAGATGTTGGCTACCTCTGAACTAGGAGTTACGTACATTATTCACAGAATTCATCACAGTCACACATTGGATATAATATTTTAGTCTTCATAGTGCTCCAGGGGCTTTTCTTTTTTATAATTAGAAGGAAAACAAATCTTTGCCTCTGACATTTTTACAAATACAGTTAAGACGAAAGGCACAAGCATAATTACAAGCTGAAATAAAGAACAAAGATCTGGATAAGATAATAACTTAAATGCATCATCTGCACTCATGTAATTTAGGTTGTTTGCACAGTGCTCCACATGCCCAAATTACCTTTCTTCCCTTAAAGAAATCTGAAGAAGCAAGTTAATTTGCATAAGTTATGCCCGTACAGTTGTGAAATTAGCACTCATTTAATATTTTGCATAATACTTCTCAATAATTTTATTATATGGAGATAAGTAGGTACGACTTTTTCTTTCTTTTTTGATTTGCTGTTGTTCTGGGATTTGCCATGTCCCCTGCGTAACAGTAGTCAAATAAGCTATAATAAGATGCCTTCATTTGATTATACCATAAATTGTCTTAAAGATGTATGAGAAAGTCTGTCAAAAAAATGAGATTTAGTGAGAATGTTAGAGAGGCCATGTAGTCTTCCTGCTTACGGGGAGGTATGCTTCTCTTTTAATTTGAAATTCTTCCTTGCCACAAAGAGCAGCAGATCAAAAAGTATAAATGAAACAAAAAGAATATTTTTACAGGTTTTCTCCTTCCTATTTTTACAAATTATCTATGAAAAAATTTGTCCAGTTGGATTTCATGGACGTTTACCTACCAGCTTTCTGATCTGCCTATCAGCTACTGTAAAATTCTGCAGATCTTTAACATTCCTAATCTGGACTCAGAAGTTCTGTCATGAGTCACTGATTGCATGTTGGTGGTACCGATGGTATTTTTGCCTTTGAACTCTATGAAGAAATCTGTTAGCTTCTTTATTTTGGCCACAAAATCCTGTTACCAAACACCTTTTCTACAGCTGTTGTCAAAAGCAATCGGAGCCAGCAGGTTATGGAACACTATTATTCAAGTGTATTTAAAAAAAAAAAAAAAAAAAAAAGAAGGTTTGGTGGCATTTTCATAGATCTGTTGCTAAGTTTAACCCATGACTTCTTAAGCAATAGTCTGTAAATGTTTTACTAATTTAGGTCTCCCACGAATCAGTGAAATTCTGTGAAGCAATACATTCTCCCCAAACATCTAGGAAAAAATATGTTTGTAAAGATCTTTCAGGTTTTGCAGTAGGTCTTTATGTCTAGCCAAGAACAATTAAAAGTAATTGATGTTGCATTATCAGTTTAACAACCTAAGGGGAAGACATATAGTAAATATTTATAGGTAAACTTAGAAGATCATTAAAGCTGTATTATTTAATTGCTTCTTTTATTGACTTTCCTATTTTTAGAAAAAAAATTAAACACTTCAGGCAATAGAAAAACACATAATATGGGCCAACACAGTGGTGAGAATATAAATATTTGGATACCATGTGAAAGTATAGTGCATTCTTTTTCTTCCATAGTCAAATCATCTAGAGGTTTGCTGCAGAGACATACCCAGCATTACACTTTTAATATTATTTAATATTTTTTAATAATTTTAATATTATTTAATAATTAATAATTAATATTTTACTATTATTTAATATTTGATATTATTTAATAATTTCCCGTTTTATAATTTCTGTTTGATTTAACATCAAACAGAGGCCACAGAGATGCTCGAGGGCTGGAGCCCCTCTGCTGTGAGGACAGTCTCAGAGAGTTGGGGGGGTTCAGCCTGGAGAAGAGAAGGCTCTGGGGAGACCTTCCAACCCCTTCCAGTCCCTAATGTGGGGAGAGCTGGGGAGGGATCAGGGAGTGTAGTGATAGGATGAGGGGAATGGTTTTAAACTGAAAAAGGGCAGATTTAGGTTAGATATTTGGAAGAAATAGGTGGCCAGGCTGCCCAGAGAAGCTGTGGCTGCCCCATCCCTGGAGGGGTTCAAGGCCAGGTTGGACGGGGCTTGGAGCAACCTGGTCTGGTGGGAGGTGTCCCTGCCCAGGGCAGGGGCTGGAACTGGATGATCTTTAAAGTCCCTTCCAACCCAAACCATTCTATGATTCTATGGTTCCGTGAAAACAGGTTGTGGCAGGCACCATCAAATTATTTTTTCATAATCAAAAGGCACTACACAGGGATAAGAGAGGTTAGTCACGTGAACTGTCCCATCATTAGGTGAAATTACAGTTACATATATGAATCCACCTCAGTCTCCAACTGGCCATTAAGTGAACCATCAAAGGTGTGACAGTGGACTGCAAGGCTTCCACCTTTTTCTTCTTCATTCCTCCTCCTCCTCCCAGCCTTGGACTACCAAGAGGCATCACGGCTCTCAGAGCTCTCAGCGCAGGGGCAGCGGTTGGCAGTCGTCTCCTTCCCATGTTTTCCGAGATAGGTGTACTCTGCGTATGGAGGGAGTTAGTGCCCAGGATACTTTGGACACTGGAAAACCATCACTCCCTTACTCTTTTTTCCTTTCTCTGCAGTGTCTGAACCAGCTCTGCTCAGTTGGTACAACCTATTCCAGGCCCCAGCTACGAATCAATTTTAGGCAATCTCATTCTGTGTTGTGAAATTTTGTATTTCTCCCCATTTTTCTACTCCTTTCGGGCACGTAGGTGTGACAGCCATTGCAGTTCTCATTTCTGAAGGCGTCATGCCAGAGGGTGGCCGGACCACAGTCCTGAAGGTGGTAAATTCTTTGTGGACCTCAGTAAACTGCTGCGACCTGTTAGGTAAAAGCTCTAAATACATGAGCCTCATCATCACATTATTTCTTTGTGTAGGTCCGTACAGATGTCTTACAGCACAGGAGGAGATAGAACTTAAACTTGTCACCATAGTCCTTCTTTTGAGGTCTATTTCAGAAATACAAAACTCTGTGGGTTTCCTTTGTTACAGATTTAAAACCACTGTAGGTGAAAGCATAGCTGTTTGGAAATGCTCCGCATTTTTTGTTTGCGTCTATTTCTTCTTCTTTCTTCTGCTATAAGGAAAAGCAAACAACAAGCACAAGGCTGACAGCTGTTTCAGCTGAGCAATCTGGCATTTTATTACCTGAATCTTATGCTATTCCTGTGGAGTTCCTTCCTTGGAGTTAGTTCTGAATTATCAAAGTTCACCGCAATTGGTTCAAGATGAGGTTTTGAAACAGAAGTCCCCTGAAGACTACTAAATAGAATGAAACTGTGTCTGGTCCAGGAAGCTCCCGAGTTGTAAATGGGAGAATTGCTGGGAAAAGTATCACATCTGGCCAGCTTTTTTGGCCCTTGGAGGCAGGCCAGATAAACTTCTGTTCATACCCAGTACAGCTTTTTAGGTTCCCATTGAGGTAAACACATTTTTCCAGCATTTTAATACATTTCCTAATTCATGATTTTTGTAATCTAATCCAAACCTGTCATGAAAATATTGCAGCCTATCTTTCAAGTTCTCACCAGCATTGTTTGTATGTAAATGGCTGGAAAAAACCTTGTGTTTACTCTAAGAACTCCCCTACTGCAGTAAAACTACAGTTTTACCACCCATAAAAGCTGACTACAGTGTACCGCAGCTCTCAGAAGAGTAGGTATTGCAGGAAAAAACAGCAACACAAAAAGACACGAGTTAATAAGGAAAATAACCTTTTCTCAGCAATGGGGAAGAAGTAAGAAATAGTGGGCACGTTTAGTTGTTTGTTAAATTGAAAGTATGTAATTTCATATACCAAGCTGGACTACGGTAAGTTTTCAAATTCTAAGAAACCGCGACTAGAGCTGCATAAGCTGCATTTATCTGTATTGAGTGGACAACTCTGCCAATGTTTCTTAAACTTGTAGTTAAGGAAGAGGGGAGATGTTTCAGGGAGAGGCGTGAACGGTCGGGCTGGTGATACATGCATATATACATACATAAGGAGTGAGTGGATGGGCTGTTGCTTGCTTAAACAAAATCTTTCACTGTGCCTAGTACTAACAAAAAGTAATGGTGTAAAAAAAAACATATGGACCAGTATGGTTTGAATATATAATGCCCAAGAGAGCTCCTTGACAATGTCTCCCCTACATCACACTGATGCTGAGGCTCCACGGCAGCCCTCTATGTGCCAAGGTTTACTCAAGTAGTCTAAAGGCGACGGCTTGCACTTGGATTTAGAGTAAAAATCTTGTCCGTGAAACTTCGTCTGCTCAGAAATACGCTTTGAGTTTGTTTGGGAGGGGGTTGTTGGTTTTCTTTCCACAGGAATGAAACCACAGGTAACTAGACTGTCTATTTTTGTTCACTTCAAGCCCATTTATTGGCATCCTTTTGCTTTATGCAGTGCTGTTGTTACAAACTTAAAATAAATTGTTGCTGGTTTTCTGATATGTTTGTTCTGGTAATTGGGCTTTTATTTGATTAAATGCAACAAATGGTTTGATCAAAATGGGCGAAGAGGATTGAAACAGCTGAAACTAAATGCTGCCAAAGTTTCAACTCTGTATTAACCCTTTACAATACTGATAATGAAGCAATTGTTACTGAGAAAGATAAAAGCAGAATCGCGAACTGTACGAACATTCAGGATCTGACAAAAAGCAAGTATCTCCAGAGCATCTTTATTGTTATAATGCATACAGAAATCGACGTGTTTGCACTGAGTAGCATTCATTACGTAAAGTTCTGTCAGAATTACCCAAGGTACACTCCACAGAGGTCTTTGTAGCTTCAGTGAGGTTGGTTCTGGTTTTACCTGTGGTAATTTCATTCTGGTGAGATGGTACTGAATTTATCAAATTTCCCCCTCACATACACCTGAATGTAATAATGTCAGATCATTGTACATCAAAAGTACACAATCTAGATATCATATTGCTCCATTTCCTCTGGCTTTACGTACACAGCTATTTCAGCCATCCATGGTTTCAACAGCCTAGAGGTGCTAGGTTATGATTAATATTGTGGTATTTTTCCTTGGGTGATGTTTATGCACTAGAAGCAGAAATCACGGTGTTGATTCATGGTGCTTGTTCTGCTGCCTGCAGTTTGCCCCTCCACAGTTTGCTTTCTTCTCTCCCCTGCCCCCCTGCCCCGAGTCGAACCATATTGCAAAGTCATACAAAAGCCAAACCATTATTCAGTTTCCCGAGATAATTTTCTTCATTGTTCGCTTCGCTCTGCGTACAGCATTTAGAATTGTATGCATTAGTGATCGTTAGTTGGCAGTCCATTGTATCAGTTGAATTTCATAAGTAGCTAAAGTTTATTGCATGATTTTGAGATTTAAACAAGAGGATGATATCATTCCATTCATATCTGTGCACTAATACATCAAGGAGTTGCTCTACAGATAATTACTGAATTTACCTTTAGAATCACATTTACATGATGTATGTTTTCTTATTTTTTTATTTTGGTAAATTTCGTTATTATAACTTCAGGAACTTTGAGGTTGACAGTTCTTTGATGGTTTTTATGGTGAACATCATTGTTAAATACACAGCCAGTAAGTATTTGGATTCATTAGTGTACGCAATGCAGGATAAAGAGAAATACTTAATGCTCTGCTTCTTACTGTACTACCTGGTACTTTAGAGGGCTTTGCATTTTTAATTATTGTAAAAGCATCGTGATGTTGCCCAGGTATATTAGTAGCTGTTGTAGAAAAGTTTGTTTCAATATCCATCAAGGCCACAAGGAATTTTTCCATTGTGCCCCAGGGACTTTGAGATGGGTGCTTTGTGTGCAGGGGATGCTGATGTCTGTGGAGTGAGGTGTGAGAAATACATTGCCTTTCCGTTCTACTCATGTAAGAAAATCGACTTCCTCCCAGACAAATGATCTTTAAGGTCCCTTCCAACCTAAGCCATTCTATGATTCCAAATAACCAGGGTGCATAGCCTTCATCTCTTTCCCCTGATGCTTCTCTGAAAAATACACGTGTATTCTAGTGTTATGGTGTGGATCAGGGATGGATTGGGAAGTCTCAGGCCTTTAATATAAATTTTGGCCAGACCTCACCTCGCCATGGGACGAGTGATGCAGGTGCTTAATGGGCATCGGTTGCCATTTGAGACAACCAAGGTTATCCAGTCTGGCCTCCAGCATTCCCTTCGCAAGGATGGGTCTTCCACAGGTCCTGTGTTGCATGTACTGACTGTGTACAGATCCTTTAGGTCCCCTGTGATATGAAACCCATGAATCGAATGTGCAACCTGCTCTAGGTGACCCTGCCCTGGGGGGTTGGACTAGATGATCTCCAGAGGTCCCTTCCAACCCCTACCATTCTGTGATTCTGTGATTCTGTGAATGCCGTTCTAAGGCACCAGCACCACCCACGATGTCCCCTCAAGCCCTGCTGGAGGTCCCTATCAGCCTGGGGCTCGCGGTTCTGCATCCTCCCATTGGCTGGGAGCGAGTAGCAAGCCTGCACGCACAGAAATAGCCAAGCTGGAGAGGATTTATATCATGTCCTCAGACATGATTGGCAGGACAGGAGCACCTTAATGATGATTAGAGCTGAGCTTTCAAACAACTTTACATAGGGAATCTGCTTTTCTTAATGCTGCAATGGCCCTTATTATTTTTCAGTAAAAACAGGTAGGGGTGGTTTTGTTTTGGGGTTTTTTTTAATGATTTTGTTGTTGTTGTTGTTTGGGGTTTCTTTGTTTTTGTTTTTGCCACAGAAAAAGCAAGGCCTTGTTAAGTGCTCCTAAGAAGTAAGTTTATTTTAATACTTTCATTTTATTGCCTCTAGTCCTACGTTACAACTGCCCTAGCATAATGCGAATTTTCATGTGTAGCACAGTATCTTATTATAATTCACTAAGAAAATACGTATCTTTGTTAAATGCGCTATCAAACAGTGGTTGCAGAACAGCCCGGGCTGAGGTTTGCACCCTGAGTGTTATTAGGCTTTAACAGGGGAAACGTCAGGAATACAGCGCCTGCCCGCATTGTGCTTCGAGTCATTCCTTGTTCATAAAAATACGCACATGCGTTTCTGCTAAAGCAATACTTACAACCCTGAAGCAGCTGCTGCCTGCCTCGCTGGAAGCTGGTCTTGACTTTGGCTCTTGCCTGTGTTCAGAAGGCACTTGGTCTTTGTACAGTATTAAAGAAAATGCCTAAAGTGCTCCCAAACTGCTGTTTTTTAGGACGGTGCCTGTCAAAAGTACGTCCCCGCTCTTTGCTGATGCCACATGGCTAACGGGGAGAGGGGCAATGCCTGGGCGAGCACTTTTGTCCACAAAGTGAGCAGACCTGGGCAAACATGGACTTTGAAGTCTGCCGCGGATACGGTCAACACGGCGGCGGGGGGACACACAGCAGGAGTGAGCTGGGGGTGAAAGCTAACTTCTGCCGTCCTTTCTGCAAACTTTGTCCACGCAGACACCTTCCTGCCAGCCTTCCTGAAATCTTTTTACAGTAGGGAATATAAAATGCAGCTGTATGTGCGTGTGTGCTTAAGGACGGGTTCTGCATGTGTTTTGGAAGGTGGACGAAGCTAAGTGGTGCCAAGCCCCTGTCTGGGGGGCTCCTCGACTGAGTGGAGGTTGACACTTAAAGTTTTGCAGGGTCCGATGCCTTCTTGTGTTCGGTTTGCAGTGAAAGTAACAACAAATCAGAGAATAAGCTATTTGCATAATTTCTATACAATTCTATACGCTGCCAGAGCTGTAGCAGTTTTTTCTACTGACAATGCTTTGGTTCTTTTTCCCTTTCCCCTCAATCCTTGAAAATCCGTTTCCTCCCAAAATTTCCAGAGTTTGCCAAGAGCTCTCCCGTCCTTTCCCCGAGGTCAGTGTGTTTTCCTACCCACAAAACACCCATGCCCGGTTTGCTGAGCTGGGCTGTGCCCCCCTCCGGCCCCTCCATCCCCCAGCCCCACAGCCGACCATGTCCTTCTGCTGGTCTCCCGTCCCCAGGGGGGGTCCCGAGAGCCCTGGGACCCCCACCCAGCTCAGGTAGGAGACGGGGCTGCCCATCGCTGGAGAACGAACTCCAAGGTTGTCCAGAGATGGCAAAAACCACCGCGTCCTGCGTCGCTAATGTGATAAAAGTGGTGGGGTTTTTTTCCCAGGGCGCACCAGCTGCAACGCCGTGTTTGTGTTTTTTCAGAGATCCCCTTGGTCTTGTACCTCTTTGCCCTAATTTCTGTCACCTGGCTGTGGGGAGGACTGCACATGGCTTACCGGCACCTCTGGATGTTAGTCTTCTTCATCATCTTCAACAGCCTGCAGGTAAGAGCCGGCGCCTTTTCCTTCGGTCCCCTGGCAGGGGTGGGGGCCATCCCCAGCCCTCACAACACGTTTGGCATTCGCCAGTAGAACAACACCCAGAAACACGTTCTGACGCGGTGGAGGTGTTAGTTATGTATTCCGTTTACTCCTCAAATTAACATGCAGAATGCATATTAAAGCAAGGGAAGCGTTGTTTTGAAACAATGGCAGTATAATTGCATAGATTTAATTTCATAGCTAATACACTGGGAAAGAAAATTGCTTGCTTCTATATTTAATGTGTTATTGAGATAAGTATACCAGTACAACCGAAATGTCTGCAGCCTTTGCAAAAACGCTACTGAGCACAAACCAATATTCTGTATCTGTTAACTCTAATATAAAAAAACCCCAAAACAACACATAGATATAAAAGTATATAGCACTAATATTGAATTTTTGCCATTATGAGGGGTGAGGCTTAGTTTTTCTCATGCAGCATGCATATTGGTAAAGTGAAGTTCTTTTTCAATGGAAAAATCAAATATAGACTGGATGTTGCTTATTAGTTACAAAACACGCAAATAGCCCTTTGCAAAATTTTACATGTGTAAGTGCTGCCAGTGGACTCAGTACTGCATGACACTGCGTTCAGTGCCGTACTGCACATTGCAGAAGTGTTTGCAGAGTAGAGGTTAGTACATCACGGATGGGAAAATGCCTCTGATGCCTGAAAACAGTGAAATTAAGAGGAATTTAAAAATATATATGTATCCAAATCTATGGCGTGCAAATTCCTCTGCCATTTTTAGAATAGAAATACCTGTGAGAATATGTGTTATTTTCCAACATTAAAAATCCTTGTACCTCGTTAAATAAAAAAATAATTTAAAAGGTGTGTTTTCACAAAAGAGATTTATTTTAGGTTTTAATTGAAAAGGTGGGAGTTTCCTTAAGCAGCCATCTAATATTTTCAAAATGTACATCTCAGACGTGATTTTTTTTAGATTCAGAAAAAAGATCATAGAATCACAGAATCTTCATGGTTGGAAAGGACCTTGGAGATCATCGAGTCCAACCATGTAGCGTGTTCTCCTCGTGATACATTTGATTATTCAGTATATATTGTCACTTAACTGCTCTGTGTATATCGGCATATATTGGCACAAATTAGTTATGACGAGTTTTTTTCTCTGTGCAGTGAGGTGAATAGATTTGCTGCAGTAATTGCCTGCAGCGTAGACATGAAGTTGCTGTCTTGCAGTGGGACTGCCGCAGCTCTGCAGGACTGTCAGAAGTGCCAAAGCACATTCCCCCCCTTTTCCTCTGCCCTCTCTCAGGGTACGGGAGAACCCCCACGGGAGTTTTAGCACCACAACTGCAGCTACTGCAGCTTCATAGTGAAACTTCATGCATTGATGTAAAGCGTAAAAGCGTGGTGACGCGTGTGTGTACGTGTAGATACACAGAGATATATTTTTATATACCCTTCCTTACTGTCTCCCTTCAAAGAATTATTTCTAGAATCCAGTCGAGGTTTGTGTTGCATAGATCTGTCTCAGATAGATACAAATTTCTGAAATGGGTAATTCAATATAACAGAGTTTTTATGGCAGAGGTAAAACAGCGCCAGAGTGCTGTAGTATGCATGGGTATTCGCTTTAAAATAAAATTACTTTATTGCCAGTGCAAATTGAAAGGAGAGGGATATGAGTACTCTATGAAAATTGTCATTCTTGGCCAGACTGTTGACCCTTCTGCGTAATTGCCGGAAGAGACTTTATATTAGTTTGCTTTATATAACTTGAAATTTCATTTTATTCAAGTAAAGTTCAAAGCCACAGAGTTATTGTTATTTTAATTAATTTTGTCATTTTCAAGACTTCCATTCGTGCAATAGGACCAAGAAGTAAAACAGGATGTTGAAAGCCAGCCGTGTGAAATACGAGGCCCACAAGGTCCGTGGGGGATTTGTTGCACTAGTGGTCCAGCGTGATGGCAGGTGATATGGAAAACACAGATACAAAATCATGCCTAGAATAATGTTTAAGTCATGACCGCTATTAGAGGTGCACCACTGCGTGACTCCAAAGTTAGGATTTTGCTTAAATCCAGCTAAAAGTGAGATGGTATCAGCAATATTTGCATTTCTAAATCTATGTGAAGTTTTTCAGTTGTTTATATTTAATTCTCTTCATGTGGTTTTGTTTCCATTCATGCACTCTAAAAATATTTGAGCTTCAGAAGTACTTTTTTTTGTTTCTTTTATTAGCTGATCTTTGGTTGCTGACTGCTCTCTTATCAGCATTGCTTGTCCATACAAAAGTTTAATGCCAATAAGACCTGCAGAGGTAATACGTAACTCTTGTCTGTTTCTGCTGGAACTTTTGTGGCGTACTATAATGTCAGAAATATTTCTACCATAATTTCATGCAACTGAAGGAATGCATAGTTCTGTATGTATTGTTTTGTTACTCAATGACCTGACATAAACAACTTTCACTACCAAGAGCTATACTTGTCTGTTGGCTGTATCCTGCAGCAGGTGGTGCACCAAGGTCCAGTAACCTCTGCCAGCAGGTGCATTTGTGGTCTTTCAGAGTCACGGCCCCAGTTGCGTCTCCACCCTCAGTTGGACAGCTGGGAAATAAATATATATTCAGAAACTCTGTTTGAAATTCTTCAGAGGAGCCAGGAAACGGAAAATTAAGAAGCCAGGTAGTACAAGCTTCACTCTCCATTGGGTGGCTGGCCTTACGTTGTTGTCATTGCCGTGCGACGCCACGCACGGAGCACAGCCTGGGTTCCACACTCGGGGCGATGCCGGACTGCCCGCGTTGCCCTTCCGCCCGTAATTCTTCCTTTAACTCTCCACCAACACGAGCTCCTGCTTCACCAATAAGGTGCCGACCCTTTTGTTTTGGCATCAATTCATTTGGCTTCTTGCCCTATACATACAACATAACTGTAGAGGTCAGCTGGCCTGCAGGAGATACTGCAGCATCTCTACCGAAATTACATCAATATTGATCTTCCGCATCAAAAGGAGGAGATCTGTTGTTTTAGTTATTCCTAGCCCTGGAGAATCTGTAAAACCTCGAATATGAAATAAATTTTCCTTTATTGAAAGGAGATACAAAAATTTCAAATGTGTAATCTCCACCTGATTGATATTTCAAATTAAAATGTGCAGGTCTGTAGCTGTAACTCAAACAGCAGTAAATAAAAAAATTTCCTTCGAGATATGAAGAGCTCAAGAACTTCAGGCTTCACATTTTAAAAACAATCCTCTTTGGGAATTTTCAGGCATAAAATGTAAAAGGACAGTACCCACTACCTTTTATTACTTGACATTGGAAATTACTATTTAAAGTATAATGTTACCAAACATTTAAAAGGGAAAAACACATTTTTAGTGTTGGGTACCCTGAGAACAGTAATAAAAAATGGAGTAGCTCTTTCACAGCCCCATAGTTTTTACATTTGTTTGTTTGTTTTAATAGGTGATTG